>NC_133464.1:48830000-49166250 GCF_048565385.1 Saimiri boliviensis | reverse complement strand
TCCAATCCATTAGGTATATACAAGTACATATTGGACAACTCGTTTCTTGTACTTCTTCAGCTGTCAAAAGTCCACCCATCCTCCAGGAGAATAACTCAAATCCTATCCCTTTAGTAAAACTTTAATTATTATTAGATGATCTTTAAGACTTCTAAATTTCCATAGTTCTTTTTATACAAACTTATCATTTTGCATTTGTCTCACATTTACTTATATTCATTCATGTGTTCATTCAATACAGGTTTCCTGGGCACTCATTGCTTACCAAACAATATTCTAGATGTTGCGGATACAACAAACTGACATCAACAAGAGTAACATCAACAACAACCTGCTCCTTGGGAGCTTCTATTCCAACGGGAATAGGAGGTTGAGAGAGATGACAAGTTACATTTATAGAGTCACAGATATTTATAAGTGCTCTATGGAAATGAAAAAGTAATCAATGTAATATGACGTGGAGGGTGCTCCATGAATGTGGAGAGTAGAGTTTGCTTTTTCTTCCCATACAACTGTATGGAAATGAGAATTTGGGAAATAAGAGATTACATTGGGATTCCTGGGCTTCCACTGCTGACCAAAATGAACAAACAAGTCGAATACATTAGGCATGACATACTATCTCTACTATGGGTTTTGCTTAATTTAGACATTGAGGTAATCAGATATTTCCACCGTTACATCCCTCAAATCTATTGTGTATATGCATTGCTTTCAACTATAATCCAGCATTTTGCCCAGAGAAGAAATCAAGCTCTGTATCTCAGGCAGGCATATATGTTTTGATTTCTTTTTCTTTCACTTATTTCCTTCCTACCTTGGTAACTTTTTCTTCTGTCTGAAGCAGGGATACTTTCAGACTTACTCTATACTTGAATCTCTTCAAGAACTAGGCTTCTGAGACACATAAACCAGTGCCTTTCTCTTTGGTACTGCTTTATGCTATGAAACAATGTCTTTGAGATATTTAAGTTCAAAACTTCCCTAGCTATCTAAGTGAGAAAATGATAAATGGTTATATCACATGATGAAAATATCCAAAAGATCAAGAAATATTTTTAAATATTATGGTTAATTCATACTGATACATTACAGTGTTGAAAATTTTACAAAGGTAATTTAATATAGTGATAAATTATCTCTAGTTTGCTTTTTAAAAAATTAAAAAATAGTATAAACTTCCAAGTCAACAATTGGCTTTTGATTATCAATAATTATGCAGGCAAGTATAAATAAGAATAGTGATATCAATAGGTAATATAAAGCAATATGCCACTAATTATCGGTATATGTCAAATTTATTTTAAAAATAAGAAAATTGGTTAAATTTTATATATTTCCCTTCTAACATTCATTTTTTTACCTGTGAGATAATTTGTACAAATCATTTATCAAGAATTTATTAGTACTTGCTACCAGTACAGTTATCTCTCTGCCTTTGGGATGAAATAAAACAAGCTTATCACTCTAATGGGAAAGAATACTGCACCTAAAAAACAGAAACTGAAGCTTGTGATTTAAAAGACATGGATAGAGCAAGGTCATGAAACAAAGTAGAAATACACTTCCTTTAATAAGAGAAAGCTAGCAGATAGAATGTCACAAAATTTATTCAGAAATTAACTCATTTAACAATGAAGTATTATGAAACTTATATATGAGTCAATATCTAGAATAGTGCCCATGAAAAGAGAAATTATCATTCTGGTACAAATATTTAAAAATACTATTTAGAGTTCTCATTAGTTTGTTAACACAGAAGAGCTAAAATTTTTATAGCAACGTAAGTTGCTATAAAATAAATGCCTGATAAGTCATTTCTTAGATGAAAACTGTAAGTGCATAATTTAATTAATGTATGTATTATTTTAAAAGTGTAAGATGGGTCATTATTAAACGTCCTTTTTTGTGAGTGTTAAAGAATCCTATGACACATCATTTTCTGTAGATATTTGGTACAATCTAACCGAAAGATATATGATTATGTTATTATTTGATGGCAGAACCAAACACAGAGGGTTTCTACAGGTTACACAGTGCTCAACAGTTAGCACTAAAGACAATCTGAACATATAACAAATTTGGAATTCTTTTGAGAATTTTCATGTAAGGGCAATTGCCTCACTAAATATTTATTTACTTATTTATTTGTTTTTGAGACCAAGTCTTACTCTGTCACCAGGCTGGAGTGCAGTGGCGCGATCTCCACTCACTGCAATCTCCACCTTCCCAGTTCAATTGATTCTCCTGCTTCAGCCTCCTGAGTAGCTGGGATTACAAGCATGCACTATAACGCCCAGCTAATTTTTGTATTTTTAGTACAGACAGGGTTTTGCTGTGTTGGCCAGGCTGGTCTCGAACTCCTGACCTCAGGTGATCTGCCTGCCTCGGCCTCCCAAAGTGCTAGGATTACAGGTGTGAGCCTTGGCACCCAGCCTCACTAAATATTTATTATTGACTGTTTTGTATGGCAAGGATTGAGTGAGATTTGTATATAAAATATGTTTTTGCGCCTAGGGCTCATGCCTGTAATCCCAGCATGTTGGGAGGCCAAGGCGGGCAGATCATCTGAGGTCAGGAGTTTGTGACCAGCCTGGTCAACCTGGTGAAAATTCATCTGTACTAAAAAATATAAAATTAGCAGGGCAAGGTAGTGGGCCCCTGTAATTCCAGCTACTCAGGAGGCTGAGGCAGGAGAATTGCTTGAATCAGGGGACAGAGGTTGCAGTGGGCGGACAAGGTGCCACTGCACTCCAGCACTCCAGCCTGGGCGACAGAGAGAGATTCTGTCCCCCAACAAAAAAAGAATACACATATATATATATATATGTTTACTCACAAGTGACTATAAGCATAATATTTTTTCTTTACAGATATTATAGGCATCTGTTAGCAGTGACAAATCCATGCAGGTGTGCAGCAACCTCAGTTCTTGCCGCCTCAGAAGAAAGAATTTGGCATGGGGCAAAAGGCGGAGTGAGAGACCAAGGCAATTTTTAAGGCAGGAGTGAAAGTTTATTAAAAAGTTTTAGGGCAGGAATGAAAGGAACTAAAGTACACTTGGGAGAGGGCCAAGCAGGCAACTTGACAGATTCAAGGGAGTGGTTTGAACTTTGACTTGGGGTTTCATATGCTGTCAAGCTTCTGAGGGGTTGCCCCTCTTCTCCTGGATTCTTCCTTTGGTGTGGGCTGTCCGCATGCCCAGTGGCCTGCCAGCTTTTAGGAGGGTCTGCATGCACAGTGTGTTTACTGACGTTGTACACATGCTCACTGGAGGCATCCCTCCCTTATCAGTCAAGTGTTCCTAGAGGAAGGTCATATTCCAGTTAAACTCCACCATTTTGCCTCTTCGTGTGCATGCTTGACTCCACTCTGCCCAACTCCTGAGATCTTACTGGGAAGCTGCTGATGACCAGTTTCAGGTTTTTTCTATCTGTTGGGAGACTGCCTTTCCCTGGCACCGGCTGCAACCAGTTATTACTTTAGAGAGACAGTGTAACAACCACCTGGCCATCTCCTGATGGTCACCTGACATTCCTGGTGGTGGGAGGGCCCTTCCCTAACTACCTACTATATATATATATATATACACACACACATATATAGACACACATATAAATCCAGATATAGTGTATTTTACTATATATATATATATATATAAACATGTAACGAGTGCAAGCCAGTGAGAGAAAACATGAAGGTAATATGTAATAAGCTTTATTTTAATTTGTAGTGTTGTATTCCCAAAAATTAAATTTAAAAAATTGTAAAGTAAAATGATTTTTTTAAAAGACTGTGTTGAACACACTGTTTTTACTTCAGTGTTTTCTATAATTTTTGTGCTGCAAAGATATACATTATGAGAAAAATGAACTATGCCTTTGAAAATATTAAGTTGCAAATTAAGCATTACTACCATACCATACCACATATTTAAGCATATGTAGATCTGAACATTCTTAGTTATGGATGACTATTTTGATAAATGATATGAGATTATGACATAAAGTCTAATGTATTAATAAACTGAAAAGATAGCAGCAACACATTTAAGGGACATTCCATATTTATATATATACTTTACATGTCAGTTTATATATATATGTTTAACTTTATATATAAGTTTATATATATATATATATAAACTTTGTATATAAGGCAGGACATGGTGGTTCACACTTGTAATACCAGCAATTTGCAAGGCGAAGGTATGGAAGGATTGCTTGAGACCAGAAGTTTGAGATCAGCCTAGGCAATGAAGTGAGACCTTGTCTGTACAAATTTTTTTTTAAAATAGCTGGGCATGGAGGTGTGTACTTGTAGTTCCAGCTACTTGGGAGGCTGAGGTGGGATCACATGAGCCGGAAGGTCTAGTCTTGTCTTATAATATATATCTAAGATATACAGGTTATGTGATTCATGTAAATAGTAAAATTCTTACTATTGTGAAGCAAATTAATATATCCATTACCTTACATAGTGACTATGTGTGTGCATGTAGCAAGATATCAGCTAAAATTTACACGTTTAGCAGAAATCCTTAATACAATACAATTTTACTAACTATAGTCATGATGTACACTGGATCTCCAGACTTGTTCATCCTATATGCCTGCTACCTGGTACATTCTTAGCTACATCTCCTTATTTCTTCCCCCACCCCAAACCCTGGTAAACACTGTTTCATTGTCTGTCTCTGTATATAGGACTTTTTGATTTTATTTTTAAGATTTCACAAATAAGTGAGACTGTGCAATTTTTTTTTTCTGTTTCTGGCTTATTTCACTTACCATAATGTTCTCTATGTCCATCCATGTGTTGTGGAAAATGACAGGATCTCCTTCTCCAAGGCTGAATAATATTTGTGTGTGTGTGTGTGTGTGTGTGTGTGTGTGTGTGTGTGAGATAGAGAGAGAGAGAGAGAGAGAAATACTATCTCCAATTCAATTTGAGGCTGCACTGATTATGCTGTACCTCTTGCATATTACATTTATTTCTCCTATTTTGTACACCAAGATTCTAATTCTCATGGATATATGCCACAGTCTCTCTTTGCTTTATCTAACATAATACAAACACCATACTGTGTATAACCATCATCATCAAAATGATCACTAGCAATTTTGCCTGCCTGCCTTCCTTCTTCCTTTCTTCTTCCTTCCTCCTTCTTCCTCCCTTCCTCCCTCCCTCCCTTTCTTCCTATTTTAATAAAAAGAAAATATAGAGAAAAGATGGCTCTGAGGTAGACTAATTTAAAACCAAAATAGTATCATGATGGAACAAGGAAGATTCTTCTCACCTTTTTACTGTGATATTTTTAGCATTTTGGGTATTGTTCTCATGTTTGCTGTTTTAGGTTTATTTAACCCTGGCTTCAGAATGTTGGCAGTAGCTCCAGAAAGCATAGCTTCATACAGCAGCAATCAAAGGCCAAATGTTATTTTGGCTCTATCTACATACCTCCAGTTTATTTATTAAGGTATTATTTACATACAGTTCAGTTCACCAAGTTAAAATGTACAATTTAGTGATTTTTTTTGGTAACTTTTTACAATTGTGTAAACTCTACTTTGATCAAGATACCCACCATTGCCCTCAACGTAAGTTTTCTCATGCCTCATTGTACTTGATCTTCTCCCTACACCCCAGAAGCCAGACAAACACTGATCTTCTCTGTCAACATACTTTTGTTTTTCTAAAATTTCATACAAATGTAATCATACAGTATATATTATGTAGTGTTTGAATACTTGAAGTAAGCATAAAGTACTAGATATACATTCATATTGTAGTAATATGAATATACAGTAATTGTTTGCTCTTTTTATTGCTGAATAATAGTCCATAATAAGAATATACCAACAGTGAATTTATCCATTCACTAGCTGATGAATGCTTTAGACTGTTATGAATGTTTTATGCTATCGCCATTCATGTACTTGATTTTGTATAGGTATATGTGTCTATTTCTCATGAGGACAAATAGAAATGAAGTTGATAGGCTGCATGGTAAATGTATTCTTAACTTTATGTAGTATTATCATAATGTTTTCTAAAATGGCAGCACCAATTTGCATTTCTCCCGGTAATATATGAAAGTTCCTGTCCCTCTATAGCTTTTCCAGTACTTGTAGTTACACTTTTAATTTTGATTTTTCTGATGACCAATGGTGATGAGTATCTTGTGTTTATTGGCCATTTATAAAGTCACTTTTTTGCAAAATGCTTGTTCAAAATTTGCCCATGCTTAATCAAATTCTTTTTCTTCTTTTTGTTAATGTCTGAAGGATCTGTAGAATTGACTCCCCTTTTTTATTTCTGATATTGCAGGTTTGTATAACTTTTTATTCTTGATAAACCTGGCTAGATGGTTGGCCAGTTTATTGATATGTTTTCCTAAGAACTAGGTTAGAACAACAACTAGTTTCACTGATTTTTCCACTTTTTTCTGTTTTCATCATATTACATACTTCCTTCTTTTTGCTTTGAGATTAATTTGTCCTTCTTCTAGTTTGTATATGATGAAGCTTATTTATTTAAGACATTTCTTTATTTCTTATATTGGCTTCTAAAGCTATAAATTTTCCTCTGAGCATGATTTTTGCTATACTGTACATAAATATAAATAGTTCTATAATTAAATATGTAACTATTTATAATTAAATTTTATATATTTCCCTTCTAACCTGCATTTTTTACCTGTGAGATAATGTGTACAAATCATTTGGTTATAAATAGTTCTATAATTTATTAAATGAATTAAAAAGAAAAAGTAAAAACAAATTATATTCTCTTACATGTAACCAGACACTTGTCATTTCTGATTATTCTTATTCTTTTTGAGGATCTGAGTTCCCATGTGGTATTGTTTATTTATTTTCATCCTGATGAAGTGAGCTTCCTTTCACATTTTTTTTTTTTTTTTTTGAGGCGGAGTTTCACTCTTGTTACCCAGGCTGGAGTGCCATGGCGCGATCTCAGCTCACTGCAACCTCCACCTCCTGGGTTCAGGCAATTCTCCTGCCTCAGCCTCCCGAGTAGCTGGGATTACAGGCACGCGCCACCATGCCCAGCTAATTTTTTGTATTTTTAGTAGAGACGGGGTTTCACCATGTAGACCAGGATGGTCTCGATCTCTTGACCTTGTGATCCACCCGCCTCGGCCTCCCAAAGTGCTGGGATTACAGGTGTGAGCCACCGTGCCCGGCCCCCTTTCACATTTCTTGAAGTGCATATTTGGTGACAATGCATTACCTTAGTTTTTCATTTTTATATACAAGTATCTTCATTTTATGTTCATTCATAAAAATACATATTTTATTACAAAAAGATTTCAGCATTTGAGAGTTTCTACTTTTTTCTCCTCTGGTCTCCATGTTTTCAAAGAGAAATCAGCCTCCCATCAGATCATTGTACCCTATACATATCATTTGTTCTCTTGCTATCTTCAAGATTTTCTGCTTATATGTGGCTTTCAACATTTGGACCCTGGATGTTTTGGTGCTTGATTAGCATCTTGTATCTATAAATCTCTGCCGTTATTTTCTCAAATAAAGCATTATTATTTCAAATATTATTTTCTACAGTGTTATTCATCTCCTCTCCTTCAAATTACATGTATGTTTGATTCTCTCATGTAATCTACATTATGCTGGAGCTCTCTTCATTTTTATATCTTTCAAAAATTATTTTAGATTCAGGAATACATGTGCAGGTCCATCACATGGCTATACAGTGCCATACTGGGGTTTGGGCTCCCATTGTAATCATCCCAAATAGTGAACACAGTACCCAATAGATAATTTTTCATCCCTCGCCATGCTTCTATGCCCCCCCACTTTTGGAATTCCAAGTGTCTATTATTTCCATCTTTATGTCCGTGTGTATCCACTGTTTAGCTTCCACGTAGTGAAAACGCAGTATTTCATTTTCTGTTTGGGAGTTATTTCTCTTAGGATAATGGCCTCCAGCTACATCCATGTTGCTGCAATTAACATTTTATTCTTTTTTATGACTGCTTAGTATTCTACATTGTATTTACCCCACATTTTCTTTATCCAATCAATTGCTGATAGACAGTTAGTTGGGCTCCATGACTGCTACTGGGAATAGTGCTGCGATAAACATATGAGTGCATGTGTCTTTTAAAAGAAATAATTATTTATTTTTTTTTCCTAAATACACTTTTCTTTTTCTCTCTGTTGTTCACCTTGGGTCATTTCTATCAATCTGTCTTCAAGTTTGCTGACTTCTTCCCTGTCATCCCTGTTAGTACTTTTATCCTAGGCACTGAAAATTTATTTCTGAAATTTCAGTTTTAGTTCCATATTTTTTAATGTTTTAATTTCTTTCCTACCTGAGACTGACAATTTTTTCTGCTATTTTCATGCACTAACAAAATATTTTATTTTATTTTATTGAAGATAGTTACCACAGTTTAAAAATTTTGTCTCTTAGTTCCATCACTGGGTTTATTTTGTTTTAAGAATGTGTTTTATGTCCTTGGTTCTTTATATTTTGGGTTATATTTAGTTCTATCCCAGACACAGTGAAAATTAACATGTGATGCTGGACTTAGTTATCTTTGCCCAATTTGAAGGGTTTCTTTTGTTTTAGCAGGTAGGTTTTTTGTTTGTTTTTTGTTGGTGTTGGTTGGGCTTGAACTGCACATTAGTCTGTTGAGGCTGCTGTAACAAAATACCATAAACTGTTTTCTAAATAATAGAAATATATTTTTTATAGTTCTGAAGCTGGAGATCCCAAGATTTGGTGTCTGGTGAGTACTCATTCTCTGGTTCAGAGATGGTGGCTTTTAGCGCTGTCCTCAACATGCTGTAAGAAGAGAATTCTGGCCTCCCCAGTCCCTTATAAGGGTATTAACCCCGTTCATGAAAGTCATCCTCATTAACTAGTTACATCCCAAAGCCTACCCCAGTACCACCCACCTTAAAAGTTAATATTTCAACACATAAATTTGGGGTGGACAAAAACATTCAGACCATGCAAAACTGCGATCTGTTTTTCTTGTATAGCAGTTCTCCATGTTCATCTGGACTGTTTTATGTCTCTTTTATACCCACAAGCTCTGAGTGTGCTCAGAGACATGGGCAGACCACATTGAGGAATCTCCTCACTGTCTCTTTTCTTGCTATACTCCCCCAATCTTTTTAGCATCCATTGTGTCTTGGCTTCAACTTTCTCATTCCCCAAGGTAGAAGGACTGTGATGTTTACCACAGACATCTCACCCTTCAGTGTGCACACCACGAACAAAACTCAGCCCCAAGCTGAAAGCCATGTAAAGGAGATCTTTCCCAGGTCTCTTTTTCCAAGCATACCCACATTGTTGTCTGTCTGCTTCTCATCATTCACCAGTTTTTTAGGTGACTGTCTCAAGACTCCAGATAGATTAATGCCTTCATCTGACTTACTTTGAGTCTGTTCCCTACAACTGTGGTTCAGAGATCATAGTTGTGGACAGTGTGTGTATTCCTTTTCTAAGTCAATCCCTTTAGGGATTTCTGCACACTGTTCACATTCACAATGTTTGGGTTTCATTTTTTTGGTTATCATAAATAGAAATAGTTTATTTCATGAATACATCCTGCTCCCTGTGCACACTACACAAACTTACTCCAGGTAAAAGCCAAGGAGAAAGAAATTTCTTGTGTAGCTTCACATCACCCCTCTTCCAGTGAGTGTGGAGTCACTACCAACGTCTGTTTTCTCACCCTCCAACACCTACAGATATTCCGTTTGTTTTTTATTATATTCTGTTGTATAGATTTCTGCTGGGAAATTCATCAGATTGAGTCCTAGTCCATCATTCTCTGAAGAGTGTCTTCTACTATCTACCAGATTGGTGTTTTTCTCAAAGTATTTACGTTTCAATCATTAATTTCCTTGTATCACATCAGGAGGTGTATAACATTGGATTGGCCCTTTGAGTGATGCTGAGATTGGGCACTGGAGTAGTGTTGTGACTTTATAATCTTTGCACTTAATAGGTACATCGCTTCTCCCCAGGTGGTCATGAGAAAGATCAGAAAAGAAATGGTACTTTAGTGACATATGAAAATCCCATTTATCACCAATATTTTTTCCTATATTTAAAAGAATTCCTGACATATAATTTACTATAAATATATTCATACAAGTGTGCAATTCAATACATTTTGCTAAATGTACAGAGTTGTATAACCTACTCCACAATCTAATTTTAGAACATTAGCACTACCTGGAAAAGGAATGTTGTGCCCACTTGTTATCATTCTGTTTTCAGAAACCCAGCCCTCAGTAACTTCTATTTTATTTTCTGTCTCCATATATTTGCCTTTCCTGGGTATCTAATAAAAATGAAATAATATAATATGTGATCATTTGTGACTACCTCCCCTCATAGCATAAAGTTTTTGAAGCCAAACCACACTGTGACTTACATCAGTAATCTTTTTTTTTTTTATTGCCAGATAGTACTTCATTATACGATAAATGAATAGTATTTTACTAATTGGAGGACATTTGGGTTGTTTACCCTTTACGACTGTTATAAATAGCGCTCTATCAACATTTATGCAAGTCTCATTTCTTCTGATTAGACACCTAAGACTGAAATTGCTGGGCCATCTGGTAAATTCATGCTTAGCAATTTAAAAAACTGACAAACTGTTATTTAAAGTGGATGTATATTTTATATTCCTATAAAAAATATGAGGTTGCAGTTTCCCATCATATTCACCAACATCTTTTTGTTATAGCCATTCTTGTGGGTGTGAGATGGTGTCTCATAATTATAATTTGCATTTTATTAGAAACTCATTATAAGATTTTTAATTTGTTTGCTGATAATTTGTGTATCTTCCTACTCTGGAGAAATTTTAATTCAAATACGTTTCCCGTTTTTTTTTTTTTTTAATTGGGTTGTTGTCTTAAAATTGAGTTGTAAGAATTTGCTGTATCATGAATATAAGTCCTTTATCACATATATGATTTGAAAATATTTTTCCCAGTCTGGTTTGCATTTTCACTTCTTAATAATACATTTTGAAGCTCAAAAGTTTTGAATTTTGATGACGTCCAAATGGCCAATTTGTTGTTACAGTGATTGTAATTTTAGTTTTTTATCTAGATGCTTGGGTGTCTTTCTGAGTTTATAGTTTTAGCTCTTGTATTTAAGTCTCTGAGTAAATTTTTGTGTATGGTATGGACATGTAATCTTTGTATGGAAATTGAGGAGATTCCAAAATGATGCCAATGGCACCGCTTTTCTATTTTGATGCTTTTACTGCTACAAATATGAATTTTTTGTTGATTCTTCATATCACTGCAAAAATAGTCATTGATGAATTTGTGTTTTCAAGAACTTCATAATTATGGTGAATGATAAACATGGCAATTTCAGATATGAAAGGGTAATGAATGTGTAAATATATTCATCTGACCCTTTCCAAAATGGCCAACAATCCTATTATTAATAAAAATATATGTAGTCCTTTGATTCTGAGGCAGTTGCTTCAATTGGATTCATTTAACTCTTTCCAAAATGAGTAATAATCCCATTCTTAATACAAATACATATAGTTCTTTGATTTTTGAGTTAGTTGCCTAGAGAATTGAATTTGGCATTGTTGGGGTCCTGCAACTTTGCCTCCTAGACTGTCTTTTTTGGCACTCTGGAGAAATAAAGCCAAGTTTAATTGATATAGCCAGATGAAATCATCAGTGTTTTGCATGCTTACAGATGGGATAGTAACATTTAGGTATCAATGATATAGGATATCAGGATATAATTAATTTTGAGAAAAAGAAAGTGCACTCATTCTAGATTAGAAAATACTGATTAAGTAGACAAAGGTACAGTGAGGTTTTTTTGTTTGCATGTTTTAGAGACAGGGTCCTGCTATCTTGCCCGGGCTATTCTTGAACTCTAGCACTCAAATGATTCTCCTGCCTCAGACTCCTGAATAGTTGGATCTATTGAGGCATGCCACCACACCTAGCTCTACAATGAATTTTACACCTCAATATTTCTGTTAAACACATGCACAGTTGGACATTTTGTGGGTAGTTTTTATGTTTTAATGCCTCACTTATATTAAATTGTACTACTGAGAGCATGTAACTATTAGCAGAAAGATATTGTCTTTAAAGCATTACGTATTAAATTCTCAAAATATGCAGTAACATACTTTTGAAAGAATTAGTTTTTACTATCTATAACAGAGCAACAGTTATTTTCCAGAACATATCAATAATTATTTAGTTTCTTTGAACAATATATTGTGAATGAAACTATACACTCAATGATATTTCAACAGTCTTTCACATCTTTTTGTTGTTATCTGTACACTTAGATGTTGATCTCTGTGGTTATTTGATTATTGGCTGGAAGTTCCGTTAGTATGTTCTTTATAAGTACTAGCATAATCCAAAGACAAAATAGTAGATCATATTGTTATAATATTTTTCTTGTCATTCTTTATTTAAAAACAAAATGGCTAATGGCATTTTCCACATGGTAAGTTTTTTAGTTTTTTGTTTCCTTGTTTTTTGTTGTTTTTTCTTAACTGATGGATCATGTTCTGAGAATCTCTGCTAATGCCTAGAATATACTAAGTACTCAGTAAATGGTTGTGGGTTTCATTGTCATTGCACTCTGCGAATCTACAAAGACACATTAAAAAACCAAATACTTTGGGAGGCCAAGGTGGGTGGATCACAAGGTCAAGAGATCAAGACCATCCTGGTCAACATGGCGAAACCCCGTCTCTATTAAAAATACAAAAATTAGCTGGGCATGGTGGCACATGCCTGTAGTCCCAGCTACTTGGGAGGCTGAGGCAGGAGAATTGTCTGAACCCAGGAGGCGGAGGTTGTGGTGAGCCGAGGTCACGCCATTGCACTCCAGCCTGGGTAATAAGAGTGAAACTCCGTTTCAAAAAAAAAAAAAAATCCAATTAATGCAGTATAAACCTGGCATATTGCTTCATGGAAAACATATTTGAGTCACTGGTATCTTTCACTAGTAACCTAATATTATTGGTTCAACATACCAATAATCACTTTTGTATTATTTTTAGCTAAAATAAATATAATTATATAATCTTTAAATCGGGTTTTTTATGAGTAAAACTAATGAGAAATAAACAAATGTCATTGGTAGGATAATTTTATGAGTATAAGGACATGAATTCCAGTGTTTTAAATGAAAGTCTTGACAGTCATGAAAAGTGTTTTCTAGCACGAGAGGATAAGATGAAAAATTTTTAATGTACTCGTCATCTTATAAATATTTAATGGCATTGAAGAGAAAAGCATTTAATTTTTGTCTTTTCCTAAGGATCTTTACAAAAGGATCATGCTCCTTTCAAGATTTATTTATAATTCTAAGATCTGAATGATTTTCATAGTATTAGGAAATCTGTCCAGTTTATTAAAAGATGAAAATGTATGTTGAGTAGAGCTACAAACTTCTAATTTGCATTTCTTTCTTGAATTAGCTACTATAAAATATTTATCAGAATGATAATGATAAAAATAGTTAATTATAATTATTTAATCTTAAATTATCTCCTTATTAGCATCGAATAGTTAAATGATACATTATATTATTGTATTTCTAAGATCAAATATATAAATTGGTTTGAAATAATTCAAATAAACCTCAGTATTTTTATCTACATGATATCTGGCAGTGCAATTTTCTTTTAACTACTGTCATTTTGAAAAATGACATGCACATATTTACCTTATGTATACTTCTAAAAGCATAGCAAATGACAATTTTAGCAAAAGCATTGCATATGTTTAAGTTAACTACTTACCAATGTGAATGAAGTTTTCTCTCTGCAACTAAAATTATAAGGTGCCATAGCTAAATAGGAAAAAAAAATTATAATTAAATTATGTAAGTGGTAATAAAGAAGATGAACATGAACAACAGAGCACACATTGCCATTATGCAGCTTCCCTGTCTATTTTGCAGATCCAAATTTACAGGAGAACAAATACAGTTAGATGAAAGTTTCACCTTTTTTTTTCTCTTTCACATAGATTTCTATTTTTATATAAGAATTATAAACTTATAGGCCGGGCGCGGTGGCTCAAGCCTGTAATCCCAGCACTTTGGGAGGCGGAGGCGGGTGGATCACGAGGTCAAGAGATCGAGACCATCCTGGCCAACATGGTGAAACCTCGTCTCTACTAAAAATACAAAACATTAGCTGGGCATGGTGGCACATGCCTGTAATCCCAGCTACTCAGGAGGCGGAGGCAGGAGAATTGCCTGAACCCAGGAGGCGGAGGTTGCGGTGAGCCGAGATTGCGCCATTGCACTCCAGCCTGGGTAACAAGAGCGAAACTCTGTCTCAAAAAAAAAAAAAAAAAAAAAAAAAAAAAAGAATTATAAACTTATACTGTCAGATCCTCTCATTCCTCCTCCTTTTTCTAACACATGTAAATAGTGTAATAAACTTCCGCTCTGTCAGGTTCTAAGGTATTGGATTTCATATTTCATTTGACTATCTTTAATTGATCTGCAAAACAGAGAAAGACATTTGGCCTTGATTTGTATTTTTGAACTAGCTTATCTTTTAGCTAATAAAGGGGTCCTACAAACTTCTTGTGTTCATAATCTATGTTTTCCACCAATGTTAAAAGGTGAGCACATCTAATAAAAAATCTGAAATTTGAAATGCTCTAAAATTCAAAACTTTCTGAGTGCCAACATGACATCAGAAGTGGAAAATTCCACATCTGACATCTTTGCTTTCTGATGTATACAAACTTTGTTGTATGCACAAAATTACTAAAATATTGTATATAATTACCTTTAGCTCTGTGTATAAGGCACACATGAAGCGTAAATGAATTTTGTGTTTAGACGTGGGTCCCGTCCCCAAGGTTTCTTATTGTGTATATGCAAATATTCCAAAATCTAAAAAACACCTGAAATCTGAAACACTTCTGGTCCCAAGCATTTCAGATAAGAGAAACCCAACCTGCATTTGGAATTATAAGGATGAAAGTCTAATGGTATAAACTAGTTTGGCCCATGTCTAATTTAATTTTCATAAAGGAAAATAACTTTATAAGGATTACAAATATAATAAAAATCTCAAGAAACAAAATTAAATCCATAGCTTGAAGGAAAATAATATTAAACAAATGCTAGAATACAATGTCTTCTGAAGGTTTTAAAAAAATAGATAACTTATTTAAAATGGGAATTACCACCCCGTGCTATCCCCAACAGAAAATACCACACAGATAAATTACCTACTTAAGAACAAAAGTCAACTTTCAATCGTCAAAAATGATGGATTATAAAAATGTGGTTTTAGGACAATGTGCTCACTGTGAGTTATATATTCTGCCAGTTATTAAACCAAATATAAATGAATATTTTATTTTGGGGCAAATAACTGAATATCTACATTATCTAAATGTTCCTTCTGTCATAATAATTTTGTTTTAACAAACAATAGCAAAATGAAATCCCTATTACTGAAATGTTCTGTATTGATGCTGCTTCTCTAAACAACACACATCTCATTCTGTGCCAAGTTATTTATTAACTATTCAAATTCTGAAGCGTTCCTGCGTTCTCTTCTAACCAATCATAAAATAATAAATGCTAAGACCTCATTCTATTTAAGAGATCACTTTTCAATGAATCTCATCTAAGCTGTTAAGAGGGGTTTTGTGCCAGCCAAGACAGAGCTTAGGTGTTCTTGAACAATATTGTCTTGATACCAAGAATGTTAAGATTTGTTCAGTAATGAATTAAAAAAAAAAAAGAGTAACTTTGGTTAAAAAAAGACATAAGCCTTCTGTGATATTGCGTTAAATAGCTTTCTGAGCTCTAAGTTTCAAGAACATTAGTTCAATAATTAATTGTGCACAATGGTAATTTAATTTTTTGTATTCCACATATTTTAAATTTATTCTCTCACATTTAATTTTCAAATACCCATACAACACAAAGGTTTACAGCTCACAGAGGAATAATACGTGTCAATTTCGATGAAAAAATTCTGTATTAATTGGTCTCTGTTAATTTAGAAATAGTACTGGAGGCACAAGCTGATTACCTTAATGTTTTTTAATGAAGCCTGTTTGCTAAACAGTTTAGTAAGATAAATAAAATATCTAACTTACATAAAAATTATTATTAATTAGAGACATTCAATTGCCTGCAATTTTTATTGTGATTACTAAACATTAATAATGCTTTATTAAAGACGTGACTCTGAAAGTCTTTACTATGCAATGTTTAAAAGTCTTTTCTTCTATATAAAACAATAAACTATAAACAATATTTCTTTCTGAAAGTTTCAATATCATTTCTGATTGATCTTCCTTAATAAAACTTGTCTCCTATCATTCCTGGTTACATAATTTTTACTTTGTAACCAAAAACAGTTTAACTTGAAACACAGACTTAACTCTGAAAATAAACGATATATTTTTAAATCTATTAGGTTGGTGCAAAAGTAATTGCAGTTTTTGAAGTTGAAAGTACTGGCAAAACTCACAATTACTTTTGCACTGACGTAATATAAAACCATAGATATGCCACACGAATTAAACACTCTACTATATGTTATTTTCTACATAAAACATTTTAAAACTAATCTACAATATATAAGTAGAGCCCAAACTTGGAAGTCATGTCACTCTGACACTCCTACATAGTAAATCCAAGTGCTTTATTCTAAACTGCCTTTATTTTGAATTCTCACTTAAGATACCGGCCTGGCTTTCTGTTTCCCTTCTGTGCCCGGTTTCTTGAAAGAGTAGTACCTAATTTCTGTCTAAATTTTCACTATAAATTTACTCTTAAGCCCATGTTATGACTTCTGATGTCTTATTTTATCATATCATTGATGATGAAACTCTCAATCACCAATTAACTAATGAATTACCAACCACTATTTTCAAGGAAAAAATTTTTAGCTTTGTTAGTATGTTCTTTCACATTTAAGACTGCTCACCATTCATTCCTTCAAATTTGCCTTATTTATTTTTATTTCACTATTGTTTAAGTTACACAGTGCATAGAACATAGTAAATTCACAACAAACTCCTTTTTAAATGTATGTGTTGCTTCTGAAATTTTTGACAAATTATACATAGAGCTCATTAATAGCAATGTCTTAATACAATCATCAACTTCCTTGTCTCCAGTGTCTTTAAAAATTTAGCATGAAAAAAAGTGAACACCTAAAAACAGGGCCAGCCTGATCCTTGTATGCCAAAACATAATGTAAGAAATCCAGGCTGCGCACTGTGGCTCACGCCTGTAATCCCAGCACTTTGGGAGGCCGAGGCGGGTCAGAAGATTGAGATCATCCTGGCCAACATGGTGAAACCTCGTCTCTACTAAAATACAACAACAACAACAAAAAGCCAGTATTGGTTTCATGCACCTGTAGTCCCAGCTACTCGGGAGACTGAGGCAGGGAAATCGAGGCAGAGGTTGCAGTGAGCTGAGATGGCACCATCGCACTACAGCCTGGCTATAGAGGGAGACTCCGTCTAAAAAATAATAATAATAAATTCAATTTAAAATATGTTACATTTATCAGAAATATAGGGATACTTAAATCATATGTTATTTTATAATAACAATATTAACTATGTATAAACGTTTTTAGGAAGAAAAAATTCACCAGGTTTTTGTTGTTGTTGTTTTTAATCTGGATCATCAGTTTTGAATAGGTATTCAAAAACCATCCACAATAATGAATATAATAAATAAAGATGTAGAATTCATTTTAGTGGTATTATTAGTGCTTCCAGTAAAACTTTGCCGTTTGCCCAAGATATTTAAGAAAGAATAAACTTATCAAATATGAATGTGTACTTTTTCTATCAGTTAATGTGAGCTAATAAATGCATTTTATATCTCTGATTAAAATGCATGAGTTCTCTGATGATTAAATCATTCTTAGTAATAGCTAGGTTCAAATTTTAATTATTTTAACTACTTGCTTAGAAGACTGACTTCCTATTTCCTTCTCGAA
This sequence comes from Saimiri boliviensis, assembly GCF_048565385.1. Lineage (NCBI taxonomy): Eukaryota > Metazoa > Chordata > Mammalia > Primates > Cebidae > Saimiri > Saimiri boliviensis. Next base: position 49,148,225 of record NC_133464.1, on the reverse strand, counting down.
TTCTGCACCAGCTTTTTTTTATTGCATTTTAGGTTTTGGGGTACATGTGAAGAACATGCAAGATTGTTGCATAGGTACACACATGGCACTGTGGTTTGCTGCCTTCCGTCCCCTCACCTTTTTATCCTATGGGTAACAGGCCAACTTTGACATTATGTTCCGAAGGGGTTTTGTCGCCATCTTGTGGTTCATTAATTTATGTTTCTGGTTTGTTTTGCTTTCCCGCTTGATCGCTAAGCTCCACAATTAAAGTCAACGCCAATACCTATCTTAAATTCTTAAATTCCATTCCAAATCTGAAAATTTGTAAATACATTTCCAATTGCATGCAAGGAGGTCGTCTTTTGGGAAATCATCCATGTCCATTTTTGTTTTTACTCATTTACTAAGCCAGTTTTTGTCTCCTAGAATGTTCTACTTTCATTCCTTCATTCCACATTTTTTATATTTGTCCACTCATCAAGGTCAAACTATAAATAATACTTCCTCCATAAAAATTTCCTGAACTCCTTTAGGTCACGATGGTTCAACGTTTGAAAATAGTTATTGTATTTAAAGTCAGTGAAAAAGAAAACCCGTAGAATTTAGGTCCTCACTTTTCTAGTGGCAATGTAGGGACAATGATTCCATGAATCCTCATACTCAGATGCACAATTATGTATTTATGAACATTCATCAAATCTATGACCTTACTACCCTAGGTGGGCTCTGGGAACCAGCAACTAGCTTGTCTGGGAGCTTGTTGGACAAGTAAAATTTCAGATCCCACCACAGAAGTACTGAATTAGAATCTGCATTTCGTCAAGATTCTCAGATGATTCTTACACGTTAAACTTTAAGAAGTGTTAGACTATAATATAACCCACTTCTCTACTACCATTACATCGAATTATTTTTGAAAATAATTCCAAATACAGTGTATTCTTTTTAAATAATCAAATAAGCATCTCTTAGAAAATTTTTGGTATATAGAAATAGTGCTGAATCTCGTGTTGATTTTGTATCCAGAAACTGCTGCATTCATTTATCAGTTTGAACACTTTTTGTGGAATATTTAGGCTATTCTCTATATAAGACCATGTCATCAGGAAATAGTGACAATTTCACTTCCTTTCTTATTTGGATGTCTTTTATTTTTATCTTGTCTCATTGCTCTGACTAGGACTTCTGATACAATACTGAATAGAAGTGGTGACAGTAGGCACCCTGTCTTGAATGGGGAACAGAGAAAATATTTCTTTACCTTTAGTTGCTTTTCCCGAGTTGTTTATACATCACAGAACATAACATGGCATGAGAAAAATTGATTTTCTGTGTATAAGTATTAAGGATGAAAACAATTCCATTAATTTTATCCAGCACTCTTTTTCTTTCCTAACATTTGGACTAACTGGACAATGTCAGCTATTTTCGCAGTGATAAATAACAGGGCTATTATAGAACTAAGGTGTTTTTAGATAATTCACACTTGAAATTACAGGATGAAAAATGTGTACGTTAAAAGCTTTTAAAATTTCTGTTTTCACTAAAAGTTATGGTTAACCCATAAATTTTATCAAATCTACGACCTTACTACCCTAGGTGGGCTATTGTATTTGTGGCAATATCATGAACATTCTCCATTTTATTGATAGACAACCAGATGTGTATATAACACTATCTATACACTACATTGTTAGAAACACGAACACAACTTCTGATGTCTTGTATCCCTGCTTAGTGGGATTAATTATTGTTTGGAAGTTATGAAAAAGCGAGATCTCAATAGACATACTGAATGTCCAATATTGTGCTACTGCAGCTGCTTCTGTAGTAGTATCATATATTTTTGTGCTATAATGCTATCTGAAGTCCAATTTATGCACTTTTAAAGTCATAGTTATCAAGTCATTTATTTGGTCACCCTTCAAGACTGCTCTCCCCAGCCGTAAAGCATTACAAATTAAATTTTGAGTGCCATACTCTTATTGGTCCTTTCTCAGACTTTAAGTTTTAAAATGCATTTTGGAAGCTAATGGTATGGACAATAGCTTTGAAAGATTTACTTTTTGAATTGCAAGTACAATCGAACATCCTAATTCAAAGAATTTGGAAATATGTGTGATCAGATGAGTTTTTCTGACTTAGTTGTAGACTACATAAAGATTGCATAGATAATAAGGAGTACTAAAAAAGAAAAGCTATATGAAGAGGCAAGAAAATAGATACTGGAATAATTTTGAAGGAGATCCTTTAACAGTGGTAATTCCAAAGTTGGTAAAAATTACAGTGGTAATTGCAAAGTTGGATATTCACAAAGGTTGGAGGTCTGAAAATGTAGAATGGCAAATCTACAATGTAATGGCGTTATCTTAGTCATAAATGTAGAGAGAAAAAAGAGGAACATTTTATATTGACTTATTTCAGTTGTGAAATTGACTAAGTCTACTCTGAATTTACAATGAGTACCTCTATCTGCCTCAGATGGAATAGGCTCTGAATAGAAAACTAACTTAGATTTTTTTAAAAGTGAAATTTTCCCTTTACACTTCAAGTATGGTTTAAAAGCTCACTCAGCTTATTTGTTCTGCGCTACATACTTCTCAGAATAGTTTCATACTTTCTGTGTCAGTGTTTCTCATTAAACAGCTAGATGAGATTTATAACAAGTAAAAGAAACTGAAGGTCATAAAGGTTATGAAAGTAGTATAAAATAGGCAGTACATGGAGGAGAATGAAGTAAATTTCATGTTACCTGATAACCTTACTAGACCTTGCCAAAAATATGCCTGTGATCCATACATTTACCAGACAAGATGAGGTGGGTAAAATCAAGTCACCTTTTCTATGTGTATGACACATAATTGGTGGTAAAGCTCTACGTAGTTTTTAAAAAACTGCTCTGGGTAGTCCTCTCATAGTCATCTTGGACCCTAAAGTAACACTGATAATGAAAACTGTCACCAAAGAGAATAAATTAGAAATACAATGTTTTTTAATTTCCCCATAAAGACACTGTACCCACTGTGGGCTACTTGTAGGCAGAAAATTCTGTAATAGTTATACCACATTTTTTAAGGTTTTTATTTTTACAGAAAGTGAAATGAATTCTACTTTATATATTGATATGGTTTGGCTCTGTGTTCCAACCCGAATTTCATGTTCAATTGTAATGCTCAGTGTTGGAGGTGGGGCCTGGTGGGAGGTGATTGGACCATGGATGTGAATGCTTCATGATGGTTTAGCACCATTGCCCCGATGCTGTTCTCATGACAGTGAATGACTTCTTATGAGATCTGGTTGTTTAAAAGTGCAGCACTTCCACCCTCTCTCTTTTGCTCCTGCTCCTACCATGTAAGATGAGCCTGCTTCCCCTTTACCTTCTGCCATTGTAAGTTTCCTAAGGCCTCCCCAGAAGCTGACCAGATGCCAGCATCATGCATCCTCTACAGTGTGTGGCACTGTGAGCCAATTAACCCTCTTTTCTTTATAAATTATCCAGTCTTAGGTATGTATAACAGTGAGAGAGCAAACTAATTCATACAACTTAAAAATGTAAACTATAACATGGAAATAAATAATTTTTTTTATGAATAAAGAGACCATCCCATAGGACAGTATAAGATGTGAGAATAATTAAATAGATGACCTTAACATATCTTAAAGTTTAAAAAAGAGTAAATCTACACAAGGCTGAAAAAGACAAATAAGAGAAAGAAGATAGGAAGAGACATCAAACGTAAAAAAGACCAAAAGCCATATTAAACACCACTACACATCTGGGAAATGCCAATTAAAACAAGAATGAAATTTCACCTCATCCAGTTAGAATGTCTATTATCAAAAATATGAAAGATGACAAGTGTTGTTGGAATGTGGAGAAAAGAAAAGACTTACACCCTGTTGTAAGTCTTGGAGGGAATGTAAATTAGTGCAGCCATTATATAAAATAGCATGGAAGTCCCTCAAAAAGGTAAAAAAAGAACTACCACATGATCCAGCAACTTTGCTACTAGATATATATTCAAAGGAAATAAAATTAATGTGTCAAAGAGACATCTGCACTTTCAAGTCTACTGCAATACTATTCATAATAGCCAAGATATAAAATCCACCTAAGTATCCATCACACAAAATTTCTGATTTCTCTGTGCATATAAAAGTTATGTTTACCCTAATATTGTGTCTATTAACTATGCAGTAGCGTTATGTCTAAAAAAGTACATACCATAATTAATTTACTTTATTGCTAATAAAACATGCTAACAATCATCTGAGCTTCTAGTCAGTGTAATTTTTTTTTCTGGTAGACAGTCTTGCTCTACCAGAAAACAATTATAACTGACTTCAATGTTTATAGCTGAAGACTGATCAGGGTGGTGGTTGTTGAAGTTTAGGGTAGCTGAGAGCCTGTGGCAATTTCTTCAAATCAAAGAGCAATGAGGTTTCCCACATTGATTCATTCTTTCATGAAAGATTCTCTGTAGCATGCAAGACTGTTTAACAGCATTTTACACACAGCAGAACCTTTTAAAAATTAAATTAAAGCAAAATCTATCAAACTCTGTCACTGCTTTATCAACTAAGATTATGTAATATTCTATATCCTTTGCTGTCATTTCAACAAGGTTCAGATCATCTTCTTAGGTCTAGATTCCATCTCAAGAAAGCACTTTATTTGCTAATTCATAAGAAACAACTCTTCATCTGTTTAAGTTTTATTATGGGATTGCAGCAATTCGGTCATATCTTCAGGCTGCGCTTCTAATTCTAGTTCTTTTGCTATTTCTACCACATGCACAGTTACTTTCCCCATTGAACTTGTGAACCCCTCAAAGTCATTCGTGAGGGTTGGGATCAGTTTTCCAATCTTCTATTAATATTGATATTTTGACCATATCCCATAAATCATAAATGTTCTTAATGACATCTCAAATGATGAATCCTTTCCAGAAGATTTTCAATTTACTTTGCATAGGTCTATCAGAGGACTCAGTGTCTATGGTATATGATCCAGCAACTCTGTTACTAGGTGTATATCTTTATATATCTTATGAAGGGCATATAACCCTTATGAAGGGTATTTCATAAGTTATAAGACTTAAAAGTTGAAATAACTCCTGGTAGATCTATTTTTAATTCCTTAAGGGACTTCCATAATATTTTCTGTAATGGCTACAGAATGGGTACTGTGTTAACAGACATGAAAACAACATTAATCTCCTTGTGCATCAGAACCTGTGGGTGGTGAGGTGCATTGTCAATGACAAGTAATATTTTGAAAGAAATATTTTTTCCTGAGCAGTATGCCACAAAGTGGACTTAAAATATTCAGTAAACCATGCTGTAAACACATGTACTGTCATTTAGGATTTGTTCTTTAATTTATAGAGCACAGGCAGAGAAGATTTAGGATAATTTTTAAGGGATCTAGGATTTTCAGAATGGTAAATGTGCATTGATTTCAACTTGAAGTCACCAGCTACATTAGCCCCTAACAAGGCAGTCAGCCTATCCTTTGAAGCTTTAAAAGAAGTCATTTGGGTATTGACTTCTTCTCTCCAGCTTTAAAAGTCTTAGATGGCTTATTCTTCCATTAGAAGATTGTTGTATCTACATTGGAAATCTAATGTTTAGTGTAGCCACCTGCATCAATCACTTTAGCGAGATCTGTATAACTTGCTGAAGTTTCTAAATCAGCACTTGCGTCTTTGCACTTTTATGTTATGTAGATGGATTATTTTCTTAAATCCCATAATCTAACCTCTGCTACCTTCAAACTTTTTTCCTGCAACTTTCTCTTATCCCTCATGAAATTGAAGAGAGTTAGGGCTTTGCTCTAGATCGTGCTTTGTTGTATGGGAATGTGTGGCTGGTTTTCTCTTCTGTCTAGACACTAGTATTAGCAATAAGGCTATTTTCCTTTCTTGTCATACATTTGTTCACCGGAGTAGTACTTAATTTTCTTCAGGAACTTTTTCTTTGCATTTATGACTTAGCTAACTGCTTGACACAAGAGGCCTATGTTAGCTTTTAACATGGCTTCCTCACTAAGCTTAATCATTTCTAGCTTTTGATTTAAAGTGAGAGAAGTGCAACTCTTCCTTTTGATGAACATTTAGACCATTGCAGAGACGGCGTTATTAACTGGCGTAATTTTAATATTGTTGTAGACTAGGGAGAGAATAGGGAGGCCTAAGGAGAGGGAGCACGATAGGGGAATGGTCAGTCAGTGGAGCAGTCAGAACACACATGACATGTATCAATTAAGTTTGCTGTCTTATGAGGACATGGTTGCTTGGTGCCTCAAAACAACTATAATAATAGCAAAAATCACTGATTACAGATCACTATAACAAATATAATCATAATGAAAAGGTTTGAAATAGTGTGACAATTACCCAAATGTGACAGAGACATGAACTGAACACACACTGTTAGAGAAATAGAAGCAACAGACTTGCTCCATGTAGGGTTGCCACAGACCTTCAGTTGGTAAAACAGACAAACAGTATCTGCCAAGCACAATAAAGTGAAGTGTAATAAAGCAATGTATGCCTGTATATTGGTGGTTACCAGAAGCTGAGGTAGTTAGTAGGCAAAAGGCATAGGAGATGTTGGTCAAAGGATACATAATTACAGTTAAACAGAAGGAATAAATTTCAAAAGATCTGTTGTACAGCATGGTGACTATAATTAATGACAATACATTATATTCTTGAAAAATGTAAACAGTTATGTGCTCTCACCATAGAAAATGTTATGTGCTCCATAGGAATGTTGTGCTCTCACCATAGAAAATAACTGTGTAAGGTAATGCATTCGCTAGTTGGCTATATTTAATCGTTTCACAGTGCACAGTGCATACACTTTAAAACAGCAGTCCCCAACCTTTTTGGCTCCAGGGACTGGTTTTGTGAAAGACAAATTTTCCACAAATCAGGGGTGTGGTTGGTGGAAGGTTTTGAGATGATTCAAGTGCATTACACGTATTGTGTACTTTATTTCTTTTTATTTTTTGGGGGGGGGGTGGGGAAAGGAGTTTTGCTCTTGTTGCCCAGGCTGGAGTGCAATGGCGCAATATCTGCTCACTGCAACCTCTGCCTCCTGGGTTCAAGCAGTTCTCCTGCCTCAGTCTCCCCAGTAGTTGGGATTACAGACAGGAGCCACCACACCTGGCTAATTTTTGTATGTTTGGTAGAGATGCGTTTCACCATGATGGTCAGGCTGGTCTCAAACTTCTGACCTCGTGATCCAGCCACCTTGGCCTCCCAAAGTGCTGGGTTTACGGGTATGAGCCACTGTGCCCAGCCTCTGCACTTTATTCCTATAATGAAATAATTGTACAACTCATAATAATGTAGAATCAGTGGGAGTCCTGAGTTTGTTTTCCTACAATAGATGTCCCCATCTGGGGGTAATGGGAGACAGTGACAGATTCTCATTAGATTCTTATTAGATTAGATTCTTATAATGAATCTCATTGAAGAGAGGTGACTGCTCTACTGACTGACCATTCCCCTATCGTGCTCCCTCTCCTTAGGCCTCCCTATTCTCTCCCTATTCTACAACAATATTAAAATTACGCCAGTTAATAAGCTGTCTCTACAATGGTCTAAATCAGACCTCCCCAAACTATGGCCCGCAGGCCACATGTGGCCCCCTGAGGCCATTTATCCGCCCCCCCACCGCACTTCAGGAAGGGGCACCTCTTTCACTGGTGGTCAGTGAGAGGAGCACAGTATGTGGCAGCCCGCCAACGGTCTGAGGGACAGTGAACTGACCCCGTGTGTAAAAAGTTTGGGGACACCTGGTCTAAATGTTCATCAAAAGGAAGAGTTGCATGTCTCTCACTTTAAATCAAAAGCTAGAAATGATTAAGCTTAGTGAGGAAGCCATGTTAAAAGCCAACACAGGCCTCTTGCATTAGATTATCATAAGGAGATCACAATCTAGATCGCTCACATGGACAGCTCACAATAGGGTTCCCACTCATGTGAGAATCTAATACCCTGCTGATCTGACAGGAGGCAGAGCTCAGGCGGTAATGCGAGCAGTGGGGATTAGCTGCAAATAAGATGAAGCTTAGCTAGCTTGCCTGCCACTCATCTCCTGCTGGGCAGTCTGATTCCTAACAGTTCATGGACTGGTACTGGTTGATGGTCTGGAGGAGGAGGACTCTGTTTTAAAACATCATATTGTAAACGTTGAAAACATACAATATTATTTATATGTTTAATTTCTAAAAATGAATGACAGAGAAGCAAAGTTGTCAATTTAGCTTCAGCACTGTGCAGGAAAAATAGAGTTATCATTTAAAACTTAATTGTGTTGATATTTACGACAGATATTTTTCAACAACAGAAATTTGTAAATGAAACAAAGTATGATGACATCTCATATTTGAACCATGTCAAATTGGTCTCCTTATTATAATCGAATGATTCTAATGAAAATTTCTGACTGTGATTTGGTCTTCCAAATTGATTTTTTTAGCCACATCAGCAAATATGTTGGTTTGTGTGACAATTATATTGCTCACCATAAATAAGTATATTAATTGATCTGTTGGTGTATATTTCGATTTTTGTGAGTTTAGTGTTAGTCAGCCTGATTAAATACAGTGAACTCTGGAACATAGATAAGAATGTGTATTTTCTAATGTGGCAGTTTTAGCAGTAAGGCTTTGCGCTGTGGACCCTGGACCTCAACGCTGTGATTGATGAAGCCTGTCGGAAAAACTGATCAAATTTCTTTGGTCTAAACCCTTAAATAGCCTCTGGTCTCTTTCTGCCTTTTGCATCTTCTTATAGGATAGAAAAGGTTAAAAGAGGTAATCACTCTAAAAGAGCCTGGTGTAGGGACTGGCTTATAAAAGGTACTCATTAATATTCTCTCAGCTTCTTAATATCTTATAAACTACAGATGGAACACTCCACCCTGCTGATTTCCTACTTCTTCATGAGTTTCAAAGAAATTGTCATAATATTGTTTAGTCTTGTTGTGAAGAGAAAATCTGTTTAATGGTTGCACATTGTGCAATGTCACATAGATGTTAGTTTATTCCATATGAATATATAGTGTGTTCATTCCATCCACTATACTTTCGTGTAAGAGCAATCAGAAATAAAACAATGTGGAGATGTCTGAATTGGATGATTCGCAAATTGCTTCCTTTATTAGAATACCAAAGGAATGTTCCAAACCATGTGGTTAATTTTCTCTAATAGCACTATATATATATATATATATATATATATATATATATATATATGCACACACACATATATATAGTGATATAACAAGGGCTACAGAAGTCAACTCAGAATCAGTTTAGCCACAATTAGGCCATTTCCTATGGCCCACCAATATGTGACAACTCTAGTTACAATGACCATGCTTCTGGTTGCAATTGAAATTTTAAAAAAATCTTCTTATGTCTATTTTTATACTATTCCTCATATGGTTAAATGTTAATAATACCTGACCTCTTTAAACATCTCTCTGTATGACGAAAATCACTATTCATGGAATCTTTGATTCATTTAACATGTCGTGGTCTCCATAAATCATGAACATTTTACCACATTGGATTTGACGTCTAGGATGCACATAATCAAGATGAATGCTGCTCTCATAATTACAGCTTCAAACCTGTGATTCAATGCACTGCCATAATCATCTTTACCAAAGATCATCCCACATATACTGATAATTTTAGACAATTTGCTTAATCATTATGTTGAAAGTTATATCTCAGAAGTAAAATGCAGAGAGTCAGTCCGTATAGAATAACCACTGTATAAGGTTCACTATGCTTACTTTCACTTATACATTATGAATAACATGTTAAATATCACTTAATGTAACTTTTAACACTGCATTGATAATATTCTATTACCAGAGCCAAATTACAATATCAAACATTTTATATTCCAGAATAGATTTCACTTCTCTTCCTGCTGTATTTTAAAAAGCCAGGTATATCATCTCATCTGAACGGTTAAAAACTAGATTTATTAGTTTTAACCAATAAATTTTAATATATATATACATGCATACATATATATTTCTCATATCTGTACAAAATAGTAAAATATGGTTTTTATTTCAGAAAAATGCAAATATTTTCTTAACTACTTTGATAATTATGGCCATTTAGGTATTTTATAAATATTTAAATACATCTCTGCTTTAAAAAAAATATGCTGTCTTTACAATAAGTAACATGTGAAAAGTAATGAAAACTTGTAGTGAATAGAAATGTAAGGATACTCATGTATAAATTCCACAAGAACTATGCCTATCTGACCAGCATTATTTTCCTGACATTCTCACAATGAATGAGAGGATGGATACACGGATAAATTTGTCTCACAAAGCTCTCTGCAGTCTGAACAGATTAGCTGTAGAAAAAGTTACAGGGAAAATTTTATTGTATACTTTCCAAAGTCATCATAAGACCCATTATCTAAATATGTTATTTTTTAAATAATTAGTTTACAATGACAGTAGTAGTAGCAGTAGTAGTTGTAGTAATACTATTGCTTATAGAGTAGTTGCTGTGAGTCTTCTACGCACTTTAATATATGAATTCATTTAGTACTAATGTTATTAATATCCTAATTTTTTCAAAAGTAGAAACTGAGGTACAGGAAGGTAAATTATCATACCCAAGGTGACCAAAATGAAAGCTTGTGAGGGAATGATACAGAATCCATAAGCTTACCTGTAACACTATGCAATACCTCAAAAATTAAGTGAGGCAGTGGTGATAATACCAATTCCTGAATACCAACACAACCAGTATAGAATATGTATATTTAACACTTTGGCTTGTACCTATCTGATAATGTTAGTAAATACTGATTTACAGTCACTCATCTAAGGACAATATCTTTTTCCTTGTAAGGCACATGTTTGCAAATTATTGTTATGAAAACTATAGATTTCCAATTTTCCAATATTAGCAAACTAACAAGCTTGCTAGATACTATGACTTTTAATTTATACTTAGCCTTATGTCGATTAAAGTTTAAATTTGGCAATTAGACTGAAATGTATTCATTGGAAATGTCTATATGTCATTATCAGTACAAATATATTTAGATGTAATATTCAAATACCTCAGCGTAAATCTGTGCAGCTTTGTCTATATATTTTATATTTTGATTCCTCCATAAAAGTATCTAACATATCAAGATTCTAATGTGTTTCAAATATTGCTAATTTATACTCATTCCCTTAGTTTAAGGCAATGGTTTGAAAATGCAATTCTCAATACACAAATGGTATACAGGTTGCTTGGTGTTTCCAGTGAAGAAAGTGATAGAATAATTATTCTCATATATGTTTTATACATTGGAAATGTAAGATTAAGATAATAACTAAAAAGCTTATATGCCACCTAAAAAGCTAATGGCACATAATAGATTTGGAGGAAAAAAGCAAAATAAGATTCTGGAAAAAATAACTTCACAAAATTGCATGCTTGATTATTCAAAGCAATAACCTATGATGTTTTAGAGTAATTACTATCAAGAGTCTGGCTTACAATGGAACAAACACATTAATACAAAAAGTATATGGTACCTCTTGGCAAATATGTTTTAAGATAGAAAAGTGCTTTACAACTTTTTGTTCCATTTATTATTGAGAACGTATGCTACAGGAACAATCATGCGTTCTTTAATTCCCAATACTTTTTATCAATGTTTACAGAACCACTATGTGTGTAGAAAAAAACTTAATATAGACATAGAGATCTTACATCTAAATACCAATGGAAAAAAACTGTACTATTTAAAACATAATTCTTAGTCAAAAATATGCTCCTTCTTTGCAGTGTAGACAAAAATAGTGCAAATTACTAGTCAAAGTATCATAGCCACATTTTTAAAATACCTGTTTGAATAAATGGATATATCAGAAGTGTTTCTTCTCATTTAGAATGCTCTCATAGTAGTGAAACACATGTTCTTAATAATGTCTCAGTTAGGGGATGCAATTATAATAATTTCTTCATGATATTGATAATACAATAAAGAAAAACAATACTTCAATTGGGCTTTTTACAGCTGGTATTTGTCAACAGATATTCTGTATCCTAAATGGACTAAAAACTTGAGTAAACTAGAAATCATGGCCAGAATACACTGACTTTTAACATGAAAGTAAAGCATTAAGGTTATTTAATATGACCTAAGGTCCAATCTTTCAGTCTCTGAATTTAACTCCTCACCATCAACAGATGATTTTCTTCACACATATGAAGAAAATAACAGTGATGACATATTGACAATAGTCTACATCCAAACACTAAATTAAAAAAAGAAAACCTTCAAAATCTGAAGTTAATTAAAATACAAACTTTAAATCCATTTTTCAATATTTCTAGATTCTTCTTGCAGCTGATGATAGAAACATGATTTTTGATTCAATATCTGATGGAGTGCCAAAGGTGGTCTTTAAGCGAGAATTTTCTCCATCACTTTTCACACATATATTAATCCTAAAAAGTAGAAAAGTCTAGCAGAAACACTAATGGCCAGCGACCTTCCATTCTTCACATGTAATTTTTAAGGTAATATTTTCTAAGATATTAAACATATGAACAAAGATGTGATTATGGAAATAACCCATGCTTCAAGCAATTTATTATTTACTGAATACGAGTATACATACCTTGGAGAATATCTTACACGATGGCATCTTTTGCACTATACTGAAATAATTGCTTATAAATTCAATATATTCTGTTGTATTTATTATTAACATTACAAATCATTTCAAAATACCTAAAGTTGATTGACTGAATGCACACTAGTTGTTCACTGTTACTGAAATGTTAAAATTGTAAAAAGTTAGGTGCAGTGGCTCATGCCTATAATCTCACTTACCCCAGAGACTGAGGAGGGAGGATGACTTGAGCCCAGGAGTTCAAGGCTGCAGTTAACTATGATTGCTTCACTGCACTTAAGCCTGGGAAACACAGTGGAACCCTCAACTCTTAAACAAAAAAACAAGAATGAAAAAAATGGGGTATCTCATCAAGAAACTTCCATTAAATGTAAATATTATGAGTAACTTAGTAACTCACTGAAAAGTTAAGTTACATTGCAATGAATTCAATTATTTTACTATCTTCTATTTTCATTTTAAAGTACTGGTCTAACTTTGAACACAGGTAGCCAGCCTATTTTCCTGATATATGGATATATGAGCCATAAAAGTAAGTCCCCACAGTGAAGAAGAAAACAGCATGAACAAATTTCACCTAAAAATTTTAAGGCTAGGATTAGTCTTGTATATACATTAGAGAGAAAACTTTATTCCAAATCACTAAAAATAATGGTTTGCATGTTGTTGGTGATACGAGGTACCATTTGTAAGATATTGAAAATGGCGCTCGGCACTGTGGGAGACTTGTGATCAGAGTCTTGCCCAGGGGGCCCAAAATTCTTGCCCTTGGAGCCACATTCTTGTCCTTCTCCTGTGATACATGGTCCCATAGGATGAGGCATTAACAAGGCGAAGGAGACTATAAATATCAAGCCTGCCCTCTGTTTTTTTCAGGGCCTCAAGCACATAGAGATAACGGAAATCTAATGTTTCTTAACCAAATAATCCTGAGTCTGTTTGAAGGCCTGCCCCTACCTAATCCTTCCATCTGTCCTCCTGAGGGCTTCCTGTGTTACCTTCTGCTGGTAAGTCATTGGCCAGGTGTACCAATCTTCCCAGGATGGGAATGGATCTTGAATACATGTGTGAGGCCTTTTGCAGAACAGGACAGAAGAGGGAATGGGAAGAGAAGACAAAAAAGGGCCTGGATCCAAGCTATCCCCACATCACCAGATTCCAGCAGAGAAATGAAAAAATTCTGAGAATTTGAAATTTTTAAATTGGTCTTGCAGGCTATTATTAAGCTATATTTTTTACATTTTTTGAGGATAGACATTTTATTGAACATTTTTTAGGTTAATAATTTTCAAATATTTAGAAATGTATTTTATGAGCCTTTATTTCTTCTCATTTATACCTCCAATCCACAACAATGAGGACCTTGCAGTATTCTGACTTCATAAATGGTGGCTAATTTCCCTCAGAGTGCAAAACTGGAAGATGCCAAACCTTGGTAAGGCTTATCCTGGGAACCAGCACAGTGTAACTTCTGCCACATTCTATTACAGCATATCACAGAGCCAGCAGTGGTTCAAGGCTAGGGGATTATATACTAAGGCACAAGTTATGGTTCATCTGGGGACACCAAAACCTTCTAGAACATACTTATAAAGATTAATGAGATTAACTTGGTCAGAAAATTAATGTAGTCAAAACTTAAGGCATAATAATAGTTAGAAGCTCATATTAACTTTTTAATCATAAGCTAAAAAGTATCCTAAATGAGGTGAGAGATTTTTCACTATGTTTTAGTTAAAGGCCAAGAAGTAGTTGAATAAAGTTGGGTTTATTGATTTTTGCAGCAGGGAATGTACTTCATGAAGAATCATGTATCATCTCAGTAGGAGAATGTTAGGAAGAATTAATTATGGAATTTGGTCTCATGTAATGTGATTTTATGGAGACTTTAAATATAGACTGAATGGTGTCAGGAGCTAGGATAATGCTATCATTGGTATTTGTACTTGTTTCCTAGAGATACTATAACAGTCTACCATAACCTGAGCGGCTTAAAATAAATATATTTTCTCACAGTTTTGGAGGCTAGAAGTCTAAAGTCAAGTTATAACCAGGACGATGCTCCCTCTGAAACTCTGGGTAGGTAGTATATTTCTTTGCATCTCCTTAGCTTCTGGGGTTGGCAGTAAATAGTTGGTACCCCTGGGCTTGCAGCTGTATCATTCAAACCTCTCCACTGTCATCACACAGTGTTCTCCCTGGGTGTCTGTGTCCTCACACGACAGTTTCATCTTCTACTAATGCCACCAGTCATATTGGATTCAGGGCTCAGCCTACTCCAGTATGACTGCATGTTTAACTAATTATGCCTGTGATGACAGGAAATCAGGTCCAAATTTCCAAATAAGGTCATATTCTGATGCGCTGGGGAACAGGATTTCAGTATATCTACTGAGGGCCACAATTAAACCCATAACAGTAACCTAACAATTTTTATCTAGGAGGTGGAAGGCATGAAAATAGGTTAAAGATACAATTGGGAAAGAAGCAGCACTCATGATAGCCAGGATTGGAGGTAAGTGGGCTCATTTTTATGGTATGAACAGTAGTTTGACTTTGTTTTTGCATATTCTCTGTATAGAGACATGACTATAAAGGAATCTGGTTTCAGTTTGGACCTGTTACAGTCACAGAGTGGTCTTGTTCTCTGCAATTATAACGTTCAGCACAAGAACACCATGGCCTAACTGTGAGAGGAAACTTTCTGGCAACACTAATTCTACTTGACAGTGCCAAACCAGGTCCTGGCTGTTGGTAGTTATCATTCTATTCTTTTGTTATTTGAATAAAAAAATGGTAGATGACAGAATAATACTTCCAAATTGATTGAAAATTAAAAGTAAAATAAAAAAAAACAAAATAAAAGCACTCCACTAACAATAAATAGAAATTTAAAGAGTCAAGACTGGAGTCTGATTTGGCATAGAGAGTGGATTATGAGTTCTACTTTTTAAATTATGAGTTGGTGGGCTGGTGGAATATTTAGATGGTGATATTATTAAGAAGTTGGATATGTGAAATGAAGGTCTGGAGAACCATTAGAAAATTTTGAGAATGGATGAATTAACTAAAAGTGACTATGGACAGAGAAGAGAAAAGAAGTATCAACATAACACTTGAAAGAATGTCTGTAGTTAGGGTTTAGAAGAAATAATGTGATACAAGTAAAAATACTTTTAGAGTTACTCTACACTAGACAGGAATATATTAGATAAGAAAGGGTAGAACCTTACAGTAAATGTGAATCAGTACTTAGGAATATATTAAGGGAAAATGAGGTGCTTTATCAGGAAGTTAGTTCCCTAATAACAGAAACTTTAAAAGAACACCAGAATTGCTTCCTTTCAATAAAGTTTCCAGGTATCAAGTAAGGCCCCTTTGGATCTCAAGAGTCCATAATTCAATTAAGGATAGGGAGAAACTAGTGATGAGAAAGAAGAAATAAGACTGTTACTGATGAAAGGTGGTTTACTGAAGCAAAAATTTGTATATATTTTCCCAGTTTTTAATCAGCATGAATATTTTAAAGTAAAAATGTAGCCAATAGAGAAAAAAGACATAATCAATAGAGAAATAGAATGAAAATATAAGAAAATAGGAAGATCACAGAGCAACTTACCTAAGTTAGGAAAAAAAATAGAATCAAAGCACAATATTCAAGTTACATTTGGCATGGATAAAGTACATCTGTCTAAGAAAAGAGTTTATAAACAGATTGTCAAACTTTTTATTTGTCGTAGATTTTTTTTTGGGGGGGGAGGGTTGTTTGTAACAAAGACAAAGTGAAGAGTGAGAGAGGCGGAAAGAAGAAACTGATCACACAGACAGGATGGCTCCTCAGTAAAACTCCTTCAAACCAAGAACAACTGGAAAACCTAGCTGCAGACCCAAGATAAGAAAAAGACCATGTCCCTAAATGGAATCTCCCATTCAGCCAGCCCAGCTGAATAAATTCCACTCCTTGTGGGGGCATGCTTCTCTCCTGCTTTGGTGCACCTTTGTCCTTTTTGGTGTGCTTTGTCCTGATTGGTCCTTGCACTGCCTTCTCTCAATTGATTCTCTCTCTCTCTCTCTCTCTCTCTCTCTCTCTTTTTGAGATGGAGTCTTGCTCTGTTGCCCAGGCTGAGGGCAATGGCACGATCTTGGATCACTGCAACCTCTGTCTCCAGGGTTCAAGGGATTCTCCTGCTGCAGCCTCCCGAATAGTTGGGATTACAGGTGCCGACTACCATGTCCAGCTAATTTTTGTATTTTTAGTAGAGACAGGGTTTTGCCATGTCAGTGAGGCTGGTCTCCAACTCCTGACTTCAGGTGATCCGCCTGCCTCAGCCTCCCAATGTGCTGGATTACAGGAGTGAGCCACTTTGCCCAGCCTCCTAGTTGGTTCTTTGCACCCCTCTGCACTATTGCGTCTGAGTGGTACATTTTGGGGTACTTTTTGATCTTAGCCTACCTCCTCTTAAACCCATAAAAACCCCTGTGCTCAGCCTCATTGCTGGCAACCCTCTTTCAGGTCCCTTCTTGCTGCTGAGAGCTTCTCTGTTACTTAATAAATCTGAGTCTGCCTTACTCTCTGGTGTCCATGTGCCTTATTCTTCTTGGTTGTGGGACAAGAACCCAGAATTCACTGAACTGCTGGAGCAAAAGAGCTGTAATGCTCCTGCTCACCAAGGTGTGGGTAGTGGAAGTAAAAGAGCTGTAACACTCCCTCTCTCTTGCCAAATTGCAGGAGTAAAGAAGCTGCTGGGTGCTACTCCCTTCCCCTCACCAAAGAGTGGGAGTAAAAATAGCCTCAACAATAGGAACTATGTTACAAAGTGAGGGTGTTTTCAAAAGACAAAGCATCCTGAGTATAGTATTAAGTGAGGAGGACATCAGTTGGAAGTAAAGAATCTGGAGGTAGTGTTAAGGATTGGGGAATAAAACCAGTGAAATTACTAAAAATGTGATGAGGCAACAAACAAAACCAGAGTTTAAGTAATATGGGTTTCTAGGCTGTCCAATTAGAATAGTGCCTTTTTCTAAAAGAAATGTGCAGTAGTTGATATAGTGAATTAAAAATAATATGGATTATTAATTGGCATGGATAAAGTGCAAAGATCCATAAAACAAGGAAAAAATTATTGGAAGGTGTTGCTCATGTGGTACTTAGAAATAAGAAGCCAAGAAAAGCTTCAAAGCAAGTGAGGTAGTAAAAAAACACAAAGTCAGAGAAGTGGTTCAGTAGTTCTTGGTTAGCAATATTTTAGGAAATTATAATCTGCTTGGTAGCAGTAACCTATTTAAATATTATTTTTTAGTATTCAGAGGGTTAAGTTGATATTTATTGAAAATAGTGTTTATATTTAATAGCACACTGAAAAAGCTCAAATAATTAATTTCCTTACATAGAAAATTAAATTACATTTAAGACAATATTTGAAGTTCTTAGTGTAACTTACTAAATTGTTTTAAATCAGGAACATGGCTATTCCATTAGGGAAATAAAATATTCATTGTTCTAATGAGCTGAAAATCAAGATTAGTATTATTTTAAAATATTGGCAATGTACCTCTGTTTGCTGAAACAAAACTTAACCAATTCATTAATCTTTATTTATTTCCTTGGTTAAAAAACAGGAACTGCATACATTTTAAAAAACTGATGAATAAAAATGTTTTTTTTTCCTCTAGAGAACTATACTTAGAAATAAAGAAAATGCATATAAATTGTGCAAAATCCCAAAGCATATGTTGGGCAACAATTATCTTAAATTTTTTGAAGAAAACATTGTATAATTACTTGATGGTCAATTAAATCTGATTGAAATGTATTGGTCAGCTTCATGTGGTAGAAACTACAGAATATTTGAAATTAATCATACACAAGTTCTGTTTCTTTCACTTTCTAGTTATATAACTGTGGCCATTATTTTAAACTTTCCGAGATTCAGTGTCTTTCTCTCTAAAATAATAACAGTATTTATTTTTTAGAGCTGTTGAGACGATTAAATTGTCTCATGTAATAAATATGTGAAAATGTCAAATATGGTATCTTTTACATACCAGGTAATTTAAAGTTATTCAATTTCTTTCCTTTTCTCATTTGTCCAAAGCATTTAATATTCTTTTCCCTTTCTTTAAAGCAGAAGTTGAACAAGCAAGACATAGTCTGGTCGAGCTGCACAGCAAACATTTTATTTGTCATAGGTGATTTTTGGGGGTTGTTTGTAACAAAGGCAAAGTGAAGAGAGACAGGAGGAAGGAAGAAACTGGTCCAGCAGACAGTTAGGATGGTTCCTCAGTAATATTCCTTCAAACCAAGAACAGCCTGAAAACCTAGCTGCAGGTCCTGGATAAGAAAAAGTCCATGTCCCTAAATGTAAACTCCCATTCTGCCAGTCCAGATGGATCACGCTTCACATTGTTTAAATGAAAATAGAACTTCTTGTACAAAGTGTAATGAAAATGTTGACACTATTGATCAAGAAAAAGATGAGGATAAATAAGAATAATGTAAATCTTTGCAGGTGACATCCCTGTCCAAAGTTAATTTTAAGTGGAAATGAATGAAGTTCATAGTGATGCCAAGTATCTCCTTTTCATTTTTAGTTAACCAAGAAAGAATACTTACCATACCTGAATATTAACACCAGAAGGATTAGCTTAACGGCTCTAGCCTCAAGGCTGTTGTTGGAAAAAAAAATTGGCTAGTTCTGTATTTTTACATCTATAACCCCCTTTAGGATGCTTTTCTTTAAACTGAGAGACGACATTTTTTAATAGATTTTCTAAGCCTAACATCCTGAATTACTCAAAAGCAACTAATTTTCAAACTCTTTGAAACTTAAAAAAGACTCAAAAATGAAAGCCTCACGCACTCCTATCTATCAACCCTCTAAACTAGCTCTAACTTGTGTTTCGGAAATATGATCACTTGATGATCTTGAAGACCGACTGGGGAAAGAATGAGGGAAAGGGAAATACTCCATTAGTACAGATATTTCTCTAATTTCTTGGTTTGTAATCCAGTGCACTTCCAAAATTAGAATATCGGGAATTAAAGATGTTTAGTATATAATTACAAAAATGTCAGTGTCATTTTTGTCCTCATTGATGTTAACTTAGATGTTGTTTATTCTTAACAAAATGAAAGTTTCTTAGAATGCAGGCATTTCATTGAAAATGTGTTTCCAATATGGAAAGTGTTTGAATGATTTTGAATTAGGTAGTGTTGTGAATAACATTAATTTTTGATAAATTTGCTAAATAGTAAGTTTCCCTAGCTATTTAGGTTATTAATGCCTATAAAACAAAAATGGGCAGAGATCCTGTTTAATTTCTAGTTATAACTATTCCTGTATGCAAAAATATTAATTTGAATTTATTTCCTAAATAATTTTCTGAATGAGAATGTGTAAAGATCTTAAGCATAACTTTACACAACAGACAGTTGCCAGCCTACAAAAAGTTGCATATATAATACCTGATTATATTGTTAACACGTACTCTCCTGAATTTACTTAAACTGTCAATTATCCTTGATAAATTCAACTGTGCTTGAAGCAATTCCCTAGGCTACATTACTTTTAGACCATTGGCTTCTGTGAACTGGAAACCATTAACTAATTTCTGGTTTGGCCCTCCTCTTATCCCATATTCCTGTTCCTTATCACCATTTTTCTAATCACCAGACTGACTATTTTACATAAAATTTCTATTTAACAATAAAGGAAAGGTGATCTGTTTCTCAGATTTACTCTCCTGCTAGCATTAGATGAAGTTTTTAAAATTTTCTTCTCTGTATTCAGGGAGTCTTAATCTAGGACTCTCAAAAAAAGAGGAAAAAGAAAGAAAAGTTTCTAGAGAATCAGTGCAGTTTGGAAGAATCAGATGAGAAAAACTCTAGTGTGTTTTCACAAAAAGGATGTTATAATCAGTATCCTGCATCCAGATAAATAAGAATTGTGCATTTTATTCAATAGGTACAATTTGCACACGTGGAATATTACATATTTTCAAAAACGTTTTAATCTCAAATATTACATTAATTTTGTACTTATTTCATCAAAACTTGGAATTCTATGATTTTACAGTTAAGTTATAGGTTTTATATTTACACCTTGCCATGTCTTTAAATTATCACTACTACTTTTATGGAGTAATGGTAATATTGACATTCCACATAAATTTATGGAGTAAAGGTAATATTGATATTCCCATGCATTTTCAGAAAACTTTACTGTAAATTCAGTTATCTCTACACATCTTTACCTAAGATTCACTTTCTCTCTTCTGCCAGCTATCGGGTTTAAGAGTAACTTGCAACTTGTGTATACTTTTTTTTTTTTTTTTCTTGAGACGGAGTTTGCTCTTGTTACCCAGGCTGGAGTGCAATGGCACGATCTTGGTTCACTGCAACCTCCGCCTCCTGGGTTCAGGCAATTCTCCTGCCTCAGCCTCCTGAGTAGCTGGGATTACAGGCACGCGCCACCATGCCCAGCTAATTTTTTTGTATTTTTAGTAGAGACGGGGTTTCACCATGTTGACCAGGATGGTCTCGATCTCTTGACCTCATGATCCAGCCGCCTCGGCTTCCCAAAGTGCTGGGATTACAGGCTTGAGCCACCGCGCCCGGCTGTATACTTTTATAATAGCACCAATCACATTGCACCTTGTCTATCTTCCCCAGTAAGATGTAAGAGTCTTGAGAGCAAGGAGTATGTCTTGTTCACCTTTATATCTTTAGTCGCTAACACAGTGTTGGACAATATTCTTGTGTCTTGAGTAGATAA
This sequence comes from Saimiri boliviensis, assembly GCF_048565385.1. NCBI lineage: Eukaryota > Metazoa > Chordata > Mammalia > Primates > Cebidae > Saimiri > Saimiri boliviensis. The sequence goes on along the minus strand of NC_133464.1, from coordinate 49,126,773 downwards.
GTTAGTAAAAGAAAAGACTAATATTTAGGAAACTTTTCTACTAAATCTAACTTGATTTGGGTCTTTCAGTCATTTAATGAATATATTTTGATGAACAAAAAGCACTTACACCATAGGTGGTCTTGAACTGAAAATTCTCTGCTTATACATAGGTTTTACTTTCTATTATAATTGAATTTGGTATTTACCTTTTATAAGTTTATATAATTCAATTGCTTTGACTCTCGAAAATATTTGAACTTAGCCGTCTGTTTTTCAAGCTCATTTAATGTTCCAAATTGCAAGATTTCAGTAAGAGTTCTGCAAATTAAGCAGTGGTAACCAATTATTTAAATTAAATGAGAAGTGAGAATGCATCATTTACTCTTAGGCCTCCATTAGGTCTTGGCCCTCTGTTTCTAATAGAGTGGGAAGGATGTGTAAAATGCTGAAGATGGAGGAGGTAAATGTCAAATACTGCCATTATTCATTGAAACAGTTTACTAATTGAGAATGAGAATCTCTTCATGTCTCAATTCTAAACTACTTACTATAAGCCTTCAAAGTATGTTCTGAGCTACTGTTAAATAAGGTAATAATTGCCATGACTGTAGTGGAAAAAGAAGCAGTAACATCCATAAGTGTTCTTCAATATTTTATGCATATCATTGTATTTCACATTTCAAATATTATTGTGCAGTTCTGCAACCCCTTGTCTACATACTCAGGCCTGTAAATAGTGTAAATCACATTGAATACCTCAAGACACAGAGAAGGTTGTCTCCTGCTTGACTTGTGTTTTTGTTTCTTTTGCTGTTGTAAAAATGTACTGTAGACTTAGTAGCTTAAAACAGCATGATTTTTCTCTGACAGTTATGGAGGTCGTAAGTCTAAGGAGATAACAGGGCTGCCTTCCTTCTAGAGGCTTCAGAGGAGAAGCTATTCCCTTGATGAGAGTGAAGGAGAAGGTACACATTTTGATAAAGAAAACCAATAGCTAGGATAGTTGTGAGAAACTGAATGCTTTTCCACTACGGTGGGGAAAATGGCAATGAATCCTCTCATAACTTTTATTCAACATCATATTAAAAGTGATGCAAGTGTAAGCAAAAAAACCAAACAAATGGTATTTAGGTTATGAAGACAAATTTCCATTCATAAACGTCATGACTGTCTGTGTGGAAAACCTCAAAGAATTTGAAAAAAATAATTCTCACTAAGAATTTAGTACCGAAGAATGCAAGACATGTTAATATAAACAAGCCAGCTGCTCCCAAGTATATCAGTCATTAATCAAATTTGAAATTAAAAACATACTAATTACAATAGCACCCAGAAAAATGAATTATTTAGCTGTAAATCTAACAAAATACACACAATATTTGAATCCCCAAAAGGTAAAAAAACTAATAAAAATAATCTAAGAGGATCTAACTAAATGGAAAGGTTTTCTACCTTCATGGATCAGAGACTCATTATTATAATTATTATTATTTTACTTTTTTTTTTTTTTTTTTTGAGATGGAGTCTTGCTCTGTTGTCCAGGCTGGAGTGCAGTAGCCTAATCTGAGCTCACTGTAACCTCCTCCTCCTGGGTTCAAGAGATTCTCCTGCCTCAGCCTCCTGAATAGCTGTGATTACAGGTGCCCACCATTACACCTAATTTTCTTTTTTTTTTTTTGGTATTTTTAGTAAAGACAGGGTTTTGCTATTTTGGCCAGGCTGATCATGAACTCCTGACCTCAAGTGATCCACCTGAGGTGACCTACCCACCTCAGCTGCCCAAAGTTTTGGGATTACAGGCCTGAGCCACTGTGCCTAGCAGACTCAATATTATCAAGATATTGACATGGTTTGGTTATCTGTCCCCATCCAAATTTCATGTTGAATTATAATCCCCATGCTGGAGGAGGGGTGGGTTTGGTGGGAAGTGTTTGGATCATGGAGGCAGATCCTTCATGGCTTGGTGCTGTCTTCATGATAGTGAGTTCTCCTGAGATTTTTTAAAATGTGTGGCATCTCTGTCTCTGTCTTTGTCTCTCTCTCTCTGACTCACTCTCTCTTTTCCTCTCTCTCTCTCACTCCTGCTTTAGCTATGTGATGTGCCAGCTCACCCTTTGCCTTCTGCCATGATTCTAAGCTTCCTGATGCCTCATCAGAAGCCAAGCAGATGCCCAGTGCCATGCTTCCTGCACAGCCTGCAGAACCATGAGCCAATTAAACTTTTCTTTATTAATTACTCAGTCTGTGGTATTTCTTTATAGTAATGCGAGAATGGCTAATACAGATGTCAAGTCTTCCCAATTTGATCCTGAAAGTCAAAGTGCTTAGTTAGTCTATTCACAAAGGATTCTCTTTAGATACACAGCCCATATCCTCTGAAGGCTTTGCTTACCTCAAGTTAATCATTCGTTTTACCAAAATCAGCTTTTTTTTTTTTTATTATTACAACTTCTAATATATGAAATCAGTAGTTACTATCTCTGCACCAGTTCGGAATTGGGATCTATTCTCCTACTCACAAACATATTCCAAATTTGTAGTAATTTTCAGTTGATCAGGGTGTCTTTAAGGGCAGCAGGTGATGGCAGCAGGGAAAGGAGAAAGCAAAAGCCCTGAAGCCCAAGATGGACATAGATTCTCGCAGTAAGGGATCCTGTGTGTTGATGCCACCAATCTGTACTGTCAGCATGCTTATTTTATTAGTAATCTATATTATTTCTTGGAAACAAAACATACGCGCACATCTTACAAACAATATAATTTCTGGGTTGGTTACGACTAAATAAATCCTGAAGATTCAAATGATATCTCAACAGTCTTATATTTGTTAATTTGAATGTCTTCCTTTCTCTGGAATCAATAGGTACTATTATTATGCAGAGTAACGATTGGTTTCTCACCCTGTTCAGGACTTACATGAATAAGGCTGCCTTGCTACTCAGTAACTTCTTCTTGACTACTAAGAAACTCCTATTTTAGTAAGAATTTAATAAATTATTTCTGTATGACTTCCTTTTCTAAATCATTATCTGTTATAAAACAAAGGTGATAGTCTGTATGGCCAGCTTGATTATTTTCATTGTCATCATCATTACCAGGCGAAGTTTAATCAATTATTTATAAGAAAAATGCCTAAATTAGTTAAAGACCACAATGACCTGAATTTGCTTTTCTTTGAAGGTGTAAATATTGCATTTTTGCTTACATTTTAAAATTTAAACACCCAGATTAATTCTAAAAAATATCAGAGCAGAATGAAAAATGCTGTTTCTTTTTAGATGCAATATTTCTATAAATCCTCATTTTGCATTAGATTTCCTGGAAATATATTACATTATTCATTAGCATTGCCTGATTGTTAGCTACCACTTGTCTATCATCTTTATATGTTTACTTGTTCAGAGTTTTTTCCTCTCAGTTTAAAATAAGCAGTAAATATTTTGGAACAAACTGCAAGAATATTTATCCATATTAAATGTATTAATGAGTTCATCATTCCAACATAAAAATTGTCTTTTGGTTTTTGTTCATATAGAGTGATCACTATTCTTCTTCTTATATAACATTTCCAAAACTTGACGCAAATATCTTTATTCATGCCTTATGAAACTGCCTTTGCAAAAAATTATAACAGCAAGAAAATTATGACACTGAAAGAGATCTGCTCTCACCAACTCCATCCTGCTTCTCACCCCCAAACTCTCCTTGTTCATTTCTGAGCACAGGATGGACTAACTTTGGGAGGAATTTAGTGTATATTTTAAATAATAGCCCTTCCCTAAAACAAAACCAGATGAGAGGGGCCTGAATTCTGCTAAGATGTAGGGTTAGTTAAATCATACTAGCCATTACTCAGGAAGTCACAATATTTGTAATTTCCCCCATTCACTATCGTAGAACCTAAGAATACCCTTTTGAGATGTCCTTTCAGGCTTTTGGATTTCTGAACACCTATGGCCCCACTCAAACCCAGCAATCTTGGCTCAACTTGTCTTGTGACTCCCACCCAGAAGCATGCTCAGTACACAAGGACCATTTTCTATATCCCTATGATTGCATCCCCAACTAATCAGTAGCATCCATGCTCTTGTCTCTGAAATTATCCTTGAGAAACTCTAGCCCCTGAATTTTCGGAGAGATTGATTTGAGTAATAACTTTGCATCCCATGTAGTGTGGCCCACCTCATGTTGATTAAACTCTATTTAGTGCAATGCCATGGTCTCACTTAATTGGTTTTTTCTGTGCAGTGGGCAAGAAGAACCCATTAGGTAGTTACACTTAGATTATACTATTAAAACAAGACTGAAGGCAAAAATCTTGTTCTACATTCTCAAAATGTTTCTACATTAACCCACGACATACTTACCTACTTGTATTATACTCTATTAATCAGTAGGCTCTGTTACTTTAGATCCACAAATATTATCATAATCTCCCTGAGAAATGGTGCTGAAATCTAGACAGCTTCCAGCAACTACTTGTACCAGTCTAGTATTTGGAATATATTAAGCTGCTATGTCTTGCCATATATAGAAAATATTTTTCAATTTTTATTGTTTTGAACCAGTGTAAAACATTTCCTAAGGCAAATAACTAAAATTATAGTTATTTAAATATAATATTAATATCAAAGGGAAAAATTCACTTGGACATGTCCATATAATGTCTCAATAATAATTATATTATTTAACTTTAAAGCATCTCCCTGAGGCAAAGTTTTGGCCCCATGGCCTTTGCCACCTGGTGCCATGCCTATAAATAAGTTATGTTACAGGCAAAATGGACTTTGCAGATATAATTAAGTTTGTTGATTAGTGGCAATTAAGATTATGGTATTATTCTGTTGTATGGAGGTAGGCCAAATATAATCACATAAACTCTTACAAAACTTTCTTTGTCTGGATCCAGGAAAAATGTGACAGAAGGGAAAGACAGATTTAAAACATGAGAAGGATGGGATGTACTCTTGCTATTTTAGAGATGAAAAAGCCTGACTAGACATGGTGACTCAAGCCTGTAATCTCAGCACTTTGGGAGGCAAAGGCAGGCAGATCACCTGAGGTCAGGAGTTCAAGACCTGCTTGGCAAATATGGTGAAACCTGTCTCTACAAAAATATAAAAATTAGCCGAGTATGATGGCAGGTGCTTGTAATCTCAGCTGCTCCAGAGGCTGAGGCAGGAGAATCTCTTGAACTTGGAAGGTGGAGGTTGCAGTGAGCCGAGAGTGTGCCATTGCACTCCAGCCTGGGTGGAAACAGAGCGAGACTATGTCTGAAACACAACAAAACCAAAACCAGGAACTTCAGTCCTTGAACTACAAGTAGCTGAATTCTGCCAACAATTCTAATAAACTTAGAAATAATGCTCTTTGAGCCTCTAGATTTGTTACATAATTATTTATGTAAATTTGCTGATTTATTACATAGCAATAGAAAACTGTCTTCCCTCAAATAATTATTTTTTATTTTCTATTTTTTTCTTCTTTTTTTTAGACGGAGTTTTGCTCGTTACCCAGGCTGAAGTGCAATAGCGCAATCTCAGCGCACTGCAACCTCCGCCTCCTGGGTTCAAGCAATTCTCCTGCCTTAGCCTCCCGAGTACCCAGGACTACAGGCACGCGCCACCATGCGCAGCTAATTTTTGTATTTTTAGTAGAGACGGGGTTTCACCATGTTGACCAGATGGTTTCGATCTCTTGACCTCGTGATCCACCTGCCTCAGCCTCCCAAAGTTCTGGTATTATAGGCGTGAGCCACCATGCCCGGCCTCCCTCAAATAATTATTAACTAAAGAGTGTGTCCATAAATTATACCCTTTATTTTATAGTTTTCTAAATTATCCAGAATGGCAAATGAATCAATAAAAATGTAAACTATTTCATGATAAAATAGTTTAAACAAAAATAAATATTTTATTATGTTTATTTATAAGTACACACAAACACATATATTAGGTACTATATTCTGAACACTGTGTGGGGGCCTAGGGAAAAGTTCTTTCTGAAAGTTCACTTATAAAATCATCTTGTGAAAGACCGATTAATTGGAGATGGTAAAAAAGCATACAAATTTGTTTAACATGTGTACATGGGAGGCTTCAGAAGGAAGATCCAAAGCTATAGGTGAAGTTTCTTGATATGATTTGGCTCTGTGTCCCCACCCAAATCTCATCTGGAATTGTAATCCCCACATATCCAGAAAGGCACCTGGTGGGAAGTGGTTGGATCATGGGGACAGTTTTCTGTATGCTGTTCATGTGACGGTGAGTGAATTCTCAGGACATTTGATGGTTTTGTAAATGGCAGTTTTCCCTGCTCTCCCTTTTCTCTCCTGCTGCTTTGTGAAGAAGGTACTTGCTTCCCCTTTGCTTTCTGCTGTGATTTTAAGTTTCCTGAGGTCTCCCTAGCCATGTGAAATTGGGAGTCAATTAAACCTCTTTCCTTTATAAATTACCTAATCTCAGGCATTTCTTTATAGCTATATGAAAATGGACTAATACATTGATCATTTTTATGCTTAGGTTCAAAAAAGTATGGATGGTATAATAAAGAAATACAAGTGGACAAACAGGATATGCTTTAATATTAATAGACTGAGTGGGGAGCCCAGGAAGGCCTGTCTCTCTAAATTTTCCCTGGCCTCTCCAAGCATGCATTCTTTCCTTCTGGGTGTCGGGCAGGACCCTCGCTGGAATGGGAGTCTTATGACCTACAGTCAAGCAAGGTAGATCAGATAGGTCAGATCATTTCCTCATTGCCGGTTTTTATACAGAAAGGCCAAGGTGAAGTTAGAGTAATATTTTTAGGTTTATGTCGGGCTTTGGGAAAAGGTGTTCTAGTTTCCATGACCCGCCTTTGGGAAGAGAGATTCTAGTTTCCACAGCTAGCTCTGGCAAGAATGGGACTTCGATACAGAAGGGCCGGAAATGATCAGAGGAAAACCTGTTTCTGAGGCTGCTGCTGAGGCCTTTGATTTGGGTTAATGTTTACTGACAACTGTTTCCAACAATTGTTTTAACGTTATTTTAAACTTCCAATTATATGATTTTAAAACCTTTGATTTGATCTATCAGGCTTCTCTCTGATAGTAGGATATTTTATTTTGGACACTGTATACCACTTATGTTTAACTATGATGCTCAGAATTATATGTTTTTGAAAGCATGAAATTTGTAAGCCAGTAAAATGGTTATTAGTCATAACCAGCAATCCATAGTTGTGTAGTGTCTGTTCCTTTTGCTATTTTGTCATTTAAAAAATCTCTCTTCAATTCTAAACTAATATTGTAATATGTTTATTTTGTAAAATGAAATACATTTACATCTTTTCTTGACAACTACTTAAGGATTTCATGGCAGTTCTTAAAGTAATTTTTTCTCACTTGACTATAAGTCAAATGTTATTACTAAATATATATTTATGTCTTTATTTATTAATATAATCAAGCAATCATTTTTGTCATTTGTGAAATGCGGGTTCATTAAGCTATTTTAAAATTTTGGCAAACTTTTAAAAAATGTATCTGTTATAAATTTTTAAGAATCACTAATTAAAAATATTATATGATGAAAGAAGAAATAAAATAAAAAGGGACTATTGATTCCTTTTACTGTTTAATAAATCTGTAAGTCATTTCAATTACAAAATAATTTTTGTAAGTAAAAAAATGTATTTTATAAATTATTTGCTTTGTGTCAAAGAACATATATGTCCCAAATCTATTGCAATGTGATTCTACACATCTTCCCTCTGGCTACCATATATTATTTAGAACAAACTAGACAATATCATTTTTCTCCCACTTTCAATAACATAAAAATTCTACTTTTATGCAATGTTTTAAAAAGAGTTTACATTTTTCAGTATAAAATTTTCAACACTACACTAATTTGAAGAGACAAGGTAGAAAACAAACATACTACTAAGTTACATAATTCTCTCATTTAATCTAAAATTAGTCCTATCCAATATGTGCTATTATTTCTCATCTATAAAGATATATAATCTGGAGTTAAGCATATTTAGGTAGGTCATTTAAATCACTTCATGGGAGAGATTAGGAGCCAGTCTTGAAGAACTACAGTGTGTCTGATTCCAAAGTCCCTGCTACTTATAACATAATAAAATGCCTCAAAAATCTCTAGGTTACCACAAAAATTTACTAATTTGTTGTTTCTCTCAACACTACATGTCTTTACTCTTACATAATGTCAAAGTTCAGCATTTTAGATAATAAATTATTATGTATTAGTTTTGGAGCTCACAGAGGATATTTAGCATATAATCAGTGACAAATTACTGCTTAGACTACATAACAATGAGTGTAAGCCCAAATCACTTCACTTTTCAAACCCTTGTCTAATTTGAGTATACAGGAAATTTCTGCTTTAGGAATGATGAATAGCTAATAACTATCCAAGATATTTTTGCTCAGTGAAACAATCTATGTGCTGTCCATTTTCCAGGAGGTAAAATTGCTTCCCCACCTGCTACTACTACCATCCCACTTGAAGGAAAGAAGCCAACGGGTATGGGACCTGGTCTGGGATTGCAGGCAATGAAAAGGGTCAAAGTGTCTTTTTTTGCAGCTAGAATACTATGGTGGCAGATAGACAAGACGTGGCATTGTATTTGAGTTCCTTCTAGAAATGCAAGAAGGTTTAAATAACAATAATCTTTAAATGACATTTACTGCATTAATAATTTAAAGAAGAAAAGCTGTAAGACAGTCTTTGTAGTCAACAAGAAGTTATTTCATGAAATTCAATAATCATTAATGCTTTTTACAAAAAGACTCTTATTAAAAGGAGAATACGGTAGTTCAATGACAGGCAAAACATTCCGCAAACAAAATAGAATTCTGTAAAAAGATTAATCTTGCATAGATGGTCTGAAAATTTGAAGCACTCATTGGTGATATCTACTAATGCTGGTTGAAGGCTGGAACCTGGGAATTTAGGCTGGGCACAGACAGAGGGCAACTGCGTGGGGGTGGAGCAATAAGAAGAATTTCTGGCAGTAACAGAGAATGCAATGGCAAAACTGGACATCACTGAAATCTGTACATGTTTGGATTATCCTTCAAGACAGATGCTGAATCTCATAGCTATGCTGTACAAGAGGGTTAAGAATGAAAGTGAAAACCTCAGAAAAACCAAGTAGAATTTCCATCTTGTGCTTAGAAGACAAATGTCTGCATAAGAGGAGGTCTCCGAGATCACATGTGAAGGATTAAAGTCCTTGTGAGAGTGCCAGCTTGGTACTGAAAATTCTTATTTTTCCACCCTTTGGAGGAGTTTTCCTGTTTCAGCATGCTTGGTGTCTGCTTGGGTACCCTCCTGGGGGACAGGGAAATCAATTAAGATTTCAGTAGCTGAAAGTTAGGGATGGAAATGACAAATTGGAGACTTGAGAAATCTCAAGGGTGCAAATTAAAGATACTTCTTGTATTTTCAACCTATGTCAGGCTAAGCCAGAACATCTAAAAAGCAGCGTAAATGTTTTCAGTCTTTCAACATTGAGACATGCGAAAGTCACAGTGAAAAGTACATGGAGGTTCATTTAGAAACAAGGGCAAAGTTGTGGTGGGCTCGTTCTTCCCAAAATGCAATCCAGGTTGAACTAAGCTATCTGTGATTGCCTGCACTCTCTCTGCTTAAGAAGTAAACTTTCAGTGGCGGGAGATATTGTCTCAAATCTCTAGATTTAATAAATAAAAAAAAATTATTGAATTAAAAACTAAGTGTTACAAAAACAGATAGGGCTGTATAAGAGAACAGACAGACAATAAAGGCAGACACAAAAGTAACAAAAGTATTGAAAATAGCATATATGAACACTGAATTCTTTGTGATAATTATAATCAAGAAAATATTCTAAAAAACATGTAGAAAGTAAATGAAATTATGAAGAGTTTTTACTGATAATTGGAATAAAATAGAATCACATAGAAATTCTAGAACTCAAAGGCACTTATCTAAATTGAAAAGCCAATAACTGTATGTTTTAGCAGCAGGTTGAACATAAAAATCAGCATTAGTAAAAGGATGGCAGGTCATTAGAAATGTCCAGACTAAATCAAATATTCCTTTTAAAATGAGAGACAATTGGCCAGGTACGGTCCCTCATGCTGGTAAGCCCAGCACTTTGGGAAGCCGAGGCAGGCAGATCACTTGAGGTCAGGAGATCTAGACCACCCTGGCCAAAATGGCAAAACCCTGTCTCTACTAAAAATACAAAAAAATTAGTTGGATATGGTGGTGGGCACCTGTAATCCCAGCTACTCGGGAGGCAGAGGCAGAAAAATCGTTTTGAACTGGTGAATCTGAGGTTGCAGTGAGCCAAGATCGTGCCACTGCCCTCCAGCCTGGGAAGAGAGTGAAGACTCTGCCTAAAATAAATAAATAAATAAATAAATAAATAAATAAATAAATAAATAAATGAGGGAAAATCTAGAAATATGATGATCAACTTCTTATGTCAACTATAATCAAGCAAAATGCTATAACATTAAAAATAAACATTAAAAATAAAGTAAAAGTATAATTTTTCTAAAACAGGATACATAACCAGAATTGCCTGTGGATTATGTCATTGGTGACAGAGTATGCCAAATTCTCCACAAATAATTTATTTAAAATAAAAAGAAAGATATAAAAGTCAAAATAATACTAATGCACTATTAACAAGCAAAAAATCAGCATAACAGCATTTTTTCTACTTATTGAGCAATATGTTTAAAAATAAATTTTACAGAAGATGTAAAGTACCGTAACTAGAAATTTATAAATTTTTTCTGAAAGTGGTTAAAGGAAACAAATTGCTAGAAATATTTCATTTACTCATGAACAGGAATATTTAATTTTGAAAGAATATTAGCTTTTCACAATTCTTCCATTGATATAATCCAATTTCAATCAAATTAATAACAAATATTTATGGGCTCTAAAAAGCTGATCGCACACATTTTTAATGATGAACAATGGTTCAAACAGCTAAAACTTTCCATCTGCTTTTTTAGGTTTTATCACACTGATGAATGTAAAGCTAGATTTGACTACTAGTCAAAAATAACATTTGATATATTAATACCATGTACCTGCAAGTAGCTGGGGAAAACAGTACATTGGTAAGGGCTTTGTGGTTTAAAAGCTTCAGATTATGTTTGAAATTATAATTTAGCCTTATTTTGAGTATATCTTCTAGATCTGATTGCATTCATGATAAAGAATTGAAATTTGAATACTTACATGTTTTTGTGGTGGTATTTTGCCTGATTGAATTCTGCGAAATCACTGGTTTTGTGTCTCTATCAACTTGCAGAACTGTTTCATAACTTCAGTTGACATTTTCATTTCCAGTAACAATATATTACTTTTAACATTACACTTTTAACTTTAGAAAATAATGTAGTTCATCTAGACTCCAAATATATTAGCATTTCATGTTTGGGGTAATTATATTTAAAGTCAGATCACTTTAATATTTAACCAATTACAATTCATCTCTCAAATGTTGTCTAGTCAGTAGTACAAACAGAAAATACGAGAGGTCAAACTGAAAATTATGGAAAATCTAATTGAGATCTTTTCCTTGATCCATACCAAATTAATGTTCTTTCAACCTTTTATAATTAAAATGCAATATTCTGTGGAACAGTGCAATTATACAGCAAAGCAGATGATAGGATAGGGGATAAAAATTAATCCTGAACCACTTGTTGAGTTATGAGCTGCAGTTTCAATTTTGCAAGAGGTGTTATTCTGGAGTACTTAATTCACTAATGGAAATACTTCAGCTTCCTCTGAAGTCACATAAGGATTGAAAGTATATGTTATCTATAAAATTTAGTGCAATCTTGAAAATACTATATTAAATGTTAGTAAATTTTATCTTGTATAGCCATATAGATATCATCATAGGCTATCCAAAGGGCATATCTGATTAGTTCACTCCAAGTTTTAAAACTTTTAGATGTGTATCCATTCAATTACAGCAGAGTTTCTGCACGTTGCACTCTGGACATTAGGGGTCAGATAATATTTGCTCTGAGGGCTATTTTGCTGAACATGGTAACGCTGTTTAGTGGCATCTTTGGTTCTATTGCTATATTCATTAGCAACTCCTATCTCAAGGTATGGCAATCAAATTGTCTCCAGGCATTACCAAATGTTCCCTGGTGGGCAAAATTGCTCCCAATTGAGAATTATTTACTTACAGTATAAAGTTGAAATTATTAAACAGAATATGAAGGCCTGTGGTGACTTTATTTATTATCTTTCCTTTTCCCTGCCTTTTGCTGGAAAAATATTAATTCTTTTCTGTTTCTCTGCATTCACCCTGTGATTTTCAACCTCTGTGTGTTTACTTCTGTTCTCCCTTCTACCTAATCTGTCTTTGTGACCCCTTCACCTAGCAATGGGATTAGTTTCTTTTAGAACTTGACTTTAAAACTAACCTCTAAAAAAAAGGTTTCCTAATGCACCAAAGATGAGTTAAGTGCCTTGCTTTGGGGATTATTTACTTCCTTCAGTCTATCTCTGACTTTGCACTTACCACATTGGATGCAAGGCTTAGCAGAGGAAAGTGTCACAAGGTCATTTAACACAAACATCTAACTCTACAAACAAATTCTGGCTGTTGTTAAAGAAAAACTTGTGAAAGTAAAGCAGAAAGATGCTTTACCAGCAATATTAATGATAGTGTTAAACTATCATCTATCATCTAACTATCCTCTGTCTCTCTATTATCTATCTATCTATCATCTACCTATCTATCATCTATTTTTAGTATAGTTTCCTCTAGTCAAAGAAGGTGATGGTGATGCTACATACTCATACACTGACGCACTCATGTACACCATGAGTACATTCATACACCATGCACACCCATCCAATGCACCAAGTCATGGGGCTGGACTTTGGGAACATGAGAGGATCTGCACTCATCCCATAAGTAGTCCTATGCCCTAAGAAATTAGCCATTAAATAGCAAATACTAACACCATGGCAGGTAAGAAAAGAGACTGCAGAAAAGGAAAAACACATTTTTTAAAAGATAGGTTCTCCACATTTTAAATTTGTATTTGGCATCCCCAATTATGTAGGTGAATCTACTTCTGGATGTAAGAAAATTCTCTGTTCAATTGGAAAAATCAGACCTCCGCCACAACTTAAATTTTGATAATTTTTATTTTACTTATTAACACTAGATTTCTTACTTTTAAGTCTTTGAACTCAGAATCAAGACTTTGAAGGTTATTTTCTATATGAGCAGGTAAAAGCATCATAAAATATGATACTATTAAAATTCAATATTGTCTTCAATTTTTAGTAGACAGCATCAAAATGAACTACAGTTGTATGCATGCATGTCAATGATTCAATAAAAAATTATTGATTTGAAAAGTTGTCTTTAAAATTTTTATAGCTCAATTTATATGACCTTATAGAGCCCATATTTTATTTGCCAGCATTGCAAAGGTTCAATTCATGAAAACACTCATTTTCATTACTAAGTCACAAAATGTAACATATAATGAGGATATGTAATCTCACAATTGCTAGACAGTTATTAAAACTACATGAAAATTAACATTATATTAGAAAGACAGAAAAAGTGAAAATGTCAAAGAAATCATTTTTTAAAATATTATAAAAACATTATATGATTATTTCACATTTTATTAGTTCGAATTAAGGCATTTTACTTTTTAAAATCCATCATAGTCTTATATTTGAAAAGCCAATTATGCACACAAAATTAAGTAGCTAATAGGGACTGAAAATTATCTTCTTGCTTCAGTTAAAAGAAAATTATAGCATACAGTATCTGTCATTTTGTGATTGGCTTATTTCACTTAGCATTAACATCCTTCAGGTTCATTTATGTTATCATATATGGCAGGATTTTCTTCCTTTTAAGGTTCAATAATATTCCATTCCATGTATATCACACTTTTCATGTATTTATCTGTCAACGGACATAGTTGTTTTCATATGATAGCTCTTGTGGAAAGTTGCTTTCCAACAGGTAAAAAGTTTCAATTATTCACAATGAATAAGCAAAGAGTACAAAGAGACAGTCATATAGCTTATGCCTCTTGATATGATGCTTTAGAAAGTACTCTTTCAAAAAATAATTATGGATCTGTTCAAACATTTAATTATATCAGCAAGCTTACTGGAAATTCACGAGTCAGAGAAGCATGTTAAACAATAGCGATTTAACAGTGTACCAATATCATGCTAATTTGTGTTAAAAACTAAGTTTTATATTTTATTAGCTTTATAGTTTTGAAAAAATTATTTTATAGACACTTTAATTTTAATATAGAGACAACTTTCAATTCTCTATAAAATGGAGGTTAAAATATATGTTTATGAATCCATAGCCTATGCATATAAGTATAAACTGAATAAAACAGAGATTAGCGTAACAATGCTTCCAAGGAAAAATGAGTTCCCTTATTTGCCCTCTTCTATTTTTCCTAACTTGCCCAATAATCCCAATAGTCAAATTCTCTCAGAGTTGGCTGTGGTTCCAAACAAAAATTGCTCTCTGTGGCTGCTCGTCATCAGTAGAATAAGCAGTAATTCATCAAGAAGATACATTCCAAAAATAGATTATTTTCTGATGTGTAATGAATAGCCAATTAATGATCTGAACTAAATTCAAAGATTTCTCAGCAAACAGAAAACAAACAACTGCCCCAGCTTCTATTGCCCCATTGAACCACCTGTCTACTTCTTGCCTCTATACTCTACTTCTTTCTGAGTACATAAGATATATTTTCCATGTTGTTCAGCAAAGACCAACACTACCAGATCCCATTCCCTCTCACCTACTTAATGACACTGCTCCCTCTATACTCTCTCTGGAATCGTTTTGTGTTCTCTGCACCTTCTACTGAATTTTTAACCACTAGGAGGCAAATATTCAGACCATCATTCTATCTCAAAAGTAAAGCTCTTTAACCCTGTTTTTACCTTCACATAATTGCTCATTTCACTTTTTCTCTTATATTAAAACTCCTCCATTTTGTCATACATTTGTCAAGACTTGTTTATAGTCATTGTGTCAGACAAGTTTTCGTTGCTGCTTCATCCACAGCTCCCAGACTTTTTCATAATGTAAACCTCCAAGGCCTAGACCTTGGCCATTTTTTCAATGCTCACTCCTTCGGTTGTCTCAGAAATAGTCTGATAGTGTTAAACTATCTAAATGGTCTAAATAAAGACCATTCCAGTTTACAACTGTAGGATTATTTCTGTATCCCCGACCTATATACTCAGTTACCACTTGGATATCTAGTAGGTATTTCAAAATTATAATGTAAAAGTGTGAACTCTTGATCCCCCTGCCTTCAAATATGCTATTCCTGCAATCTTTCACATTTTATTAAATGGCAACTCCATTCCAGATTAATTTTTAAAAATAATTATTAATTCATTTATTAATCTTGTGCTACTTTTCAGTTGATTCAAATCAAATTCATACTTACAGACAGGGCCATCAAACAACTCTGAAAGGGGATTTGTGCAGCAGTGCCTACTCCTATTGATTGGGTCAATGCCAGAGTTTGCCAGAGTCGTTTTCCTTAGTTTCCACCTCACACCCTGCCTCTTCTATATTATGCTTCATTCCATACTTTACAGGGTATCTGTTCTGTTTTTCGTGAAAAAAAATTATTTCTTCAGTAAGTGAGGCACACCACATTCATATCTCTTATCTATATTGCTAAAATATTTTTCTTTCTTCTCGCTTTCACTCGTTCCCTTTTAGTTTATCACCAACACAGTATCTAGAATGTTCTGTTAAAGCAAAGGACAGGTCTTTTTATGTCTCTATTCAAAATATCCCAAAGGTTTCTTATATTATTCAGGATAATATATACTGTGTGTGTATATATATATATATATATGTACATTCTCTCTATATATATGCATGTGTGTGCATATATATATTCTCTTTCTCTATATATATATATACATGCATGTGTATATATATATACACACTGTATATATATTTATACACACACATGCATATATATATATATATATATAGAGAGAGAGAGACAGAAAGAGACTGTACAAGCATTTGAAGGCCATAAAGGTATTGTAAATTGTCATTGAATTATTGTTAGACATTTCCCTGATAAAAATATTTATTATCATCAACAAAAGGCAGCTATTTGCACAAAATAATCCATTTATCTGATGTTGACTAGTTGTTTCCTTGTCAACTGCATTCAATAGTGATGCTTAGTCACCAAATGGTTTGTAGAACAATCTGCATACTCCATGGACTAGCATATTGACGCAAATGAAAACTTCTTTCATAAAAGGTCAAAAATGACAGGTTAATATATATATATATATATATATCAACTGAGTTGCCCAAAATATATGTTTCCAGCTGTTTATGTTCAATGCTCATGGTTAGTATTAAAGAGTGACATTTTACTCTAGGTAATAAACACCAAAATGCACTGAACAGATTTTTCTCTTTTCAAAGAAGCAAACAACAACAACAAAGTTTAGTGATTAAGGCAATTTCATCAGAAATTATCTTACCACAATACTCACTGAACATTTTAAGGTACCCACACCATTAGGTACATTCTAATATATAACGATATGTAATGCTTTTCAAGCTTAAGATTTATTTGCTGTATTTAGGGAAGAAGCTACAGTATTGGGACCTCTCAGCCTCCATAATTACATAATCCAAATGCTTATAGCCAATCTCTTTCTGCATTCTCTATTCTATATCTTTATATATTTATCAATTAATCAATTTTTCTGTTAGCCTAATGATAATATATAGTTTTTCTGAAGAACACAGACTGATAAATAGATTTTTAAATTTTAATACTGTAAACGTTTAATTAATTTTCTAGGAACACTGCAGCAGTGTCCTTAAGCCACAGTACAGTACTCAACATCTTCCTCAACAAAATACTTGGTAGGTATCTCTAATAACCATCAGTCGTTACTAAGTCCCACGCCACAGATATTGCTGCTGAATATTTCAACAAAATATATTATTTCATTTTTTTGGTAACACATTCAATAAATTGTAGGGGATAATATTTGAAACAATTATAATATCTTAATCAAGTGTTTCTCTTACATATATTTCCTTGGAATACTGATAACCAGTATTAATTGCTAAATTGAACATTGTCTTTAACATATCTGTAACCATGTGTCTGACATAAACCCTAAATAGATCGCTAGGTCAACACTCCTTGAATGTTACCAATTATCGTGATATAGGCAAATATAAGGCAACTGAACCCATTAAGGTTTAGATTGATCCATTTAATTTCTACTCAAATTTAAGCACTATCTCTAAAACCTAAGACTATAAAAAGACTAAAGCTAATCATTGAAATCTATGGGAAAAATCATGTCTTATACTAATTATTGTAATACTATTTTCTGAGATACCAAAAAGATATGGATATACATATATTTAGAAGTGATACATTAAATAGCCGTTCCTTGTCTCCTCTATATAAACACAAAAGCTCTTTAATTTTGATGTCCCTATTGTCTTCAGGTTTTATAGTCATACTGAGGGAATGTGTTCTCTTTCTGGGTCCACAAGGGGACATAGTTTTAAGGGCAAGAACTTAACAGCACCACGGCCCCTCCCATCTCTCTCCATCCAGGAGATTTAACAGTTTATGTTTGAATTTCAAGGCCGTGGGAAGAAAGTAAGAGTCAGTCACTCCAGCGGAAGTTCTAAGGAACTCCTTTAATTGGCCAGGGGTCTTAGAGAAGGTGGGGGTTCCTCCCAGGGTAAAAGTTGCCTTCTTCCACAACCCTTCGGACTCCGTGTTTGGATTCCCTTCCACAAACACTCCCTTCGTGGAAGCCATCTTTCTCTCTCTTGGATTTTCCCTCTGGAGTCCCCTTCCACACTCTCTTGTGGAAGCCTGTCTTCCCCTCCTAAACTCCATCTCTCTCTGTTCCCTTCCACTCAGTGTGGACGCTGCTTTCCTCTCCTGGATTCCATCTTTCTGGATTCTCTCACTCAGTGTGAGAGTGAGCTGTTTCTTTCTTTCCCCTTCTCCTGTATCTCTCTCTTTAAATAAATCACTTTCTGTAAACACCTTTGAGTCCAGCATTTACTGCACACTGGGCCATGGTCCCCTCTCTCATCCTTGAGAGGGCAGGAGACCAAGAACTTGGAGAAGCGTCCTCTCAGGGGAGCTGAGGGCACCCTGAACCCCAATATTACAATACATGCCTGTTTTGCTTTATGGTCACTAAATTGAAATAGCCAGTATCTGTTTTCCTTTTAGCGAGAAGGTCAACAACCTTCCATCTAGTTATGAATCATGGGTTTAAAGAAACCTCACCGTATTTTTCAGAATTTATTAACTATGACTTAAATGACCTTAAATTTTCTTGTAATTTTTCTTTTGGTCAATACATGGGTAATGTTTTGCTGGATTCCAATAATAGTTGAGCTCTGAGATTGACTCCATCTGTCAGTTTGTATCTTTAGTCCATATAAGATGTATATGCCCAACAAAAATATATAGCTTTGTTTAAACAAAGTGAGTAATCTAGCACGATTTATTCCAGTAGTGTAATTTCTTCATTCCTGATGTGCAATAATCTGCTCAACATTTTTATGTCAATTATTGAAAGATGGAATTAATAAATTAGAAATTAATAGAATAAATTCTTATTAAATAAAAATTAAAATAAACTTATAAAATGTGCACAAATAACTAAAGGAAGCTATATCTAAATTGAGCCAGTTGAATTAAAGTGTAAGAATGATTTCTACTAAAAAGAGAATATCTCTGTGTGTGTGTGTGTGTGTGTGTGTGTGTGTGTCTGTGTGTATAAACACAGAACCAAACAGAAATTCTGGTGTTGAAAAGTACAACTGAAAAATGTTTTAAATCTGTAAAAAAAAAAACCTCAAAAGCATGTTTGAGATGACAAAATAATCAGCATCTGATCTGAGGAGCAGAAAGAAAAAAAGAATAAAGAAAAGTCAGAACCATGGAGACCAAGAGGACACCATCAAGCATGTGCATATTAGTAATTCAGTCATTATTGAGGGAATAGTTTAAGATCTCTCATGATGTTTACTCCTCCAGAAACAGATTATGTCCCTTTGTGTCATGTCTCCAATATAACCAGAAATCAAGACTTGCTTTAATTTAATTTCACAAAATGGGATGATTTTAAGCCTTGCTATTGGCTCTAGTGAGAGCTGGTCTACTTACCTTTTACCCTGATTTATGGGGAAGTCTTTTGAGTCCTAACTCAAAATAAATGGAAAGAGTACTAGCTGCCTTCAAAGTGACAAGACACAGGATTCCCATTTTTTCTTTCTTTTTTTTTTAAAATAGCCCTAGCACCTTGAAGTTGTCAGTGATGCTAAGCATCTCAGGATTCTAGGGCCCTTTTCAGAGGATAAGGAAAGCAGCGTCTAATTCTAGGTTCAGTTCTACAAGTTTATATATCAGCTCTTAAATTCTAGCTCAGTAATTTGTCACTGACTTTTTAGTGGTCAGATGCTTTTCAGCAGATATTTTAACTTTTGAAATAATATGTTTAATGATGTTTACTGGGAAGATCAATAAAACAAACACACACACACACAAAACTAGTGACATTTCAAGGTAAAGCTTCATTATCAAAATAAGAATAATGACAAAGGCTAAGATGCAAGCATACAAATATGAAACCATTTTATTGTTTAAATTATTTTACTATGCCAAAGTTATATTGTTTAAGATCGAAAACTCTTCTAATTTAGTATTGCAGCTTAGTTACTATGATCAATTCTCTCAAAGATAACAACAAAAAACGGATGGATGAAAACTGCATATTAAAACAGATCAAAGAGTTAGATAACAAGGGATTACTCGAAATCTACAAAAAATGCTTTTCCAGTTTAGAAAAAAGAAAAGTAAGCCTGGTATTTAAAACTGCTTTAGTCTAAAGATCAAAGAACATGGTAAATATGTGGATACATCTGAGAAAATCCAACTTTACAGAGTATTATCAATATCATGCAATTTTAGAATTACACAGCAAAATAAACACATGCATTTTAACAGAACTAATACTAACAGAGGTTAATATTCTAAGATATTTGTAATGTTCAGGAGATGAGTAAATGTACCTCTTAATATTAAGCTTTAGGGAATGCAGAAAACTATTGTATATTTTATATGCAGAAAACTATTGTATAGTGACTAATAAAATGAAAACAGTGTAAACTTTAAAACTAGTTGAGAGAAAAATGAAATTATAATACATAAAACTAGTTGAGAGAAAAAGGAAATTATAATACATACAATTTCATACTTTCAAAAGAGCATACTTTCATCCCAGCTCTGGCTGGGTCATCCCTCCATGAAGATGGTCTCTCCAACCAACTGGGATCTGTTAACTTCAATTCAGTCCTCATCTTTGTGGGTTGCCCTTTCATTCTGTTCAGGTGCTGACTTGCTGAACTGGGCTGCCCACTGTTCACCTGGAAACTACTGTTCATCGATTCAAGCTCCAGTGCTCCAGACTGGAGAGCCATACCCCCTCACCACTACATCTGAATACACTTATTCTCCTATTTGTGCTTTAACACCCACACAAGCTCAGTATTTTAACACTTCGCGGTCTCTGACATTCCACAGATATCAGATGAAATGCAATGGTCACCTCTATGGGACAAAGTAGGCTCTCCTGTGAAACACCAAATAAGGAATATGAAGATTTCATAATTTTTGTAAAGAGGCAAATAAATTATGCTCAAAGTTGAGAAAGAATAGAATAAAATATGTAATCAGAATCCGTTACTATCTGCAAGTATTCTTTTTAAACCTCCCCATGGCATTTGTGATTAGAGTCATGCTTTAGTTTGACTGAATAGTCAGCTGAATAGTGATCAGTATGTGTTAGAAAAATACATGAGGCCATGGAAATATCAGCATTAAATGATTAGTGGCAATAATACCAGCACCCTGAACTCACAGGCCATCTTCTCATTCGCCAGTTTGGAAAACCTCATGATTCACAGGACACTGGGTGAGTACACAGAATGGTACAGTCTCAATTCTGGGAAATAACTACCACTAAATGAGAACTGATCAGATCCCACCTAACAAATCTTATAACTATCAGGTCAATTATTCCTCCAGTATGGTCAAGAAACTAAGAAACCTAGGGTAGCCTTATTTTGGAGGGCTAACCATAGCCACCTGTAAGTTACATAATGGCATAATGAGCTGTTGTGTTTCCTGAACGTCTCTTAAACACTAAGGTACAAGTGGCCTCTTAAACACTTGTACCTCAAGGTTTCTTAAACACTAAGGTGCAAGTGGCCATGTTTTCAGCAAAGAATATTTTAATGACTAGCTTAAAATAAGTAATACAACCCAGTGGCCTGATTTCCCCAGAAAGAACATGTGTTTATTAAAATGATTGGTACTCCCCTGCTCCCACTGCATACATGGTGTATACATCAGTTAGTAGGTACAGGTTGACAGTGTGTCTCCTAGCCACTTAGTCGGCCATGAGTTTCACAGTCCAGTTTGAATAATCAAGTCAAGTTTTGTTTTTCAAGAACTGCCTAAGGGCAGTCTGTTCAATCTGTCTTATTGTCCTTGACATCAGCCAGGTGACAATCATCTATCATGTGGAATGAAAAGTGACAGTAACAACCATGTAGTTTACAGGTGATTTGTATGAGGTGCAGGATCTGTGGACATCTCCTGTTGTTTCTGATAGATGAGACTCATCTGGCAGAAATGACATTTTCAAGTCTGATTCAAATTTAAGGGGCTTACAATGGTGTGAAGACCTGCACCAGGGTGTTTTCTTCATGAGAAAGGATTCAGAAGTGACTTCAAAAGAGAAACACCACTAACTTCTCTCCCAGACCCAAATGTCCTGTGTTCTAAGGTGATTCTTCTCTAGTTGCTGCTCTTCCTCCACTGCTACCAAAATCATGGTTGTACCACTACAGTAGCTATACCTTTTCCTTTTGCCCAGTAATATTCTCATGCATAGATCTTTGGAATGTCAGATGTAAAAGGGACCAGGTAATTTTACATTACTTATAAAATCTCACTACATCTCTTACTTTGACTAAGTCTAAGGGGGACTCAGCAAGGAGGATCCTCAACAAATGGTAACTAGGTGCCGTAGGTGAAAGAAGAAAGTATAATGCCCAGGAACAGTCAGGATGGAATTCCAAATTTTCAAAAAAAGTCTCTATATTCCCTATACCTTTATCTTCATCAATATCTACTCTGAGAGGAGATAATCACTTTCTGATGGCAGCACATTTAGTAACCAACATGCCTTAGAAGGGTCAAAGAAGTCAGAGAGATAGCATATTTAAATGCATTGTTTAGGAGACCATTCAAGTGTTCAGCATATCAGTCATAAATGAATGGTGGAAATGTAGAAGTCCCATTAAATAACTTGACATGAACATTCAGTGGCTTCTGAGATAAAAGGTGCACCACTGTTAGTTGAGAAATGACCTGAAATGCTGGAATTACGACAAACATTAGTTTTGAGAGTTAGTGTGATGTAGCCAAAATCAGCTGACCAGAATGGAGTAGCATCATCATAACCTGAAAATGTATCATCAATTGTGAGGCATCACTGGTAGCTCTCAGAAAGGGCTCAAAAATCATATGTACTCGATCTTCCAGTAACAAGTGGGACAACAACATCCCAAGTGGGCCAACTTTTGTCAAATGTCTATAATATGGCAAGCAGTGGTAGCTGTACTCTCTCCATTGGAAATATAGAATTATTTACTTAGAGCCCAATCTACCTGGATGATATATTTTCATGCCTGGTATGATGACAAATATAGGCAGAAATAGTGGAAACTTGGGTGTAATTTGATCAGCAACTTGTTTTCAGTCACTGTCATCAGAGAATGTTCCTTTATAGTTGTCACCTACATGTGTAGCCCAGATGGTTCACTAAAAGGATGCAATTTGTTCTATAGTAAGTGGTCCTAAAGATGTGTCTTAAATCCACCAGTCCATAGTTTTCTGTATACCAGATAAATAGCCAGACAATTAGCAATGGCCCAAGGGTCAGTAGAAGGATAACAAATTTCATTAAGTATTGTGAAAATCTATGAAAATGATCTTGAGGGAGGCAACCATATCAATTTTTGGATCTGCTTAGCTGGTTTTGAGGATCAACAGCTGTAGCAACCTCATGGACACCATCAGTTTTCAGATTATATAGATAATTATTGAACCAGGCATAGAATTTAGTGAAATCTCTGTTAATTGAGAGTCAAGGTGATTCAACAACTTTGCATTATTAGGTAGCACAGTCAGGAGTAAATTTTCCTCTAAAGTAACAGCTATTAATTTTTCATGCATAAGTGAGATAATCTGTTGTCTGTATTCTTGAATATCTATACTCATTTAACAAGTAGGGCTTGTTGGATACTGCTTGACTTGCTAACTATTTGGTTTAAGTTGACTCACCTCCAAATGATAATATCATGTCAGAGAGTCACAGACCTCACTGTGTCAGAAGTTAAGTTTCAACAGGAACAAAATAGTAAGCTAACAGATCATTCTAAAAATTGGTACAATTAGTACTAACAATTGTGTGGAAGACTAGCTCAAAACAGAATGAGTTCCTCTAACTGGAAGCTGTTTCTCTTTGCCAGAAGTTCCAATTAGCAGAATCATTCACAGAGACACATGGTTCAAATAAATTACTAGCCTTGTGGCGTCCCAAATATAGAGTACATTACACCTTGCTGGACAGTTTCTACTGGTTTATGTCTACTGATTTGAATGATAATAAAAAAATTTAATGTGTGAGTTAGCTTAAGAACTAAGGAACAAGTAGAATACCCAAGCAAGGCACAAGCTTTTTCTAATAATAAAGAGCATAATAGGTGGGAAGCTATTTTTATGTTAGGGCAGCTGAGAAGTTGTTTCCTGACTGCCAGAGGAATTAATCATTGTAAATATGCTGACATACTTCCAAGAAAGTTTACTTGCCAATCAGTGCAATTTGTCAGGTTTTATCGTTACAGCCTTCTGGAGAAGGTATGATAACACCAAGGTCAGGGGCATTGCATCTGAGTCTTTGCCATCCAACAGAACATTATCTCCACAGCCAAAGCTTCGACATCAGAAGGTGGAGGCACTCACAATAAATCCTGACACACTAAAAGCAGACTGGAAAGTTTAGATGGTCCTGTAGGAGTACTACAAACATACATTGGAGCCTTGTGACATGCATGTTGACTAATCTTGATCCTGGTATTTCCGAGTACATGGAACAGCCAGAGCTGTAGGAGCAACAACTTAATCCACTGCAAGCTTCCTATGTCACTGGGAACAGATGGCATATTGAGATATTGCATCTCATACTACTTTCTAATGCCTTTAAATCTTTAATTAAGCTAATGATTTCTCCTTTCTCCTCCTGGCATTCTAAACTGATTATGTTGACTCCCCCAGGAGATTATAGAGAGGCAAATTTGCTAGCCATGTATTTGTCCCATTAGCACTTATTTACATGTGGCTTTTTCTGACTGGGAGAATGCTCTCTGGCACTATGGGACAGGAGGCACAAGCATACAACATATTCATTTCTAGTAAACCTTATTATAAAAAGCTATAACAATAAAATGAATTTACTCAAAGGACCTACATGGTCATGTTAGATTTCTTTTCTCACTATGAACCCTGTCCAAACACCAACAGTTGAATAAGTATACCTTTCTCTTCCACAGTTAAGGGTAGGATGGCAAGTTTTGTTCTCATATTCAACAGATCTGTACTTATTTGAATCTCTTCCTTCAAAATTCTGAAGCATAGTGAGATGAATACATATGGACTTTGATTCTCTTGACGATAATGTCTGCTTAACTCCACCTTTACGTCTTTCACCTTGTATCTTTCAGCCTCACCGTATATCTTTCACTATAAAGTCCCAGAGTTCTGGATAGAAGGGAAAGGACTAATAAGGGCACACAAAGGGAGTGAGGTCTCCATGAAAAAGGGCTTTGCGTTCACTTTTTGTACGGAAGGCATAGTAACAACTATGGCTTAACCAAATAAATCTAGTGTTTTCATCCAGTGTTCCATAACGGACAGTGAGAATCTCATTGCTAACACCACTTTACCCTTGGGTATCCCTTGACTGTGCTCCAGAAGAAGCCACTTAATCTACTTTCCAAGGCTGCTCACGATGCAAACATCTATGAAGAGATACTTCAGAATAAAATGAGTGCCTCTGTTTGCAAGATATGTAGTAATGTAAGTGATCCAACATGAATTCTCTTTCAGCAGTTGTAGTAGCATAATTCTTTGATGTTTTTCTTCTTGTTTTCAGAAATGAAGAATGGAAACCATATTTAACTCTTTGTTATGTTAAACAATTCTCAGCCAAACATATATCCCCTTCCCTGTCTAAATAATAATTTCATAAAGTATACTTAGCTGTGTTTGTACTAATCACTATTAATGAGAACACATGGACACAGGGAGGGGAGCATCACACACTGAGGTCTGTCGAGGAGAGGGGGACTAAGAGAGGGACTGCGGGGGGTAAGGAGTTGGGGAGGGATAACATGGGGAAAAATGCCAGATATCAGTGATGGGGATGGAGGCAGCAAACCACATTGCCGTGTATGTACCTATGCAACAATCCTGCATGTCCTTCACATGTACCCCAGAACCTAAAATGCAATAATAGATAGATAGATAGATAGATAGAATAGAAAATTTTTCATTTTCTATTCTCCAAAATACTTGCTTCTTTTTTTTTTTTTTTTTAAATTGTACTTTATGTTCTGGGGTATGCGGCACTGTTTACAATAGCAAAGACCTGGAACCAACCCAAATGCCCCTCAGTGATAGACTGGACAAAGAATATGTGGCACAAATACTTGCTTCTTAAGACTCAACTGTGAACCAACTAAAATAATGTCATTAACAAGACTCACACATGGCTCAACCATCAATATGCATGTCAAACAAGTGACTCCCTGTGCCCACCAATGCAAAATTATTAGATAATAAGCTATGCTGAATCCAGAATAGATCCCCATTTGTAAAAACCGTTCTTAAATTTATACAGACCAGAGCTAAAATTCATCTGAAACAGTTTTCTCCTTGAACGCCATCATAGGCTCTGTCAGGGTGGCCTTCAGTTTTATGTCAGTAAATATAATAAAGTTAGCTTTGTTTGATCAACGGGAAGAATGCTCAAGTTATAAATGAGAACAAAATAATTGTATAAAGTTAATCTTTGCTATTAATGGTTTTGAAACATGGTATTAATTGTCCTAAATTAATCATCACTTGGAAAGACAATCTAACAGCATAAGTAGAGGGAGACAAATATTTCATATTTGAGCAAAGCATCCCTAGGAGTAATTGGACTAATACTGAAAAAAAGACACATTGCATTTTCAATATGAAATGCCCTAATATTTTATCATAGGGCAGAATAGTATTAATATATTTATATTTTAAATTATCTTGAGTACTCAAATGTATCTGAGCTTAAGTCACCTCATATATATATATATATATATATATATATATATATATATATATAACTTCCTAGATAGTTATATACAATTTGCAGCTAGGATTATGGCACTTTTTACCTGGCTAATTTAATAAATTTTTAGTGTAATTTGAGTTTCCCCATTACTTATTTTTGCAAATGACATATATTTTAGAAAATTAAAGAGCTAAATACATTAAAATAAACCCCCCAAATACTGACACCAAAAATTTTTGTTATTTTCAGCAAATATTTTAAACATACATACCCATACAATTTTGTTTCTAGTAAAGAAAGAATTTATGTGTTGTTTCTATGTTACCACTAAACAAAATGATTTTATTACATGAGTTTATAAAAAATATTCCATTGTTATTCATTTTTATTTCACTCAAGTAATGAATGTT
Organism: Saimiri boliviensis; assembly: GCF_048565385.1. NCBI lineage: Eukaryota > Metazoa > Chordata > Mammalia > Primates > Cebidae > Saimiri > Saimiri boliviensis. Next base: position 49,099,832 of record NC_133464.1, on the reverse strand, counting down.
TTAGCTCACAGCCTCCTCTTTAATTCTTCAAATTTCTACCAGAAAATTAAAAAAAATTGAACATAAGAAAGTGTAATTTATGCTGTTAGGGTATAATTATGTGGAATAAAATAAAATAAAAATAAATTGCTATAGTAAAATCATCTCTATTTTACTTGTTTTATGTTATCAGCATTAATTTAAAACAAGAAAAATCAGCATAAACATAAAATCTATTTTTAAAATTATCTTTCTTTTTTAAAATTTCTGAAATGTAATATTTTCAGCAGTTCTTTGATAAACCCTGAGGATTCTGAGATGCACGTTTTTTTTTTGGTTATCTGAGAGGCACTTAATTAGTCCTAATACTATTGCAGTATTATATATTGTTTTGTTTTAAATGATTACCGTACAAGAAAAAATAAAAATTTTACCACTTGGTGGTGCTGGTGGATAATATAAAAGCCAAATTGTTCCTGGAACATATGTTGAGAGAGCTGGTTACAGTGAGTTAAATAAAATTAAGAGAAGGACAGCTTCATTCACCTCTGTCATTCCCTATTTTTCATTTCTCCTTTTGACACAAAGAGTGTAAATTAGGCACAATGGTTGCTACTGATGGCTCAGGTCCTTGCTAACTAGCGAAGAGAAACAAGATCTTTAACACAAATTTCATGGCATTGGAGACTGACAATGAGGTTATTAATTTCATTTTTGAATCGTCTCTGCTTCAGTGTATAAGATTGCTTTAATTACACGCAATATTTTTATCCTCTAAAAAAACAAGTTTTTGTATGACCGTTCATGTTTTTATGTGGCATGATGACCACTGACTTGTAAAACTCTGTTACTGATGGAAATGCAAGTATTTTAACATGCAGTTGATGTGTTTATACCAAAATTAATAGTAAATGCATCTACAAACATGAGTTACTGTTCAATTATAGTTGATGTCACACTATTTTCAGACAGTGAGAAACAAATAGCTCAATGACATGCACTATGTATAATAATTGTTAAAACTTACCTTCAGAAGCATTTTACTCTCTCAAAACAAAGCTCTCCTGAAGTGGTCACAGTTTTTCATATTTACTTGGCAGTGTTTTTTACTTGGCTCAGCTTCAGTCTTCAAATTTTAAAAAATGTATGCATTATACAATTTTTATGAAGTATTCAACCCCATATTTCTTCAGCCACATAAACACAAGAGAATTATGTCAATGATATATTCATATTTTTATATTATCTATTAACCAGGGACAAGTCCATGAATTTCTTATGCCCAGAGTTAACCTAGACTGTAGTGCTCTACATGGGGTGTGAGATGGTGAAGTTATATGGAAAAGATTTTCAATGATAAAATGAAAGTTTTTAGTTTTTGCTTCACTTCAAAGAAAAGAACCCAGCCGACACATACTCTTTGTCACATTGGTAGGCGGATACATTATTAACATCTTTGACATGGAAGAATAGGAAGCCCAAGGGCCCCAAATTCTGCTTCTATACAGATAAAAAAAATAAGCACTTAATTCTTCTCTTGAACAACAACTGTTTTAAAGATAAGGCAAAGGATGACCCCGAATCCTATTTGTAACAGTACAAGCCCATTCAAACTTGGGGTCATATACTACTTGATTTGAGCGCTAATGCTTTTGATTATTTTAAATGCTTTTGATAACAATGAAGGTAGTCAGTGAAAAAACTGACCCACTTTGAAATGCATGCAAAGATCTTTATAAAAACCTACACTCTAAAAATTCACTGATAGGAATGGAACACAATCATTCACCTTCTGTAATGTAAAACATAATGAGCTTATGTGGGGTATGCTCATTAGCAAGATCTACTCAGAACCAATTAAAGAAAATTCTACTAGGCTGCCTAGTATAAGAACCTTTATCACAAATCGTTAATATTAACTATTTCTTAGACCTACAGCACATTTGGTTTGTTTTCCCAGGAATAAAGTTTTGGATTGTTATTCTTCATTCTTTGCAAAAATAATTTCTTTATTTGATCACTTATAGTTAGCTCTTTAATTCAGGCCAACTTTTGTCTCTCCTTCTTCTTCTTAATTAATTTAATCATAATAAACTAATTAAACAAACAAAATATAACAGGTAGCATAAAACATTTGAAAACTTCTCCAACAGAAGAAGCTGGACATCAATTCTCTGACCTATTGCATACATGCTGTATCACTGTATTTGTCAGAGAGGATAGAAACACTGAATTGATTATACGTCAAAGAAAATCTAATGCAATCATGGCTTGACCATTTACAATTTGGTCCATCACTTCAACTCTAGAATGTAATTTTCTCACTTATAAAATGGCAAGATTTGCCTATCAAGAGCCTAAAATATGATTAGACTGAACTGAAATGTATTTAAGTTTGAAGTATAAAACAGGTTTCAAAGAATTAGCATAGAAACAAGAATGTAAAGTACTTCGTTAATAGTCATGTATTGGTTTTATGTTAAAAAATAATAATTTAGATATTTTTGGTTAAATGAAACATTAATTAAACCATTTTAATCTGTTTCCCTTTGATGTTTTATGTGCCTGTCGTAAAGTTTGAAATTACATTGGTTCACAATTTTGGCTTGCATTAGCTTTCTGTAAGATAGTTCTAGGGCATAAACTTTAAAAGATTTTTTTTTTGGGTGTTTGTTTTTGTTTATGATGAAAAAATAGATCTCAATCTTTACCAGTTAATTTGAACATGATATGCTTGCTATTTCATAATAGTCTTTTAAGTTAGTTAGGAGGAATATATTCTGGTATTTTATTGCACAACAATGTAGCTATAATTAATAGTAATATGTTGTATATTTCAATTTAGCTAAAAGAGGATTTTAAATGTTCTCATAAGAAGACATGATAAATATCTGAAGTGATAGATATGCTTACCCTCATTTCATCATTCTACATGTACATATGTATCAAAACATCATACTGCACTCCATAAATATATATAATTATTATTTGTCAATTAAAAATAAAATAAGGCTGGGCACAGTGGTTCACATCTGTAATCCCAGCACTTCGGGAGGCCGAGATGAGCAGAGCATGAGGTCAGGAGAACGAGACCATCCTGGTTAACAAAGTGAAAGCCTGTCTCTACTAAAAATACAAAAAATTAGCTGGGTGTGGTAGCACATGTCTGTAGTCCCAGCTATTCGGGAAGCTGAGGCAGGAGAATCGCTTGAACCTGGAAGGTGGAGGTTACAGTGAGCCAAGATCAAGCCACTTCATTCCAGCCTGGGTGACAGAGCCATACCCCACTCAAGAATAAATAAATAAATAAATAAAAATTTAAAATATTTATCCATGTTTAATTCATTATTTGTGTGGTGATCTGTTTTTTTAATAAAGTGTTTCTTTCAAGATTTCAAAAATATACCAGGACTGACAATCCAACCATGGTCAAGCTCTCAAAGAACAAAAAACATTCTTACTTGTGAATTTATCATTTTTGCTAAGGACATAATTTTGAGGGTAATTGTGGCAACTGTGAGAGAGGAAGAACACCTACTTCTTCAATCAATGTGCCATCTAAACCCTACTCTTTAATTATGGAACATCCTTACATATAGTACTCTTTTCAGTCATGAAAATTAAATTGAGATGCTAATTGGACCATATTTATCACTAAAATTAGGCAAAAACTCTCAATACACAAAATATGCTGTGTGAAATAGTATAGCATGGTATTCTCTTGATTTGGTTCATTTCTATTAGCCTTTTATTAATAATTTGCAATACTGTGAATTAATACATATGTAATAGAAATGTGTTATGATTTAGCCTGGACTGCTGTTTTTTCAAAGCAAGAGATTACTTCACAAGGATACCTAACTCTCATGCCGGGGGTGGGGGGGGAACATATTGGTACTGTTCTCACTATTCTTTATCTATAAATATCTATCTGTCTGTTTGTGAAACATATCTTTTTGAAGCCTAAGTTTTAAGGGATATCATTTTATAGCTCATTTTGTGTGTTTGTGTGTGTGTGTGTATAGATGGATAAAGATAAAAACACATTCTCAAACACTGAATTTCTTTGTTAACTTGTCTAACTTGTGTTGTTTTCAAAAACAATCTATTCGATGCATAGTAAAAGTTATTTTCTCTCATTTAAAAATGGCTTTATTTGTTAATGTATGTATTCCTTTGAAAAATAATGTCAACTTCCTGCTCTCTGCAAGGCATTGAACTATGTACAGCACCAGAAAATAAAATAAAACCCATAATATTAGAAACTATTTTCTTAATGGTAATTGTTTCAGATGATGAGTTTTGGTGCAATAAACCCAATTACATTTCTGTTCTTTCTTAAGTAAACAAAAACTACTGAAGAATGCTGATATTTTAAAAAATCATTAAGAAATTCTGTAGTTTTCAAATTGAACTCTTTACTATTGAGCCATACTGGTTCATTTGTCTATTTTATAATGAAAAAGAAAGATGACAACCAAAAAATGAATTATTTTAATCATAATACAAAACTGAAATACAAGAAGATTGTAAATAAATTGTTTTGTGAAATGTAAGTAAAAGTCATATATAATAAATATATCAAAAAGCATTTCAAAAACATGAATATTCGTTATTATCAATGCATATTAGAAATCATTGTTTTTCCAAACTTAGTTTTATAATATTAAAGTTAAATAAGGGAGTATAAGTGGAATATTTACTATATAATATAGAAAAATTATTACTGATTTTAGTCTCAACTTTTTGCCTTATCTTACTTTTTAATAGAAAAGAATTGCTTATGGAGTAAGTGAATATACATGTTTGTTTACTACAAATTTCATGAAAATATATGATGTAATATAACGTATTTGATATGGAAAGTTTTCAGTGACATCTTAAGCACCATCTGATGAAGAGACCAATTATTATTGTCATTATTATTGTTTGGTGGTGGTTTTTAAAGATTTTTTAGTTTAAAATTTTGCAGCACAGAAGTTAAATCATTTTGCTATAGGTGTGGTGCATTTAATTGGCGGATTTATCCTTCAATATATGAAAAGGTAATCCCTAATTTAACTATAATATTCAAATAACTCTTTATTTATATTTTATTTTTTAAATCTCCTGACTGATAAAGTTTTACTTTTCTGTTTCTGAAAGCAGTGTTTTTTATCATGATGTATAATTATAAATGAAGAGAAACATTTATAAACAGCACTAATATCATAGACATAATAATATCTCTTGCTTCTCACTGCAAAATTTATGTAGTAAAATATAGTTATGTTTTAAAAAAATCTGACCAGCTCTCTTTTAAAGGAAAATATAATCAAAATCAACAGAAAATTATAAATCTAAAATGACCCATATGTATCAGAAAAATATATTTTCTCTTGCACATTAAAAGTATCTTTCTTGGCATTGTCCTAAAGCAAAGGAATAGTTTGGAACCAGAAAAAGTGGAATCTGGAGCCAATGTAGGCACTTAAAATATATGTGAACTTGAACAATTCTTATTATTTTTAGTGTTCTTTAGTATTTTGAAAGCAACCAAATAATACAACTTTGAAAAGCATATGTTTTGCTATTGCTTTTGCTTTAAAAAGAAATATAGATATGTATACAGAAATAAATATATATACGTGTGTGTATACACACACCCCCCCCACACACACAGAGAGAGAGAGAGAGAGAGAGAGAAAGAGAGTGAGAGAGAGAGAGAGAGAGGATTTGGAGTACAATGAGTTTACTTGTGTTGACTGACTGCTTAGTTGCTATTGATATTATATTATAGAATAAGAATATCCAATATAAAGTACAGAACAAAGTCCCAGATAATAAAAGAATGGCTAATGATCATTACAGAAAATTACCTAAACATATTATGTAAGCTGGGAGCAGTGGTTCACACCTGTAATTCCTGCACTTTGGGAGGTCAAGGTGGGTGGATCACAAGGTCAGGAGATCGAGACCATCCTGGCTAACACAGTGAAACCCCGTCTCTACTAAAAATACAAAACATTAGATATGCGTAGTAGCAGGCTCCTGTTGTCCCAGCTACTCGGGAGGCTGAGGCAGAAGAATTGCTTGAACCCTAGAGGTGGAGGTTGCAATGAGCCAATATCTTGCCATGCACTCTAGCTTGGATGGCAGAGTGAGACTCGGTCTCAAAAAAAAAAGTGTTATGTAATGCAAGCATGAAGACTTCAGGAATTGCATACATCAAAATTCTAGGGCAACATTACTGCTAAGGAGAAGGACCATATGGCCCAAGTAAGGAAGGTCTGAATGATGTTACGGCATTGTGAATCAGTATGAATGGGTGAGTTGGTGTTAAAGATGACAGTACCTGCAAGTAGCATATTGTTCTTCTGTGTCAGGAAAAGAATCTCTAAATATCTGTACTTTGACTTAGTATTTGCAAAGTAACTCTTTTTAATTGGACCACAATTTTGTTGTTTGTAATTATAATCTTAATAGAAGTTTTCTGATGAATTCTCTTAGTTTCAAGTCCTTATTGTGGCCTCCAAATGAACTGGCCCCTAGCTTTCTCTCCAACATTCCCAGCTATATCCCCTTTCGCTGTTCCTTATCCTCAGCAAACTAACACAGGAACAGAAAACCAAACACTGCATGTTCTCAGTCATAAGTGGGAGCTGAAGTGGGAGCTGAACAATTCGACTGCATAGACACAGAGAGGGGAATCACACACACCAGAGTTGGAGGGCTGGGAGTGAGGGAGGGAGAGCATCAAGACAGACAGCTAATGCATGCGGTGCTTAAAATCTAGGTGACAGGTTGATAGGTGCAGCAAACCACCATGGCACAAGTATGCCTATGTAACAAGCCTTCACATCCCGGAACTTAAAGTAAAAAAAAAAAAAATGTGAATTATAGTTTTGCTTCACAGCATTTGAAGGTGATTTGTACCTACCAAATGTCCTTTCCCCAAATATTCACATGATTTCTTTCTTCTCTTTGTTCAACCTTCAACAAAACACAAAGGCCTTTCCTAATTGTACTACCTAGAATAGCATGGCCTTCCCCTATACATTCTCTTCTCTTATTTTTAAAGAATATATAACTACCTTTCAGTAGGTTACACATTTGCATTAGTGAGTGTGATGAACTCCAGCTTCTGTAACAATCAACCCTCTCCTCCAAAATAAAACGCTGGTTTCATCCATTAAAAGTAGACTTTTGCCCACATTACACTTTTGACTCTGGTTAGCCAGTTTTTCTCCAAGCAATGACTGTTGGCTCATAAATCCTTCAATTATGTGCCCTGCTACTGTCATTTTTTAAAGCAAGCTTAGCAGTAAGCCAGTAAATTAGCAGAGAGAGAGAAAGGGAGAGAGAGATGAAAACAATGCAGGACTTGTCATGGCTAGGCTTAGGAGTGGCATACATCAATTCTTTCCACTAGCCAACATCCACTCATACGTCCCCATTGTAACTGAAAGGAAGACTGGAATATGTAAGTCTCTATGCTGCGTGTGTACACAGAACAAGGAAATGGAATTGGCGACCCTTTAGCAAAGGTCTACCACAATATTTATTTGTCCAAGTGTTTCTGTCTCCTGAGTTACTCATATATCTTGAGGGCAGAAACATTATTTGGTTTCCTGCTCCATTCTCATTGTCTAGAACATGGCACACAGCAACAGCTCAATAAATATTTGTGAAATAAGAAAATAAATGCTGTCTTTTATTTTTTTCCACATTGGCCTACAGCCTGATAACATACACTAGAGTCACAAGAATCTGCGAGTGTTCAGTATTTTTGTGCTAACTGTCACTGATAAGAATAGTTGAAAGATAGCAGCTCTGTTTCATCCTTATGGTCAGCTCAGGTTTTTAATTTGATTCATTTTGGTACTATACTTGCATTAAGCTGTTTGATATGTGAAGTAACCCGACTTCCTCTAAATATTAAACAGAACATGAGAATATTTAATGTCATATAAAATTGTATTACAAAATACAGTTGAAAATTTTGATTGGAATTTTTACTTAATCTTTTAAAAATCCCAGGAAAGTGGGCTGAATTTTGCATTTAATTCATCAAAGTACTGGATTATTTTTATAACATTTGCAAAGAACTTACCACAACACTATAAATGTTCTTGATTTCTGTAACAATATAAAAAAGATGGTGTCCTAATTACTGTATTTTACAGTAAAGAAAGATGGGACTCAGAATCTGTCACTTCCACAAGGTCACAAACTGTTTTTAAACAGATGAACAGTAAGGTTTTAAACTGATGCTTATTCCACTGGACTAACAAACACAAGCATTTATGAACAAAGCTCTCTTAATCTCCATGGCAATTTGCTGAGAAAATTATAAGAGTTATTGGTTTTTAGGTGCATTCTTTGATACTATTGACCACAGTTTTGTAATCTATTGGCCACAAAAAAACATTAATTCAAAACTCACGTGGACCCTTTTGTCAGATGGCATGAGAACTTCATGGTGGTGTAATCTAGCAGAGATAGGAATAAGCCAGAAAAGGGAGAAAGGGAGGAAATATTCAACTCTACAGAGGAAGATCTAAACCAAAACATGGTTTTCAAAAGTTGGGTTTAATCACTTCACCTTCCACTGCATGCGAACAGCGGTCTCAGAAGGAATCCTCTCCAAAAAGTGGTTTGGCAAGAATGTCCATTCAGATTAAATTAGAGTTCGAGGCAAGCAATCAAATGTAAATTTTACTGTCAATGACAGTTGTAGAAATTCACAAAATGAATTGTGGTTCAGGGTGCGTTACAAACACAATTGGAAATTAGATTAAATTACAAAGAAAATCCTAATATTGTAGATGAAAACAAAAATAAAGAATGGAGTACAGGTAGATACTGCAGCATATTCCATAATGGAGCATCTGTAAACTTCATGCTTGCACCTCAGATTACATGACTAGGCTGCAGAATATTTTCAAGACTTACCTGTCAGCAAAGATACAAATCTAAATACTAAGAATTTCTTGGTGCTTATTTGTCCAGTTCCTAGGCAAGGCGATGGCCGTGAATTAATGGTTTCTTCCTTTAGGGCAGAGAAGTTCTGAGCAATCATAACTGGAGGGATGTCCAATGGCAGTTTTAAACTTCTAAGATGAGGTGCCACTGGAAGGCAGGATGATTCATAAAATTCTTTTTTTTTTTTAAGAGAGAAAGAAAAAAGAATAAGAAAAAGAATAAAGAAGAGGAAGAAAGAGAAAGAGGAAGAGGGAGAGAGGATGGGGGTATTGCTTTATTGCCCGGGCTAGAATGCAGTCTAAATATGGGTATGCCTATAATTGTGCTTAATAATGGAGACATGAAAGAAAATGAGGGAAGAGAATAACAAACAAGGAGCCAACCAATATTTCGTTTAAACTTCTAAGTTGATATGATATGGTACTGATAAGAGTGTATATTTTGTGTATTTAAAGTGGAGAGTTCTATAAATGTTAATTAAGTTTACTTGTTCCAGATCTGAGTTCAAGTCCTGGATATCGTTGTTAATTTTCTGTCTCATTGATCTGTCTAATGTTAATGTTGAAGTCTCCCACTATTATTGTGTGGGAGTCTAAGTGTCTTTATAAGTCTTGTATGTCTGGGTATTCCTGTATTGGGTGCGTATATATTTAGGATCTTTAGCTCTTCTTGTTGTTGCATTGATCCTTTTATCATTATATAATGTCCTTCTTTGCTTCTTTTGATCTTTGTTGCTTTAATGACTATTTTATCAGAGGCAAAAGTTGTAACTTCTGCTTTTTATTTATTTTTGCTCTCCGTTTGGTTGGTAAATCTTTCTCCATCCCTTTGTTTTGAGTCTTTGTGTATCCTTGAATGTGAGAGGGGTTTGAATGCAGCATACCGATGGATTTTAGTTTTTTATCCAAATTGCCTGTCTGTCTTTGGATTGGGGGATTTAGTCAATTTAAATTTAGAATTAATAATGATATATGTGAGTTTAATACTGCCATTTAATATTAGCTGGCTGTTTTGCCCATTAGTTGATGTAAATTCTTCATTATATTGATGCTCTTTACTTTTTGGTATTTTTTAGAAAGGCTGATACTGTTTGTTCCTTTCTATGTGTAGTGGTTCTTTCAGAAGCTCTTGTAAAGCAGGCCTGGTGGTGATGAAATATCTGAGTGCTTGCTTGTTCACAAAAAACTTTATTTTTCCTTCACTTATGAAGCTTAGTTTGGCTGGATGTGAAATTCTTGGTTGAAAGTTCTTTTCTTTAAGGATGTTGAATATTGGCCCCCACTCTCTTCTGGCTTCTAAGGTTTCTGCTGAGACATCTGCTGTAAGTCTGATAGGCTTCCCTTTGTGGGTAACCTGACCTTTCTCTCTGGCTGCCCTTAATATTTTCTCCTTCATTTCAACCCTGGTGAATCTGATGATTATGTGTCTTGGAGTTGCTCTTCTTGAGGAATATCTTTGTGGTGTTCTCTGTATTACCTGGAGTTGAATATTATCCTGCCTTACTAGGTTAGGAAAATTTTCCTGAATAATAGCCTGAATCATATTTTCCAGTTTGGATTCATTCTCTTCATCACATTCAGGTACACCTATCAAGCGTAGATTAGGTCTTTTCACATAGTCCCATATTTCTTGGAGACTTTGCTCATTCATTTTTGTCCTTTTTTCTCTAATCTTGTCTTCTTGTTTTATTTCATTGAGTTGGTCTTCGACCTCTGATATCCTTTCTTCTGTTTGATCAATTCGGCTGTTAAAACTTGTGCATACTTCACGAAGTTCTCGTATTGTGTTTTTCAGCTCCATCAATTCACTTATATTCCTCTCTAAATTGTGTATTCTTGTTAACGTTTCGTCAAACCTTTTTTCAAAGTTCTTAGTTTCCTTGGATTGGGTTAGAACAAGTTCTTTTAATTCAAAGAAGTTTCTTAGTATCCACATTTTGAAGCCTGCTTCTGTAATTGGAAAACACTCATTCTCCATCAAACCTTGTTCCATTGCTGATGAGGAACTGTGATCCCTTGCTGAGGGAGAGGCATTCTGATCTTGGGTATTCTCAGCCTTTTTTGGCTGTTTTCTTCCCTTCGTTGTAGATGTATCCATCTGTGGTCTTTATAATTACTGTCTTTGTAATTGGGTTTCTGAGTGGATGTCCAACTTATTGATTCTGAGCGCCGAAATCTGAGCAACCCACTGCGCCGACTAAAACAGCAGTGTTAAGATTGATGGTGCTTTTCTGACTCTGCACCAAGAATCTATGCTCCAAGGTGCCGGCCAAACCGCCTCGCCGGCCACAAGAGTCACACTGGCGACCCGTGGGGCTCCTCTGCTGGGAATCTCCTGGTGCATGAGCAACAAAAATTCATCTGAAAGTGTGGCATCCTCTCATTCTCTGTGCTTTCACTGGGAGTTACAATCCTGAGCTGCTAGTGATCAGCCATCTTGGATCTCATCTCCGATTGATAAAATTCTATAGTATCATTTTTTAGAATTTGTTTCTGTCATATTTTCAACTCCCTCATATGTATTTTGAAGAGAGAAGTAGTAAGATGACATATAGAAAACCAATTGTGAAAGTACATGAAACTGTTTCCTTATAGTTTGTTTGAATAACATCTATAAAATATTAAAAAATGGAAAGTCTTTTAATTAATAACTTTTTATTTCTATGTCATATGCTTAAACTTTTTAAATTTCACAGTGTCTTATTTGACAATAATTTAAATTTGCTTTAATATAAATTGTAGTAAGGTATTTATGTCTATAAATTGCCATATTATAATGCTGTTGCAGACAGAATAAAAGATAAAACTGATAGATCCATGCTTATTTCCTTTTTCTAAGGCAAATGTAGATTTTAGTCATTTTGGTTTTGGATTCTTTGTTTTTTTTTTTTAAATGATGTGCCAGAGAAATTTAGTCACTTTCCTGGCTATTATTTGGAAACTGTCTGGGTAACCTTAGCTATGAATTAATATTTTTAAAGCTGGATGTATTGCCTCACTCCTGTAGTTTCAGTTATTCAGGAGGTGGAGGCAGGGAGATGGCTTGGGCCCAGGACTTTGGGCTGCAGGGAGGTGTGATCTTGCCACTGTACTCCAGCCTGGGATATAGATAAAGACTCCATGTCTTAAAAATAATTGAAAATTTAATGGTTTAAATGAATTTGATGTGTTAACATTTTAGATGTTAATATTTGTTAGCTTTATGTGTTATGTCATCTTCCAGAGTGTGTTTTCTTAAAATTTCATTAAGGTCTTGCTTATTGTGTAAAACTAGATGTTTTGGTATTCTAATTGATCTAGTTAAACTCTTCCTTAATGACTTGTAATACCTCTGCTGCCTTTTATCAAGTATTCCATATATAGTTGGTCTAATTTAAAATTTAGTTTCTGTTGCATGGACTGATGTTTCTACCCATCAGGAATATTAAATCATCTCTAGTTTTATAATTTTAAAGTATATTTCTGCTAGGAAAAGTCTTAACACTTTGGCAGATTAATCTAGGAGATGAGAGACTGTATTAGCTCATTGCATATTCTAGTCCATGAACAATAAGGCAGCCTTTTATATCTTTTTATTATTTGGGAATCATCTCCTAAGAAGCTTTGTATGCCTTTTGTTAGGTTTATTCCTAGGTATTACTGATTTTGTTTTACATTTTGAATGGGATCATTGTTTGTAATCAAAGAGTAACATTTATTTTATATGATAATTTTTAACTAAGACATTTGATTAATAGTTGTTCTAATTTGAATAGCTTGTATATGGGAGTTCCAGGATTTTCTATGTCATCAATCAAGTCAATTAAAATTAAATATGTTTTATTCATTTTTATGAATTCTTGTGATGTTTACATTGTTTTTTATTTTATTGCATAGCCCAAGACCTCTAATTCAAGTTTGAATATGCATGATGAAAAGGGTTGCTTTCTTCTTATTTCAATTTCAATTCTCTTCAATGCTAAATTTACTGTTTATTTTCAATATATGTCATTTGTAAGTTAAAGATATTTTATTTCTTTTTCCTACAATCTCTTTAAATCACAAATAAATGTTGACATGTGTTAACTATTTTTAAGCATCTACTTGTGAGGATCATAATTTTTCACTTTCCAATTAATTGCTAAACATACATATTTAATTGGTTTTCAGACTGTAACCCTTAAAAATATTCAAAGATTTTCTAGGGACTGTACAGGCTTCAATGATTTTAGGAGAATTAATTTCAATTTTGTTTTCTCTTAGTATAGATGTGCCTGAAAATATGCACACATTCCCCTTTCCCAATTGTTCTTCTTGCATGTCACCAAAGGAAATCTTAATTTTATTATTTCTAGAATATAATTAGTTGCCACTGGTCTTTAAATATCTTAGAATACAAAACGAAGGGAAAAATTAAACATATTTGTGTCCTTTACTCAAGGTGTCCTTAAGCCAAGAAAGGCATTATGTCATTCCTCATCCTATACACATTTTGCTTAAGAGTGGGTAATGTGTTACAGGAATGGGACATTCTGAATCCAGAAATGGTATAACAAAGTGGGAAAGCGGACAACCTTCATTTAGTAACCTTATCTCTTTACCTCCACTATTATTGTAAAAGAACACTTCACTGCTAATGGAGAATTCAACAAGAGAAAAGAAAAGGCAGCATCCTTAAATAACAATGAGTGCTATTTAAGTGGCATTTATTTTGTTCAGGTTAAGTACCTATGGCAAGCCTTTCTACCTTATCTATTTGTCTTTTATATTATAGTTTCCTACCTTTTATCCCTTACTTGAAAAACAAATGAACGTCCAATGCCTTTGTCATGTGGCATTGCTTTGACTTCCATTAGAGTCACTTGAGTATTTATCACTAGTCCTTTGACTTGGGCTTTAGCCTACTTAGAACAATGGAATATGAAAGAAAGAAAAGTGGCAGTATAAGTGTTTCAGGCTGATATTTTAAGAAACATCAAAAGCTTCTACTGAACTTTTTGCATGCTCACTTTCCACCATGAGAAAAATACATTGCAATAGCGACACTGCTTCTTAAGTCTGAGTCCCAGAAGGAGAACAAGTAGAGCAGATTTAAATTGGCCTAAGGCCTAGCCTACCTTCAAATAAATACCAAGAAGGCAGACCTAAGAACGCACAAACTGTAAGAGTGAGGGCTGAAGAATCATGTTATCTGTCTCATACAAGACAGATATCTAAGACAGCGAGGAAAATTAACAACTAAAATACTTGTATTCACATGTCTATTTGTGTGATGTTTAGTAACTATGAAAACCCTCCTTTTAATCATTGTAAATAATGAGTACTGTTTTATGTAAAATTAGGAATTACTTTTTTTGCACTTGCTCTTATCTTTGCTCTGTAGTTAAAACAGGGCAGGCAGCTCTAGGTTTCCCATGAACACACACAGGAACATTTGAAAAAATATTACACAACATAAACCCATTAAGACAGATACATGTACAGTTATGTGAATAACTGTGTAGAAATGTTTTATGTTTCATTCTTCTTTTAAAGAATAAACTCACCTTTAGTGTTATTATAAACTTTGCTTAAATTTAAGGGACAAAAATCTCACAATGTAGTGAACACCTAAATGAAGAACTGTTTACTGACAGGGAGAACCATCATACTGTGAAGAAGAACAAGATTTTAAAAAAAGGGCTTATGTAAAAGCTAATATTTCTCTGCAAAAGGACTTGGCTGAAATGGAACACTAAGGATTATATTTAGATACTGGTATTCTTGCACTCAGAGGATGCGCAGAAGGAGAAAATAGAAACGATTGAGACTGATGCATGTGTTATAAATTCTAGTTCCGGAATTATAAATATCCAAAGAACAACCTGGATCATTTGGAAGGCTAAATTTAGGACAATCAAACATTGCTTCAGGTTTTCATTTAAAATGTATTATATACATACAATACAGGAAACTTTACAAACTATATGAGAACTCACAAAAGAATTAAAGTAGCAGGGCATATGCATACTAAATGCTTTAGTCAACATGGTTATTTATTTTTTTTGAGAACTACAATCCAGGATGCATATTTCTTAGGCTCAAGGATATCCATTGAACACATTGTGTTGTCAAGGAGATTGTCACAGAACCTCTTTTACAACTTTGTCTATCAACCTCTTCAAAAGAGAATGAGAAAAAAAAAGATTAATTGTTTAAAGGTCCAACAGCTATTAATGCACAGTTTTGGAACCATGTATATATTCAGAATCATACTGGCCATTGCACTGGTCAAAACAAAGCAGTTATTAATTATGGTAATTAAATAACATTAATGGGGGGAAAAACTAGGAAAACAGAATTGTAGGCCACAACCCTCAATTATTTAGAAATATTCCTGGAGAAATGAAAAAAACAAAAGGGACAGTCACAAAGGAAAGCATGGTAGCATTTGATAATTCATGTTTGTACCGAAATTATCAGAATAAGAAACAATGGAAAATCAGGGAATGCATGGCTTAGACCCAAACCTTCCTTAACTTCCTCTTCTCCTCAGCTCACATTCAAAACTAATCATTATCGAAGGCCTAAGAGGGAAATATCTCAGATCACAGGAGAGAATAGAGGGGTGTATGGCCCTCTTCGTAAAAGAGCAAAAACCCTTCGGGCACAGTGGCTCAGGCCTGTAATCCTGGCACTTTGGGAGGCCGAAGCAGGCAGATCCCTTGAGGAGGGAGGGAGGGAGGGAGGGAGGGAGGGAAGGAGGGAGGGAGGGAAGGAAGGAAGGAAGGAAGGAAGGGAGGAAGGGAGGAAGGAAGGAGGGAAGGAAGGAAGGAAGGAAGGAAGGAAGGAAGGAAGGAAGGAAGGAAGGAAGGAAGGAAAAAAGTCCTATGTCAGTGAAGAGTTATTCAAATAAAATCGGTTTCTGACAAATACTATCTAAAAACAGTAACAACGAATGGCAAAAGAGAATCCTTATTTCAAAAAAATATAACCTCCAAAATTTAAGAACACAAGACAAATTAGAAAAGTACAGGTGGAGAGTATTTTTCTCATGAAGAGCATAGTGAACCGTCAGTAAACTTTTGTAAATGATAATAATAATCACTCCAATACATCAGCAGAAATGTAATGAGAATGAAAAGCAAGGGGCAGGTAAATATGAAAGATATTGTGGGGGTATAGGTATAATTATCAAAATCTGTTCATTGCCCAAATGTCATAACATTAAAGACTAAGAATTCAATACTTAAGTGTCAAGCCTTGATAAGCAGAAAGAGTATATGTACTTACAAACTAGTATATATTAGAAACTCTGAAGAAGGGTTACTTTAATTTGTGCTTATGTAAGTTGATTGTCATTGTTGTTACATGCACTGAATTTGCAAAGCTGCAGCTATAATTAGGTATATGACTTATTATGAAGCCATTTATGTAACATTTATGGAGAAATTATTATGTACAAAGAAGCCATGTGTATATTAGAGAATATACTGAAGCTATGAGAGTTTAAACAGTTACCAAGGGTCCCAGGGTTAGCAAGGCTAGAATTGAAACACCGGCCTGTTTGACTTCAAATCCTACTTTCTTTTCTTTACCTAAACATATTTGGAAAATAAAGCAAAAAAAATAATAAAATGAGAAAAAAAAATCTACTTATTCATTGATTCATTTCTAAATTCTAAGCTTTTGTCCTGGTACTCATAGAGTTAACTCAGTTTTTCAAGCAGCTGTGTCTTCTGAGCCTTCAAAGCTGTAGGTGGAATTAGATTCAGTCAGATGTGGGTTTGAAGCTAGACTCCCTATTAACTAGGTATGTGACCTTGAGTGAGTGCCTTAACCTCCCTGAGGTTGAACAAAGCTGTTAATGAGCTCACAAAGCCGGTTGCCTAGAGTAGTCCTCACAAAGTGCAATTAGGGAAAGGAAGCAGGCCAATTAGTAATCTGAAACAGGGATTGATTCAAATAGGCATCCAGAATGCATAGTACTGGGTTATATCAATCAACCGATCAATCAGTCTGGGTTAAGAAAGGAGATGTGACAGATAGCTTGGAGATGTATATACTAATTCTGACTTCTTTTGTATCTTAACTCCATGTCACCTCTCTTTAAAGGGCTGTTCATCAGAGAAGAAATAAGCAGTTTGAAAAACTAGAGCACTGAACTTGGAAGAAAAAATTTAGTTTAAGATTATTATTGGCTCATTGCCAGTATTATGGCTTAAATTATAAAAATAAGAGCTAAAGAGATTAGATCCTCAGTACTTATTTATTAGAAATATACTGCTGACTATTACTGCCAGTCATTTAATGTATCTCTGAAACCCAGTTATCTATTCTGTGAAATGAGGGTTAAGGAATAAATAACATGACATGTCTTTGATATGAAAGTTCTATAATTGTATGGCTTGAATTTTAACAAAATCAACAGAGATAGAAAAGAAAGTTACAAAAAAACTAAAGCTATGCACATATTAAATATAAATTGTGACTGAAAATAAAGAGTCCTACATTAAGAAAATGTTTTTCAGTTAACTCATTCTCTAATCAATCATATTATTGGAGTTAAAGGGCGATTATGTGTAATATTCACATATGTATATAAAATATACAGGTAGAAAAGAAATCAAAACTAGATAAATATTTTAAATATCAATTGGATAAAATAAGAATATTTGTGTAAAAATTGTAAATGTGTAGTAGAAATGGAAGAAGTAAAAGCACATATTGAATCCTACCAAATAAAAAACAAGGATTGCTGTTATCATTTAAATCTCAAGTCTAAATATTATACGCAAAATAATGATATATATGCATATGATCTATCACATTTAATTGAAAAGGAGAAAGCTTCTGAACATTAAAAGAAGGAAAATCAGCAACTTGAAGATGTAAAATTTTAGCTATTTAGTGAAATTCTGCTGAGACAGTTTATGGTACTAAAAAAATTGTCAGTGTCCTCATTTTTATCAGATAATTATATGAATTTAAAAAAGTGTACTGTATTTCACCCCCTTTTTTTTCATCATTTCATGAATCACAGAATGCCCAAACATTGTTGAGGCTTATATTCTGTGATTGTGAGATGTTGACAATGAACTACCTTGCCACCTGGTCTGATTCCGTTATTCAGTATCTTTTTATTTGTTATACATGGGATTTTTCTATCATCCTTATTTAATTCAACCAGAAAGGGCTGTTAAAAGTGCTGTGCTTGTTGTTCTTGCATCCTACTAGCACGGTTGGCCATGAGACATGGTTTGAAATTGAATTTCATTAATAGCTCAGCAGCCTATTAGTATCCCCTCTGTATGAAGGCATGTCAGATTCATAGAGAACAAGCAGGGACCTGTGGTAGTTTGATCTCACAGACACCATCCCTTCTAAAATAAGGTAAAATGCTTAATCAAACCACAGGCCTTGATGCTGCCTCATTTCTGAAGACCCATACCCCAGGCATATGGGTTTGTCTCATTTTTAGATACACATAATAAAATGGTCATTCTGAAAGTTCATTCATGTGGGCCTGATACAACTGCTGACACAGTGGGCTTGTATTCTTTTAGAACATGGGGCACAGTGGGTGTTTGCAACAGGCTCTATTTGCTAGTCAGCTTTCACAATGGATCACAGTCTAAGTCCTTTCACCCCAGGCTTCAAAATTGAAACATGAACCCTCTGAGAAATCTTTCATGTATTTCCTTTAAACTAGGCTGCAAAAATAATGAGCAATTAGCTCTTGTAATGATGCACTGCTGTTTAGATGAACGACTTGTAGATAATTCAAGTAGCCCATTTGGATCCTGGAGAAAAGAAAAAAAGTCTACCTAGGATGAGCCTTCCTATTTAGTCTTCAAAGTCCTAGGTTGCTCACCACCAAGCTGAGCTTCTGAATAAAATGGTTGCTTTTAGCCTCTATAAAATGTTGGCACCCTGTCAGAATCATGTTTTTCAAGTTTCATTTCCTAGTGCCAAATTTTCATGCTATATAACTTTTTAGGTAGCCTCCAAGAAAAGTTAAAGCTTTAATATCAAAAACTGTCTTCCTCTTCTACAGATTTAGTTTGATTAAACAGGTTTGTAGCTTTTACAGTATGTAGGATTTTCATTAAAAATATTGAAACTCAACCCTTGATCCCTTTCTTTGAAAGCTAGTCAAGGGCACATCTGTCAGCTGATTATTTTTGTTTGTGTGTTTGTTTGTTTTCCTACCAACATGAAAAAAATCCACAACAGATCTAGATCATATTAGATTTAATACATCTAAAATATCTGAAACACCTTTTCCCAGTTCATATAGTTTGGTAATCCATATTAATGAATCAAGTTACTTTGATTTTTTTTTTCCATTTTGTAAATGGTGGGAACTCTTCTAGAAAGCTCTAAAATTCCAATATTAACATTTAGCCAGTTTAAAGTCTCATAGGGAAAATACTTTTCAGGCATAAATACACATATTTTATTACCAGAAACCAGTTTCTTATGGTGAGTAATGATTTTTCATCTCTAATGTTGGATAAATAGTGCTTCAAAATAAGGTCTTACAACAAAAGGGCAAAGAGTTAAAAATGCTTTCTCTACTGACTGTGTAACTTCATCACATTACTTGATCTCTTTAAGTTACGTAATTTTAAAAAAACTTAAGTGAACTTGGTGAAGCAAACATGGGTACAATTATTTATTAACACCTCGAATCAGATTACATTATCAGATTCCTAAGACTATTACAGAAAAAATAAAATGGGACACTGATAAGAACATTTTAAAGGAAAAAGGAATAAAAATACTTAGAACATACAGCATAAGAGACCACCACCTAATGATGTACTCTAAAAAATTATTTGTAACTAGAAACCAGAGGCTTTCATGAGACATCCATCTCTTTTCATCAGAACCTATGTTTTTTCATCTTTATCTAATACATGATATATCCTTCAATTCCTAGCACCTAGCATTTAGCAAGACTTCAAACTTTACTAAATAAAAATTCATGGCATTTGGTTTCTGGAGTCATGAGTACACAGAGTAACATCAGGATATAGAAAGTAGAATAAGATGCTATAGACAAAGGGTTTTCCTCTATTTTTTCCATCATATTCTTTCATAGATAAGTTCTGATGTATGGCTTCCTTTCTGTGAGTGTACAAAAAAAAGCCTGTTTTTAATATCTGCAAAATTATCTCTAGAATCTTACTCTGCTTGAACCAGAAACCATTTGCTGATGGCAGCAAAATATCCAGGGCAGAGTCCTGTTTAAAGCCCCAGGACAGTAGGGAAGGCACAATCTAGAAATGTTAATGGCTTAGTGATACAAAGTAGGAATTGGGGGAGAGAAGTTCCCTATGTACCAGACTCTACGTTTTTTGTAAATCTATTTTATCCTCTCCAGGGAATGATTCAGTATGAATGACACAATTTCTGCAAAGCAGGAATATATTTCTAGTGAAGGATTAAGGACTAAGAAAATTAGAAACACTCCAGGAGCTGAAGAGGGTGGGAAGTTAATAGATGGCTAGTAATAGAGAGATCAGAACAAAGGGCCTGGGGGGGATTATGAGTCTAAAGACCACTTCATCAAAAATTTGAAGTGAGGAAACTCTATCAAGTAGGAAAGCAACAGAACCATTTATTCAGCTCACAAAAGAGACTTTAGATGATTCTTGAGACTTTCTAAGCAAAAAACTTCGAGTGAGGGCACAGCAAAAACTGTACACATGAGGAATCAAACAGAATAGTAAATCCACCATTTTTCTGCATGGCAGGGCTTTAATGTTAGAAAATTTCCTGACAAAGAGGATACAAGGCCCACGGGCTCCTTTATCTGCCCCTAGTAAAGATCTCATGCATTCCAGAGCTACAGGCACTTAGAAGCATAGAATGCTTACACCTGGAAAATAACTTTCTGGGTTATCTAAGTTTTAAGTAGTGCATATCTTTCTTATGTTAGGCGTGTTTGTTGGTGTCAAAATACTCATTTTAAAAACCAAGTTGCCTGAGCAGTTTCAGTGCTATTTCCATCCAACTGTGTACAAAATTTTTAAATATTTTTTGTTTGTTTCTGTTTAATAATTTCAGCAAAGTAGCCACTTGAATGCCTCATTTTATCTAAACCTAAATTCTTTAGAGTGAGCAGGCAAGGAGCTGGACAGTGGCTAGCCCAACTGTTACAAAAGGCAGCTTCTCTGTGGAGCTCCGACTCTTCAATCTCCCTGATGCCCTGTGATCCATACCTCATTCCTGCTCAAATGGAGTTCCAATTCAAATGGAACATATAACACTAAAACTATGACATTATGGCAGAATAAAACATAAATGGATAAAGCTTCACACCTGTCTCATAAATTTCTATTGTTTTCTTTTGTAAACAGTGCTGCAATGAACATACATGTGCATGTGTATTTATAATAGAATGATTTATAATCCTTTGGGTATATACCCAGTAATGGGATTGCCGGGTCACATGGAATTTCTATTTCTAGATCCTTGAGGAATCGCCACACTGTCTTCCACAATGGTTGAACTAATTTACACTCCCACCAAGAGTGTAAAAGTGTTCCTATTTCTCCACATCCTCTCCAGTATCTGCTGCCTCCAGAGTTTTTGATGATCCCCATTCTAACTGGCATGAGATGGTATCTCAATGTGGTTTTGATTTGCCTTTCTCTAATGACCAGTGATGATGAGCATTTTTTTCATATGCTTGTTGGCCTCATATATGTCTTCTTTTGAAAAATGTTCATATCCTTTGCCCACATTTGATTGGGTTTCTTTGTTTGTTTCTTGTAAATCTGTTTCAGTTCTTTGTAGATTCTGGATAAGACTTGGAACCAACCTAAATGCCCATCAATGATAGACTGGACGAAAATGTGGCACACATACACCATAGAATACTATGCAGCCATAAAAAATGATGAGTTTGTCCTTTGTAGGAACATGGATGAATCTGGAAACCTTCATTCTCAGCAAACTGACAGAAAAACAGAAAATCAAACAGCACGTGTTCTCACTCATAGGTGGGTGTTGAACAATGAGAACACATGGACACAGGGAGGGAAGCATCACACACTGGAGTCTGTTGGCAGGGGCTAGGGGTGGGACAGTGGGGGTGGGGAGCTTGGGGAGGGATAACATGGGGGGAAATGACAGATATAGGTGATGGGGGGATGGAGGCAGCAAACCACCTTGCCATGTGTGTAATAATCCTGCATGATCTGCACATGTACTGGAGAACCTAAAGTGCAATAAAAAAAAATTCTATTGTTTTCTCCATTTCCAGAAGGTCAAATGAGTAAGAGAGAATTAAACTTTGAATTATTTTCCATTTTATCTTTCCCTGAGCTACACACTTAGACAACATTTTGAGAGGAATGAAAGTATAAAACTTTTCTTTTTTGAGACAGAGCCTTGCTTTGTTGCCCAGGGTGGAACGCAGTGTCATGATCTCAGCTCACCGCAACCTCTGCCCCTCATGTTCAAGCAATTCTCTTGTCTCAGCCCAGGCATGCACCACCGTGCCTGGATAATTCTTTGTATTTTTAGTAGAGACAGTGTTTCACCATACTGGCCAGTCTGGTCTCAAACTCCTGACCTTGTGATCCTCCTGTCTTGACCTCCCAAAGTGCTGGGATTACAGGTATGAGCCACCGCGCCCAGCTGAAAATGTGAAACTCTTATACCCTACCCTTGAACCTTGCTTTGGCTGAACTCTGACCCTTTACTTTTCACCTGTCTTTGACCACCTCACCCAAGATCCTACATTCCTATTGAATCTAATATGAAAAAAATGTATATTTGCTATTTCAAATATGAATACTCTGCCTGACAACTGAGCCACACCAAGTATGTTTTTTCCTTTATTTCTTCATATACAAATAAGAAAACAATAATGGTGATATGAGAAAGGTGATATATTTGGGATGATACCTTTAAAATTACATTTATAGAACTTACTCTTAAAAGAGAGTTAGGGCATCGTTTTTTAAAAAATGATTTAGAAAAAAGTCTCATTTTATTTCCTTAATATTATTGTTAACCTTTCTTCATTGAATTAGAGTCAAGCATAAAATGGAAGCTATCTGAACTTTGAGAGGACTACCTGGAAAGGGAAATCATTTTCCAACTACGATTGAAGACATATTCTATAAGCTCAATTATTGGAAATTTTCTTTAAAAGAAAACTTAGAGTCTAAGTCAATCAAACTTCTCTAATTGCCTCCTCAATGATCTCTACTAGCAACAGATGAAAAAGAAAACAGATGAAGTTGACATATTAAAAAGAAAAATGTCTGTTTTGTCTTTTCAAATCTGCTTTCAACGACTTCACATTGAGTTCTGTTTCACTTTGAGAGCAAGTTTCTAAAATGGCAGGTGTGACATTGAGAGACTGTAGGAGCTGACTGAGGACAAAGACTGCACAACATAGATTTTTTCTTTTTTTCATTTTTCTGCCAGTCTGAAGCCAGATTGACCTTTATTCCCTCTGGTTTTTACCCTTAAACTTTTGTGTCTCATTAAAGAAGTTGTTCTAATTTTAATGATTAAGCCTTTTTAGAAAATTAAACATGTTTACAGGAAAGGGATCTTGAATTCCAAATGAGAATGTCTCAGACAGACCTAAGGAGAAAGAGGTCAAATTTTTAAATCAGATTAGAATCATTCTATCTATCACAGTGTTCTCTTTATCTTTCTTCCCTGTTGTCCAGTTTCTAAGCAGAACGAGCTCTGCCTATTAAAATTCCTCCAAAGAGCATGGCAAGAGGAACTTGATTAAAAAATAGGTTGAGATTTCAACTACACAAGGGCTACTAATTAGTAAAATATTCTTCACTTTAGTGTTGCACTATTCATACTTATTAATCCTCTTCAATATTTTACTTTTTTATTTTTCTCTGTTCTATTGTTCTCATGAGGCTCTTAATTATTTGCTAAATCATGTCCTTTTTACATTTTAGAATACTGGGAAATTCTGAGATATATAAGACAAACACTCAGCTCATATGTCACCTTCTCTGGTTGGCTCTCTTCCCTCCTCTGATCACAGACTGGGAATAACAGTTGCTTGGCTCCTTGATAAGTACTTTCACTCATGACAAGGAGGTGCTTATTAGCAGAATTTTCAGCGCTGAAGTGCCTGGGCTTAACTTGTAGATTGCCCAATTGCAGGTTGCACTGTGTTACAGTGAGCAAAGAATCCATTTATCTCCATCTGTCTTCATTACTAATTTGTGTGTCATAATAATAAACAAAGTGTATCTCATAGTGCTGCTGTGAAAATGAGCTAAGATATTCTAATTAAAGCACTTAGTGTAGTGTGTGGCACTTATGAAGTACTCAAAACTGGATTTTGTTAATTAGTTTGAAGTGTGGGTAAATGGTATTGATCCAGATTTGGAGGCTCTCAAGTGCAGTGTGTGCTCTATAAATATATAATAAAGTAAAGCTAATGCATCTCATGAGGTAGAGCAAGCCTAGAAAAAGAGGCCTTGGACAACCACCTGGTACCCAAAGATATTCATTTTATATATATATATATATATATATATACACACATACATATATAAAGGGGGGTTTATATTTATATTTTTATATATCATATATCCTATTAGTTTTGTCCCTCCAGAGAACCCTGACTCTCTCTCTCTCTCTCTCTCTCTCTCTATATATATATATATATATATATGAGTTTATTAAGGAGTATTGATCCTTACACTCACAAGGTAAAGTCCCACAATAAGTCATCTGCAAGGTGAAGAGCAAGGAAGTCAGTCTGAGTCCTCAAACCTCAAAAGTAGGGAAGCAGGCAGTGTAGCCTTCAGTCTGTGGCTGAAGGTCCAAGAGCCCGTGGGAAGCCGTTGGTGGAAGTCTGAGTACAAAAGCTGAAGAACCTGGAGTCTGATGTTCAAGGACAGGAAGCATCCAGCATGGGAGAAAGATGAAGGCCAGAAGACAGGCAGTCTAGTCCTTCCACATTCCTCTACCTGCTTTTATTCTAGCAGAACTGGCAGTTGATTAGATGCTGCCCACTCAGACTGAGGGTGCATCTGCCTCTCCCAGTCCACTGTCTCAAGTGTTAATCTCCTTTTGTAACACTCTCGCGGACACAACCAGGAACAATACTTTGCATCCCTCAATCCAAATCAAGTTGATATTCAATATTAATCATCACAGGTATAAAATTATTTCTTCCTACATTTAGATAATCTGAGAGAAAGATATCCTGATTACAGTTAAAGATTCTATGGCACAGAGTGTCTGAGGTAGCAACTCTAATATCATGAAACTAGTAGACAGTTGGTATTGAAATTTGAGTCACGGTGATTGAATGTCTGATTCGATTGATCAGCAAAGCAATGCTTCATCTAACAGTTGACATTTCTTAAATCTATATGAATTGATTTGTTAAATATTTATTTGATATTTACTATTGATATGTGCACTTTTACCACTTATAGACAAGATTATATTCTTAAATAATTTACCATGCAAGGGAAAAAAACTAGGTACATCATTAAGTTTAATGCAAGGCATAATACACTGAGATAATTAAAATTGCTATGCATGTTAAGAGGACAAGAAGTTAAAATAATGAAAATTTTTGGAGTACATTACTTGGCTTAAATTGCATGATCATGTAAATGTATCACATCAGTTCTGATGGGTAAATTTTATTATTCTCTCTTCTAGATGAGATCACTGAGAGTGAGAGCAGCTAAAGTTGGCCCAAAGTCACACAGCTGGTGTGAGGCAGCACTGCCTCTAAATATACTGGACTAACTCAAAAGCTTGTGCTCTTAAAAACTTTTGAATCTACTTCCACATGCAGGCAGTAGAGGAATTAAAGGCCTAATGAGATTAGTAGTACTTAAAATGATGTATTAAAAATGGGTAGATTTTTCTACCCATTTGTAGTACTATGTATTATTCATGGGGATAATAGATAACAGAATTTCATAGATGAATGGGGCTTTTTGATGTTGATATTATAGTTCTTGCTTATAAGCATGTTCGTTAACATTTTATGCATGTCTTGGTTTAATGTACTATGTATGATCAAGCATTTGTAGTACTATGTATTATTCATAAGGATAATAGATCATAGATAGAATTTCATAGATGAATGGGGCTTATTTCACCCCTTTGTTTTACAGATGAGATCAAGATAATTGTGACAAGCAGAGATATGTAGAAAGATGAGACAAAAAGTATATTTTTTGCAGGGGAAGTGCATAAACAATTGTACAGGTCTATTAGAGAAGGTTGGTATTTTGAAGTAAAACTGGGTAGATCAATTTGACTGAGATATAGTCTATATATATGTAATTGGTAGAATATAAGACTGGAAATGATGGTTGTGGCTAGAAATTGAAGCCTCTGAAAATGACTGGCAGAGGACTTTATAAATGAATCAGAAGGCAAAAACTGAAATTACTTTTGCACAAACCTATGAGGTTGTAATCACTGAGAGTTTAGAATTTAGGAGAAGCATAAAGCTAAGTAATAGTTTTGTGAGTTGGTAAGTACACGTGCCATTTGAAGTTTGAGGGATTGATAAGAATTGGAAAGAGTTCTAAAAGAGAAGAAAGCAAGGAAATGAACTTAAATAAATGCTTTTATTTGAAGTAGAAAAAGAAATTGGAGGAAGAGGAGTAGAAAGAGGAAGAATAACATAAAAATCTTGTGGCAAGGTGAGAAAGAACAACATGAGAAATAGATGGGGAATTAGAAAGAAATTGTCTTACAAAGCAAAAATATGAAAAGTACTGTCTGCAAATCTAGATTGCTATCATTGCACAGACTACATCCCATTATTCTACATCTTATGATATATTTAAATGAAGTATTAAAAGCTATGTAGCTTGTAAGTTCAGCTAAATAAACTAATGTAACTTAGCTTAGCATGTGTCAGAGTCTGTGGTGGAATCTGGAGATAAGAGTCTGAACGTCGTGCAATTTCAAACCTCTGCTTGTTCACTCTACACTATCTACCTAGGGAAACAGAGTAACACATCATAGTTGTTCGTTTCAAATAGAAATGCTATAGCAGAGGTCTGTAAAGGATTTGTGTAAAAATGAGATTATCCATGCAGTCTGTAAGACATATGTTCATGGAATGATAACTACTGATACCATTCAGAAGACGGTTCAGAGGGGATCATAATGAAGAGGCGGGCTTTTGAGAAAGTGAATTTTATTACAGACTGATATAAAAAGTTCTGCAGTGTATTGCAAGGAAGTTTGTGATTCAATAATAGGAAAGTAGTAAATGTGAAGCTAGAAAAACAGACAAGAGCTGGAACATTGGGGACACTGGGAGTTATATTCAGAATTCGGTTTTAATTCTGTATAGAAATGGGTATTGTAGAATGGATTTAAATAGAACTTCACATAAACAAATTGACATTTTCATAAAGACCATTTTACAGGCAGAGTTCAGGACAGATTATAGATAAATGATACCAGAAATATAGAGGCAGGGCACCTGCTCAAGCAGTCATAGCAGTCACTGGGTGAGGGAGGTGATAATTTAGAACTATAGCAATGACAGTGGGATTAAGAAGCAACAGAAGTTTTATATTTATAAAAGATGGACTTCTGTCTGAGTCATTCAAACATAATAACTTGCCAATGTGAGTTAGGGAGTATATACATGTGTTGTTACATATTCCAGACATTTATATTGTTGGGGAAATATTTGTCAGAAGTAAAGATTAAATCTAAATCTAGGTCATCTATTTAAGATGTTTATCTGCAACAATGTGAACATTATTTTTGGAGAAAATATATCAACTTATACAAGAAATGCTATCAAGTGATTTATAACTCTCTGGACATGTCCCATGCGTTACTGGACTGAAGTGCTGTTTGATCATGGAAGGCTGAACTTCCCTGTCCATAGTTAAAGCTCTCTCTCTCTCTGAACAGAAAAATATGAAGAATTGATTCAATGAACTTATTGCACAAATGACATATTGTTGTAGTACATTTAAAATTACAGGTAGCAATAGATGGTATCAACATAATATGAATAATGAATGCATGCTAAATGCAAGTCTTTTTTTACTAAAGTTAGCAGCTTCTTGAAGGTCAGTTTGACATACCTAAGTTAGTGCATATGATTCAATTTAATAAAAACTCATTGATCTCTGCTTATGTGCCAATCATTACACTAATACTGGGACTATAGAGGGGGTCACAGAAGAAGGCAGACTCAGCAAACTATAGCCAGGATGTAAACCTATCTATTAAATTAAAATCGACTGGGGAGATACATTGTATACCTCTCTTTACAGAGAAAGAGATGCCAAGTATCAACTCTAGAGACGATTCTAAAATCTAATTATCAATTAGGATTAATAATTGTATTAATATCTCAGAATTTCCTAGCAGACAGAGATTCTAACAGAAAACATTCACGTTTATTGAATTAGAAATATGTGTTTTTTGCTGTAATGAATGAATGTGAACATACTCACATTCCAAAACTTAAGCTTGCTGTGGTAACTATATTGAGACAGAATACTACCCTTTAACCATATTCATGCCCTGTCGTATTTTGCTTTTATTGTTTGTAAGTAAAGATTAATTCTTTATTCCAATATTCAGAATGGAGAACAAGTCCAATATGTAAAGTTCAGAAGTGTAAGCACTGAAATATGCCACAGCTTTACTCTGAGCTGTCGGGTCTCACTGAGTCTTGTTTAGTTTCTCTTTTCCCTCTGATTTTAATGGGATCTAAAATATCCACAGAAGTACTTACATGGATTAATAGAGAACTCTGATTTTCGACACTTTTGCCTGTCAAGGAGATCAAATCCATTCAGTTAATCTTTCATTTCTCAATGTTAAAAAGGGGGTATTTTTTTAAAAGTTTTAATTCATCCTAGCACAATGCAAACAAAATAAAACAAAAAACTCCACGAAGCATTCTTTGTCTTTAGCAAACAACAGAAAAATTGCAAAAGCGTGGAGTGGAGCAGCATGCTTGCATCATACTTCAGTAGCAATTACGGTGGATGATGGTGTTGGCTCTCTCCAGGAAATGTCACTAAAGAGACTGGCAAGAATAAGTTTTACCTGTTTGTGGTGAAAATATAACAAAAGGTGGTGGCGGTAATGGGGGAGATATAAAGCTTCAAGCACACTAAAAATATGCTTGCCCATTTTAACTTCATTCTTCCTCTAAGTAAAGAAAAAACAATTAACACGTATTTGGTCTTATAAGAATTTTTATTTGTACTTTTTCATTAGGATGGCTGCTTTTATCTATATTGACTGATATACTGCTGCTGAAAAGATAATTTCTTGATTGTTATATAACGAAATGAAAGCATTTCCTTTGTTCTGAAGAGAAGCTATATCTACTTTATTAGAGCCTCAGGGCAAGAGTTTGCTCATGAGGTTTTAAGCATGTGCTTTTTATGTCTTCATTTCATTGAATATAAAACAACATATATATGTGTGTGTGTATATATCTATATTTACTTGGAGGAGCTAAAATTTTAGCTACTCAACTTAATAGATCAAAATCTTTAAAACATGCATAATTCAGATCTATTAAAGAGATTACAAATTTTAACTTTAAGATTTCATTCATATTTTCATAAGTACTTATTTAATGTTTACATTAAATATTGTCATGAAAGTAGCATGTGTGCTATTGATTACAATACAAATGTCAGAATCAGACATTGTACTTCTGTTTTCTATTATTACAAAATAAATTTTACCTGATCAATGTAATCTCATTTAAAATTTAGAAACAGCACCATTGTTCCTTTTAATGTCTCAAAAAAATATTGTTAATTCATTGAGACTTAATCAGTTTAGACATATCTAAAGGCAACTGAATTTTACGCAGTATAAAATTATTCAATATACTAGATCTATGTTTTTCAGTACTGTACATTAGCATTGTCATATTGCTTTTTGTTTGTTTATTTGTTTGTTTTTGAGACAGGGTCTCCTTATGTTGACAGGTTGGTTTTGAACTCCTGCGTTCAAGGAACCCTCCTGCCTCAGTTTCCCAAAATGCTAGAATTATAGGAGTAAGCCACAATGCCCAACCTAATGCATGATGTGGGGGCTCAATAAATATTTGCATACCAAATAAATGGATAAATGAATCAGGTATAGAATCAGCTTCATGAAAGTTTAAACTCATTAATTTCTGTCTTATTATTTTCATATGGACCACAGAAAACATTATTGTTAAGGAAACACTGTTTTCCAAATAAAATTATTTGAAAAGGCAATTATATTTTCTAGGGTTTTCAACACCTCATCTGACTCCTTCATTATTATTCACATCAATTCCTTCTTCAAATGGAGGAAACCAGGCTCAAAGTAACTAATATGAGAAATTTTCATTAAGCATAAGAAAAATCTTGGCAACTTACAAAGATTTTTTGTTTTGTTTTTCTCGATGTAATTATTTTATATATTAATAAATAATTTAATATTTAGTAAACCTTCCAATGTATCAATATATGACACAGTCCTTTATAGGTATATAGTATTCTATAGTGATTAAGAATAGCTATTCTCACTAATCAAAAATTATCTGTATGTTTATTGTATTTTTATCTCAGTAAATTCATACGCATAGGTGTCATATATATTAGTATAGCTGAGATTATACAGAAATCACTGTATCTTTACAGTGAAATTTATTATAGGTGTGCACAGGAGAATTTAATTTAGGCAACGATGACTATATGATTTTGGAGACAGAAATATTAAACAGAGGGTACAAGGGCACATATTTAAATAGAGTGCACAAGCTGGCTTATGCACGTGAGCAGATGTGAGGTGGAAAACAGAAAACTATTTTCCATTTATTAAATTCAAATTCCCAAAGCCCTGTAATGGTTTGAGCATTTCACAAAATAGTGTGCAATTAACGTTCAAATGTACAATACAGATTTTTCATGTTACTTGGCTGCTAATAATATTTTTAATTACTAAGAAACTTCAGTCTGTTTCAATGTCAGATGAAAAACTAACTGTTGAAACTAATAGATTTATTTTTTTAATTGTTTATTTATTTATTTATTTATTTATTTATTTATTTATTTATTTTTCAGATGGAGTTTCACTTTGTCACCCAGGCTGGAGTGCAATGGCACAATCTCAGCTCGCTGCAACCTCTGCCTCCCTGGTTCTAGCAATTCTCCTGCCTCCACCTCCAGGCGCTGGGATTACTGGCATGCATCATCACACCCGGCTAATTCTGTATTTTTAGTAGAGACTAGGTTTCTCCATGTTGGTCAGGCTGGTCTGGAACTCCCGACCTCAGGTGATCCGCCGGTCTCAACCTCCCAAGAAATCTAATAGGTTACTTAATGGTTGGCTTAAGAGACTTTTAGATAGACTGCCTATGCTAACTCACTTTACCTCCTGTATTTAGAGCTTAATCTCCACATTTATACCTAGCTTCAATGTAGTTATAATTTCTAAGAAACTTTCTAAGGTGAATTTTTATAATTAGAAAATATTTACTAAAAAAAGACAGTAATAATGTTATGCACTTTATGTCTTTGAAGAAAATATCACATATCTGTGCTGAGATGCAAAAAGGAAAATTATTCTAAGCAGCATCTGGATTATCAATGAAAAAATTACCATAGCACTCTCTAGATTTCTTTTCACCACCCTGACAAATTTGAGAAACATTCTACAGTGCCCATATGGAAGGGATTTCCATATGGGAATGAAGCATTCTGAAATTAACATTGGAACAGGAAAGAGACAAGAACTATCACTTGGGAAAAAACAAAGCCTTCACAAATGATTCTTTTATATCTTCTTGAGAGCCCTCGTAAGAATCATCCCCATTAAAGACTGGTAGGCATGCTACACAATTATAATTCACACGCACATGCACACGTGTACACACACATATTCAAGAAGAAGAATGACAGTAAGGAGGAAAAGGGACATGGTGCAATCAGAGGCAAGAAAGTCCATACATCAAATACTGAATACTTTACAGGTTAGTCTAGTAGTAACTTATTTACATCATTTCCCTCATCTTGCTCAGGTACTTCATGGAAATGTCTGGAATGATGAGATTTATGACATATTTTTAACTGAAGATCATAGGCATAAGGAAGTAAAATTGGCTATGTGGTCCTGGCCTCTTTAGTGCTGTCCCCTGGTAATTTAACTGTCCAGCCATGCACATTCCATATTAAATACTTTTACACATATATAATGTAATCACAGTAAAGTACATGAAAAGTGCCTTACTATTGGGCAAAGGGATAAAGGCCAAACAAATTAAAAACTGTCTCCAGACTTTAATGCAGATGATAAAAATCCATGAATAACAAATAATAAATACAAAATAAAAGAGTTTATGCACACGTTAATGGTGGTTTTTTTCTTTGATTGCTTTAGCATTCAAATCGTAGACATATTTGATATCACTTTTAAGTTGTATTTATTGACTGTTTTCTTTCTTCATTCACGATAAGAGATACCAGAATACCAAAATAAACAAATCTATAAATTTAAAATTAATTCCAAGAAATAGTGTTCAAGACAGCCTTAATATTTCTCTCAGCTTGACTAAACTGTAGGCAAGCTTCTTGCTGCCTCTGACACCCTGACTTCCTCTTATCCTGGCCCTTACAACATCCAGATTGCCCAATCACAGAAGTCTCCTCCCTCCCTTTTCTTAAAGCATTGATTTTAGAAAATTTGTCATTGTCAGTTCTTTCTTTGCCTCTTTGAAATGTAGATAAAACCTTTGTATAAGCCTCTTGTTAGTATTAAAAATTAGGAACGTATCTATCCAAAACCTGAGAAATATTTCTCTGAAATGTAATCATCAAGGAAGACAGCATCCAATCTCTCATGTTTTTTTTGGGAGAGTAGGGGCCTAACTTAAGTAAGTACCTTGCTCTAAGTATAAAAACTTCCTCTTGTCATAAAATATAAGCCAATTTATTTTGCCTATGGGTTAGGCCAGTTAGCAAAGATCTGTAGAACCCTCTACTCCATCTCTTAAAGTCTATTCTGCTCCTTGTTTCAATGCAGTTCAGTTCAGAATGTACTCTGTTTTTTCTCTAATATTGTAACAGCCTTGAATAAAGTCTTCCTTACCTATTTAACTTTTCCAGTGCAATTGTTGCTTTGGCAGTCATTACAAAGGCTTATAGAATACTTTGACAAGTTAAAGGCCTAAAAGAAATGTATGCCTATGCTGACCTTTGAATTCTATTGAAAATAATAATTTATTTGCAATTCCTTAATGATGATCGGGTGCGGTGGTTCATGCCTGTAATCTCAGCACTTTGGGAAATTGAGAGAGGCAGATTGCCTGAAGCCAGGAGTTCCAGACCAGCCTGTCCACATGGCGAAATCCTGTCTCTACTAAAAATTTAAGAATTAGCCAGGCTTGAGGGTGTAGCCCTGGAATCCCATCCACATAGGAGGCTGAGGCATAAGAATTCCTTGAACCCGGGAGGAGGAGTTTGCAGTAAGCAGAGATTGCTCTACTGCACTCCAGCCTGGTTAACACAGTAAGACCTTGTCTGAAAAACAAAAACCAAAACCAAATAAAATTCCTTAATGTTATGGTATTCTTATATTTATATTTTGATATTATACATAATTATATTAATCACTGATTATTTTTAAAAAAGCTGTGAATCGTCAAATATTATACAATTTCATTGAGTGTGAGCATCTACATAACAAATGATAAAACGAAATAACATTTAATAAACAATTTATTCTGCAACAGAAATTGTGCTTAATGGTTTTCACATATTGGAAAATGGAATCTTTGCATAATACTCTAAGGGAGATAATATTATCATTTTTATAGAAAATTGAGGCTTAGAGTAGTTAATTTAATTATTTATGATTAAAATCATCCAAGTTACAAATATTGATAAAGTATGAGATAGTCCATTTTCCATTTAATCTAGATATATAATACTGATATTATTTTAATATTTCAATTATATATAATTTTTGAAGTATATATAGTGGTTTTTTTCTCATGCTAAATGGATCCAAATAGCTGATCTTGATTTTGCTGTACAGACTAACATATTCCATATTTTTTGGGGGGGTCTCATAAACACCATCAAACACAATGTTCAAGCTTTGAGCTTATTTACAACTGAAGTAAAATTGAAAAGATCAAATAGCAATTTTTTTGGGTGCAAAGTGTAACCCTAAATTAAACAGAATATTAAGTGAGTGCCTCTGGTTTCAAATAATATATAGATTTTTCTTGGATAAAAATATATTTTTTTTATGTCTCAAATTTTTATAAATTATACCTTTGGGTTCTTCACAGTATTATGGATACCATACAGATTTTGGAGTTAGATGGAATTTGGTTTTCATTCAGTCTATAGTACATGGTTTCATGGATCACATAATTTCTCAGATACAGAATAATCTTCTCTACTATATAATGGGAATAGTAATAATAAATGTTTATACAGTGAGATTAAAACTAATTTAAAATAGAATATTATTCTCTATTTGTTTTTATCTTAACTGAGTTTCTTCTGCTTTTAGTTCACTCTGAATTTATATGATAATCAATTATATTTTATATAACCAGACCTATTTCAATTTCAATTAATGGAAATCCATTTCTAAGTAGTTAAAACAACAGAAGTAAATTATATTTCTTTATTTAAAAAATGATGTCCGTCTTAGAAATAGCTAGCCCAAGTATTTTAATGAAATCAGAGACTTTATTCTTTGATTTCTTTTATTCTTTGATGACTTTGTGATCTCAGGCTAGCTCAATTCATGGCTGCCTATTTATTCAGGCTTACATACTTATAGTTCTCTGATCACAGAGGAAGAAGCTAAGAAGCTACTTCATCCTCAAAACAATTTGAAAGTTCCTAGAAAAGGACACACGTAGGCCTGCCTACACCTTGAATCAATGTCATTGTTGAGGAAGTGGCACTTACCTCTGTGACACAGATGAGATACTGTGAATGAATGGCTGGTGTGTGATTGCAAGTAACTGGTCAGTCAACATAATGGCCCAGGTTTTTTATGCCCTAGTAACAAAAATAACTGACTAGGGCATATGTCAAACATTTGAGTTCGAAATTTCCTCTGAAAATTATGCTGTGCTTAATTCATATGTTCTTTATCAAGAATTAACATTTTATACAGCATTGTTAATTGCAAATACAATAACATATAACATCACCACTGAGTAATATAAATGCCATAGGCTAGCTTCATTAGATTAATGAGCCAATGATTCCAACCTTGATGTTTCTTCTAATTATGTACAATGCACTGTTTCTTTCAAAAGAAGACACCTAATTAATTAGATACAAATGTCATCTATAGGTCATTGACAGCTAATATGATCACTGATGATTTAGTTTAGACCAAGGCAACTTAGTACTCCTCTGGGACTTACAGAAAATGTCATATTTGAATCAAAAAGTTCTTCTGCAGCTGAAGGATTACAGAAAAGAAAACTAAATCTCTAAATCTTAAACTTTTTCATGTGGAGTAACTCTTGTTTAACCCAAGTGATAAATGCAACTTTCTCAGACACACATATGTGAGTATTTCCTGTTAGTCATTTAAAGTAATTAGGTGTTTGAATTAAAGCATATTCTTGAACAAGACAATTTTTGTCATTGTCAATATTTAAAATGTAATTCTTCTTCAAGGGAAGAAATACTATCAAATTCACATTTGGACCATCAAATCATCATGACACAATAATCCTTCACAAATTTTGGTTATGTGAATCCATAAATGTATTAAGCATAAAGTAATTCATTACTTGATAACCTGGGGAATACCTGCTAAATATTATTTTTATGAATTGCCCAAATAGCATGACTTCAATTTGTAAATACAATTATTAAGATAAAATATTTTTACATTTACAGTTTACCCACAGAATAATATCAAATTTTTTTACATTCTTACTTATGGCATCCTGCTAGCTTTGAAAAGTAAATGACTCTTCAAAAGTACTCATTTCAAAAATGAAGTTTAATCCAAACACATTTATAAAAGTCAAACTTCACTTATGATATTTGGCATAATATATTAAGTTATGGAAAAGGAAAATTTTCATTTTTTCTCAGTGTTTTATAATTCTGTGAGAACAGAGTCTTCTTATGTTATTTTTAGACTTAAAATTTAAAATTCAGAAGTAAATGTATACATATATATTTTTATGCTTATTTTAATAATTTTCATTTAATAATGCTATGATAGAATTATTTATCTGTTTTACTAAAATACAATTCAGCTAAATTTTGTTTTTCAGGTTATCTGTTCATTCAAATGTTCATTCATGTTTCTTCTATATGCCTTTATAATGCATGATGTCCTAAGAAAACACTGCTACATGTATTAGCTGAGTAGATTCTTCAGGGCTTTGTGGATTCCAACTACCATTGTCTAGCATTTATTGTTTACATGGAATTTTGTTAAGCATCTATATGTCTGTATAAAGATTAAGATGATATGCTCTTAAGAGTAATCTGGGATAAATAAGAATAATTTTTAAAAAACTATCATAGAAGTTACAATCTAAAGGAGTTACTCTGTGATGTAGTTTGGCTGCATCACCACCCAAATCTTATCTTGAATTGTAGCTCCCATAATTCCCACATGTCATGGGAGGGACCTGGTGGGAGGTAATTGAATCATGGAAGTGGGTCTTTTTCCATGCTGTTCTTGAGATAGTGAATAAGTCTCATGAGATCTGACAGTTTTCTAAAGGGGTATTCCCCTGCACATGACCTCTTATCTGCCACCATGTAAGACAAAACTTGGCTCCTCATTTGCTGTCCACCATGATTGTGAGGCCTCCCAAGCCATGTGGAACTGTGACTCAGTTAAACCTCTTTCCTTTATATAAATTATCCAGTCTTGAATATGTCTTTATTAGCAGGGTGAAAAAAGACTAATACAGTAAATTGGTACCAGTAGAGTGGGGTGCTGCTGTAAAGATACTAAAAAATGTGGAAGTGAATTTGGAACTGGGTAACAGGCACAGGTTGCAACAATTTGGATGGCTCAGAAGAAGACAGGACTATCTGGGAACTTCCTAGAGACTTATTGGAAGTTTGGAACTTCCTAGAGACTTACTGAATGGCTTTCACCAAAATGCTGAGAGTGACATGAACAATAAAGTCCAGGCTGAGGTGGTCTCAGATGGAGGTGAGAAACTTGTTGAGAACTAGAGTAAAGGTCACTCTTCCTATACACAGAGACTGGTGGCATTGCGCCTCTGCCCTAGAGATCCATGGAACTTTGAACTAGAGAGAGATGATTTAGGGTTTCTGGTGGAAAAATTATCTATGCATCAAAGTGTTCAAGAGGAAGCAGAATGTAAAAGGTTGAGAAATTTGCACCCTGACAACATAGTAGAAAACCAATTTTCTGGGAAGAAATTCAAGCCAGCTGCAGAAATTTATAAAGTAATGTCTCTAAGGTATGTCAGAGATCCTTGGAGCAGTCCTCCCATTATCGGCCCAGAAGCCTAGGAGAAAAAAAAATGTTTTTCTAGGCTGGTACTAGGGCCTCCTTGCTGTGTGCAGCCTAGGGACTTGGTGCCCTGAATCTCAGCTGCTCCAGAGGCCAAGGTACATTTCAGGCCATGGCCACATAGGGCAAGCCCAAAGCCTTGGCAAATTCCATGTGATGTTGAGCCTATGAATGCACAGAAGTCAAGAACTGAGGTTGGAGAACCTCCACTAAGGTTTCAAAGGATATACAAAAACACCTCAATGTCCAGGCAGAATTTTGTTGTAAAGGCAGGGCTCTCATGGAGAACCTCTGCTAGGGCAGAGCAGAAGAAAAATTTGGGATGTGAGCCCCCACACAGCGTCTTCACTGGAGCACTGCCTAATAAAGCTGTAAGAAGAGGGCCAACATTCTCCAGATCCAAGAATGATAGATCCACTGACAGCTTGCACCATGCACCACTCAACAGCAGCCCATGAATGCAGCCAGGAAGGGGGATGTACCCTGCAAAGCCACAGGGGCAGAGCTGCCCATGACCATGGGAATACACCTCTTGCATCAGCGTGATGTGGATGTTAGACATGGAGTCAAAGGAGAACATTTTGCAACTTAAAGATTTGACTGCCCCAGTGGATTTCAGACTTGCATGAGGCCCATAGACCCTTTGTTTCATCCAATTTCTCCCATTTGGAACAGGTGTATTTACCGAATGCCTGTACCTCCATTGTATCTAGGAAGCAATTAACTTGCTTTTGATTTTACAGGCTCTCAGGCAGATGGGACTTGCCTTGTCTTAAATGAGACTTTGGACTCTGGACTTTTGAGTTAATGTAAAAATGAGTTAAGATTTTGGGAGACTGTTGGGAAGGCATGATCGGTTTTGAAATGTGAGAAGAGGAGATTTGTGGGGGACGGGGGGCAGAATGACATGGTTTGGCTGTGTCCCCACCCAAATCTCATCTTGAATTGTAGCTCCCATATTCCCATGTGTTGTAGGAAAGACCTGGTGGGAGGTAACTGAATCATGTGAGCAGGTCTTTCCAGTGCTGTTGTCATGATAGTGAATAAGTCTCACAAGATCTGATGGTTTTATAGGGGAGTTATCCTGCACATGCCCTCTTGCCTGCCACCATTTAAGACATGACTTTGCTCCTCCTTCGCCATCCACCATGATGGTGAGGCCTCCCCAGCTATGTGGAACTGTGAGTCAGTTGAACCTCTTTCTTTCATAAAATTGCCCAGTCTCAAGTATGTCTTTATCAGTAATGTTGAGAAGAGACTAATACACTATGCATAAATCTAATTAATTAAAATGCCAGGGAGAAGTGTTTAGCTTAAAAGTATTATGAATGTTACTAGCTCCTAGAATCAGCGAAGAAATGATCAAGAAATAAAATGCCATTTTCTTGAGCCTTGATGAGAAGCTGTTATCATTGTTACAGCATGGAGAGAATAATTTAGTCAGAGACTTGGAACCCTAAATAAAATAATAAAATGCAAATGAGAAGTGATGTTTCTAGTAAATGGCAAGCCTTACAGAATTTCACTGGTATCTAGAATGCATAAATGGGAATATATAAGAGAAAATATTTTAAAATACGTGTGAGCTAAAATCACAATAATTTAATAGCCCGAAAAATAGCTGTTTAAAACTTTGTCTTTGTTTTGGTCAAAGAGTTTTAACTAAGTAAAAAACTCATTCAGAAAACTTTTGGATATTAACCACACAGCACTTCAGAGAATAAATTAGAGTAAAAAAAAAAAACACATGTGGTAATTTTAAACTTCTAAAATGTGTGCTTCCCTATTTTAATTATTACAAAACTCATGAATTTCTTTCTATTATACTACTAAACTTTATTTGAAATAACAGGAAATGGGCAAAATTGCATACATATAAAAGCTACACTTCTAAATAATAATTACGGAACTTAATACTCTGTAATAATTGAGATCCCCTTAAAATTCTTCTCCACTCTAAAAGACTTTTACTTATTTGAATAATTTAACTAGAGTTTTTACAATTTAATTTACTATATATACTATCTATTTGATCTACATATATACACAATTGTATGTGTAAGTTATATCTCAGGATGACAGTCTTAGGCAAGATGGTATTCAAAAAGGGAATATAAACAATAAAACTATTAAATGGTGTTCTGTTTATATTTATGGCCAATTTTTTTTAAATTATACATTTTGATTTTACTAAGAAATTAATGATTTTAAATACCACAAATTAAATTCTACTTTGAATTTCATATCAAGAACTAGCTCAATAAATACTGCCCATTCGATTATTGAGCAGTATATTCATGCATTGGTGGTAATTGATAGCCAGAATTATTGCTTTCTCTGAGATTGACATTACTGCATTAAAAAAAAACCCTGAACAATATGATGAAAGAGAAAACATTTAAAACTATTAGAAGTACATATCAGAATGCTTTGATCTACTCTAAGAGGACAGAGAAAACTTCTGTGATAAAGTCATATTTAAGCCTAAAACTAGAGAAGTGGTTCTCAAAGTTTGGTCCTCTAGGCAGCACCAGGAATCTTGTAAGAAATGTAATTTCTAGAGTCCCTCTTCTCCCAGGACTACTGAATCAGAAACTGTGAGTGATGAGATCTAGCAACCTGCCTCTTAACAGGCCATCCAGGCAACTTTGATGTGCAGTCAAGTTTGAGGATGAATGACCTAGACTCCTAAAGGAAGAGAAGGAACTGAGAAGAAGAGGGACAGGAGTGGATTGTTCCTGGCAATATGCATCAAGGATAAAGAGTAGAGTCTGTGGAAGAGATGTTCTGCTCAAAGGGCTTGAAGACAAGGGCAAACAAGGTAAAGGTAAAATGAGGGGTAATGAGGCTAGGTATGTGGTCAGGAGCTCACTTGTATAGAACGTTATTTGTACTTCATTTTAAAATGGATTTTATTACACATTCAGAGTATGTCATTTTATACAATGTTACAAATTTTTATTCCTTACAATATCAATAAAACTAAAGAATCTGATTAAGGAGTTTATATATCATCCTTATTATGTCACCAAAAAGTGATGTCTTTTTTTCTTTTGTGAAACCCTCCTTTGGTCCTTTCTCACTTTTATGTGTTACTAATAAAAATAATGAAACTCGGTTGATACGAATTAAAAAAAAAACAACACTATTTTCAACTGTATTGTAACTTTAAGGAAACAAATATGTATAGAAATAAACTAGAAAATAAAATAATTATTTCCATTCTTACAATACTCTATAATATCACTTTAGATTTCAGAAGGCACTTTTGCATATATTATTGAATTAACTATTTTTGTATTATTTATAAGACCTATTTTATAATTATGAATTTAAAAACCTTTAATCAAGATTCCATAGTAATTAACACCTGTACTACAGCAAGAGCACAACAAAGTTAAATATGTTTAATCTGTTTTCTTTCCTGATATGCCTCATGCAAGCATCTAGAAGAGGGCATGAATCATAGTGGGTACCACGTGAATATGCAGGTTCAATGAGTATTATTATTACTATTATTTTCGGAGACAGCGTCTTGCTATGCCCCCAGGCTGGAGTGCAGTGGTGCGATCTCAACTCACTGCAACTTCCACCTCCCAGGTTCAAGCAATTCTCCTGCTTCAGCCTCCTGAGTAGCTAAGATTATAGGTGTGCATTGCCACACCCAGCTAATTTTTGTATTTTTAGTAGAGATGGGGTTTCACCATGTTGGCCAGGCTGGGTTCAAACTCCTAACTTCTTGATCTGCCCGTCTTGGCCTTCCAAAGTGCTGAGATTACAGGCATGAGCTGTTGTGCCCGGCCAAGTATTTTAAAAAGTAATTGAATCACTACAGTATTATCAGCTATCAGTATTTATTGATTTAATATGCCAAACATTTCTTTGGTCATATAATTTTTAAATCTTCCATTAGATTTTAAATCAATGTGTGGAATGACCTGACATATGCACATTCTACATGTAAATAGACATAATTTTTTTCATTTCTTATCAGCTGACCTGCTACAATTTTATCTGGCAGAGGTGAAATAGCACTCAGTTTTTTTCTTAATAGCTACTGTATATATATAAATCTGGTTTGTTTTGGGCAGTCATGCAAAGTGAAAGAATCATCTGTCTTATGCATAAAATCAAACAGTAAGTAGTCATTGTGACAATACATAGAAGCATCTATTTGTTCACCCTTTGAACCATGGCAAAGAGACGGATTAAAAAGAGAAGAGTGAAGATGCACATTTTCCCATTATATGTTTTTATATAGCCCCGAATAAGATTGTTACAGCTACAAGTTTACAAAAATGTATTTTCCCAATATACTTCCCTTATATTAAAATGCATGACAGACTTGGCAACCTTCTACATATTTATGTCCCACTTCCATTGGACTCACAAAATGCAGGTTAAAAAAAAAATCTCTGTAATACAATGGATGAAGGTAGTGAACAGGAGTAATTGCCTAAGTTTGTACCACATTGGGTACATTTACACAATTTATTTGTGGTTTTTTTTGTCCCAAAATAAAATGTATACATTTAACTGGAAAGGATAATATAAAACCAGTATGTAAAACTGATGTATAGGAAAATTATTAGATTACTGAAAAACAAATTTACATTTGGCAATATTTTTCATAAATGTTAAACAAATTGAGCCCCTCAAATTATGTACATAATTCTCTCATCACACACACATACGTGCACAGTGACACACACACACACACACACACACACACACACACACACACAGACATCATCTCCATAGAAGACCCAAATATTTTTTGTCATGAAATAAGCTTTCAAAAAAGAAAGAAAGAAAGAAATGTATATACATTTATGCAAAATACAACGTGCTTTCATTGTTTTGGCTCTCCTATTTAGCACCATGGTGGAAAATGTGCATGAACCATCAGATGGCTTCCATTATAAGTAAATATGGGTTATACTCCAAGCACCTTTACTTATTAGATCTGATTTACTCCTTAACAGTAGCAATTCTTAAGCCTAATGGTAGAAAGTGTGACTCTAAATCACATTTCCCTTAGTACAATGCTGAACTTCCACATGCCCCCAGCTGACTTAGGGAAAGCAAAAACTTCCTTCAGTTTGGAATATGGTACTCTGAGGAACAAATTGGATATGACAGCATATACCTCGCTCGGGTACAATGTTGAAAAACATGTGCCATATTTGTTTTTAAATATAGAAGAAGAACAATTTTTTAAGGCATACTGTAGTTTTATTTCATTTTGAAAATTCATGAGATCTACCTTTACTGTTTTTTATGATCATCTTTAAATTACATCAAATTCATTGAGTTATTTTTAACAATATGTGAAACACCTGTAAAGCAAAAACAAATTTATAGGATTTTACTGCATTAGTGTAGAAAATACCATTAGTGTAAATCTCTATAAATTCTTTTGTCTTTTATATATTGATTCTTCTGTTCTCATTTTACTATCTCTGAAAAACCATATATTTTATTTATTTTGAAAAAGTCAGATTCTTTATATTTTCTAATCCCATTCCCGATCTTACAAGACTGTGGTCTCTGTTGAGTACAATAAGAATATAAATCCTATAACACTATATGTTGTTATAATACTAAAAATCTATTTAAATTTCGGTTTTTAATGTTTTGAGCTATTCATTTATATTTTTTACTTTTTAAAATAATCGTTAGTTGTTTACCATGTTTTTGTCTGTTTTGTTATACACGTGTTTGTTGTCTGAATGAACATTTTTGCATTTATATTCTTTTGTTTCTATTCGCCTTGGGGCTCGATTAATGCTGGGACCCATTAATCAAGCCCCAAGGTGAAGAGAAACAGATGCTTTGGGGTACAAGTAATGGAGTTCCAGATTTCACACAACCTGCTCAAATCTTGCGCCCCATCCACCTCAGCGTCACGATGCCCCCGGGGGCAATTGGGGGCGCTCCCTGCCCTCTCCTGGGATCCCCCGGGCGGGGACTCACTCAGCCCTCCCGCCCGGCCCGCCCCTTAAAAGAAAAAAAAAATTGCTGTTTTGTGATTCCTTCATTCTCTGTTTACCTCTCCAGGATAGAGTGATGCCCCTATGTTTCTAAAAGAAAAGATACTGCTTTAGGTATGTTTAAAATATATATTTCTTATTATATGAAGCAGAAATACTTACTGGAGGTATAAATGGAGGTCTGGTGATCTTTGTGACATTTGCTAAAATTAAATCATATTGTGAATTTTATTGATTACGTTCAAGTGAGATCAGTGAATAAGTTGT
This sequence comes from Saimiri boliviensis, assembly GCF_048565385.1. NCBI lineage: Eukaryota > Metazoa > Chordata > Mammalia > Primates > Cebidae > Saimiri > Saimiri boliviensis. The sequence goes on along the minus strand of NC_133464.1, from coordinate 49,056,163 downwards.
AGAAAACTGCACTTTATATTTTGTAATCTTTGAAATGAATGCACTGACCAATTTCATGGTTTAGAAGGAAAGAATCAGAAACGATGCTGCATTTGTTTAGAAATGTGCAGAATGTGTTAGATAAACCAATCAATATCTAATTACTAGTCTGCAGCCTTCTCTATTTTAATGCTTAGGCTTTCACAGAGATAAACCACCTGCTGTGTGACCTGATATATTTGTTCTGACAGCAGTTTTAAAGGGACTGCTCAAAACCTGGCAGTAACTACATTATTCCAAAAGAAATAATTTTCCAAGAGACTTATTTCCACACATGTTCAAATAAATATAGAAAGCCAAAGAAACTCATGAGCAAATAAATGTACAAAGCCAAAAATCTCCTGTTCTATATAAAACAGCAAAACACAATTTTTTAAAAAGCATGTCTTTTATACAATAATTAATAGACAAAGTTCAAGGATATTAGTTATAATGTACACTTCTCTCTGCGACTGTATGTAGGCTGGGTGATGGAATGAAAAACAATTCTGTTACAGTTGCTCAGACCTCAGTATTTATTGACATATTGACTGAAGGCTCTCCCTGGTTCTCACAGTGATTCCACTAAAATATAATTTAAAAAAATAATGAAACAATTTAAAGATCTTATTTAATATTATTCATGCATTATTATTCATCCCAAGCAAGACCCAGTGCTAAACCCTGAAAAGAATCCGTGTACTTGTAATCTATGGCCCTTATAATCTATTACACAAGATAAACAGGTACCCAGAGTATTTGATTACAAGACAGCATCTTCCTTTGCTTTAAAATCCAAAAAAGGAGGGAGCCTCAGCTAAAGAATTCTTAGAAGGAAGGTGGGGAAAATGCATGCTAGGAACGATTTCTTCTTTTAGAATACTTTAAACATTATTTAGTTAGCGTCATTAAGATGCATTACATTAATACACTCCATCTAGAGTAATTTCATTTGAAATTACTTGAGCAATTTCAGTTGAAATTAGAATATACTCCATCTAGATCTTATATCTAAATTTTGAGTTTTATCTAATTTTTAAAATCACCCTGAAAATCCAGATGCATTCTTAATGGTTCATGTTATAATCATGTTAGTATTTATTACTGGTCTGTATTATTTCCTTGGTAGTTAATACAGCTTTTGTTATGGATTTATTTTTAAAAGGAAATATTACCCCCATGTGATATCTTTATAATGTTACCATTTCTAGAATTTTTTCCATTTATTTGTCCTTTACTTCAGAGGGAAGTTTGTATTTCTTAGCAGCAATTACAATTTTCACAATGTAAGTTTTGTAATCAATTGTTCAAATATAAAATGTAACAGTATTACATCATTTCGGATTTCTACAGAGAATGTTTTTTCACATAAGTTCATTTTTAATTCAGTCAATTTCAGCCTGTTTTATGCAGTAGCACCTTGATCTAGCCAAGAAAATTCACATAGCCTAATGCCTATTAAGGATGTGAATGATCCTTGAATGCCCACTCTGTTTAGTGGAGTGGGGATTTTCCTCTGTGTATCCCCTTGTTAAGCAGAAATGTTCTACGAGGGCATGTTGCTTCTTGTTTCATTTCATTTATTTTTGAGTAAGGAGAAATTTAACTAGACTCAGTGTTTAAAAACTTGCAGATGATGAGGAAGGAGCTTTTTGGTGCTTTTAGAGTTTATTTCTCAGAGTGTGAACTGAAGTGGAGATTGGATTCTTCAGCTTCTGGTAGTTTGCAGGACTTGCAGACTTTGATCTTATGTCAGTCTGGTGGAACATAGTGAAATGAGCTCTGTCAGCTCCTTTTCTTTGATTAGTTTTGAAAGTTATATGGAATAGGTAAGTTTTCACTGGAGCAGAATTTACAAAATTATGCCAGTCCTATAACCAACATACCAAGATGAACACTGTCTCTAAATTCTTCCTATCACCATCAATATTTGCAATTAATTTTTAAGATAAAAAGAGTGCTTGCCTATCCTAAGTTATCAGAACTTAAAACCTACACTCCTCTACTCCTCAGCTGTTTTTAAAACTGCAAGCTATAGCTACATATAATCAATAATTAGAAGACTGTTTCTATGAATACAATGTCCTTAACCAGTATAGATAACATTTTAATAGGGTATGCAGAAATGTTTGTGTGTGAGGAATGTGTGTATGTTTTATAATGGCACATACTTCTTTAATATAAGCATAAACTTTTTATATGTGTGTATATTATTTATGAACACTCCTCTTTAGTTAATACATTTACATTCATCCATATGTGTGTATATATGCATGTATATTTACATGCACTTTTCCTAAGTGATTTATCTGTATATATAATCCATATTATATATGTAGACATACATTTTGCACATGTGGTATGCATGTGCATATATACATGTGTGTGTAAAATAGTGTCTCCTGACAGAATGCATATTGTGTGTGTGCATACACACAAGCATTTCCTCTTGTATATTATTAGTCTGTTTGTTGCAAGATATGTACATAAAGATTGTGTTTTCTGTTATTACTGTGAATACAGCAAATAGTTTTCTTTCATTGTCAGTCACATTTCTATTTTTCTCATAAAGCCTATTTCTCTGAATTATAAATATGATATATACTTCATGTTGGAATAAATGTGAGGAATTGATGTTTGTTCTAAATCAAGAATAGGGGTTTCATGGACTATTTCTGTATTTGCTTTCAGTCAGTTTCATGTCCCAGTAATCACAATGTAATATATTCCTAAATATACTGCTCAGTGCTGATATATTAAATGCTTTGTCACTGTTATGCCTCTCTCCTAATTTAATAGTGGCCATCTTGTTGTCATTAGGATTAGGCAGGGAGGGCAAACCCTAATCTGACCTAGTTTTAAGGATGAGTTCTTAATGGCCTTTTGTCACCCAAAGCCTTTTTCAATCATATTTCATTTGGATTCCAGGAAAAAACAAAACAAAACCAAGATCCCATATTCCTGAATTTACTCTATTCCTATACTTAGGCTTACAAATTTCTTAATTTTTCTTTTGTTCATTTCTTTTATTGTAAAATCATTCTATAAGCAGCCAGTAGTGTCCACCAATGCAATCAGCCTCACTCTGTCTTGCCACTTCACCTAGAACATCAGGCATAGGTACACATGGGCCTCCCTTCAAATAACTGCAGGCCAACAGTTTACAAGTGCTTTTCCATAGGAAATCACAGGTGTCCAGTCTTTCTTCTTTTGGTTTCTGTTGACTTAGTGCCTGTCCTCTTAACACTATGCCAAGGACATGCACTTAATGTATTTGTATGCCAATATTCCCACTTAATAATAAAGTTTTGTATTACAACAGAGTACTTGTGGCATGCAACATAAAAGAGAAATTTATTCCTAGCTGTTATGACAATTCAATGAGTGTTCAACATGCAGCTTCCCAATCCATAATTTGGGGAGCAATCCTTTCTCAATCTTGCAGCTCCAATATCCTCTAAGATATGGGAGTTCTCTCTCTCTCTGTGCAAACAGGGAAAGAGAGTGTGGATACTATGTGAAAGATTTGTCTGGGCAGGCCTGGAAGGGGCATCAATCATATTGTAGCCGTCTTATTGGCTAGAACTCAGTGAGGTCATCAAGACTCACAGAAGGAGGCTTCAAAGAATGGCTTGGCTGCATCCAAGGAGAAAAGAAAAGTAGATAATATGATGAAAAACTGCAGCCAACAGTTTACAAGTGTATGATGAAAAACATAGGGTCTCTAGAATAAGAAGCTCAAAGGGCTACTTCCTATGTATATTAGAATAAGAAGCTCAAAGGGCTACTTCCTATGTATATTATAACAGTACCAACCAGAAGCGAGAGTCACCTATGGTAATGCAACAGGTCAAGAGACAGTGTTGTGAGCTACAGTGAGTACTGCAAAGATACAAAATCAGCAATCATGATTTGACAAGTTTTCATAAAAATTACAGTCATTAGAAACTAATGCTTATATTTTTTTCTTCTCTTTCATACTACATGATCATGTCATTGCTAATTCTGTCTGTGCATTTTGTCCAGTCACTAATCTTTACTGGTCAGTTTATTAAGTTTTATTTTGCATATGAACCTTTCATAAAGCAACATTTTACAATTTTCATATGGGATCATAGTAAAGCAACATACTACAGTGTATGGTTTCCTAGGAAAAAAAGCCTGTGAGTATAGTCAATAAAGTCATTTTCTGAATACTTACTCCTTACGTATATAATCACAAAACTTGATTTGCATAAACTTATGCTAAATATTCTTGCCAAATGATCAATTTTTATATAGTTACTAAAAATTAATTTAGACTTTTCCAAATAGCAGTGCTTCAATTAAGCCAAACCATTATATCCAGAAGAAATATGAGAATTCTTAAAACTCCACTTATTTTCTCAGAGTTCTGAAAACATGCAAGCTTAGAGAGTCATGCCTAAAGGTACTCTTGTACTGTGAAACAAAACTCAGAATTCACCAATCCCAGAATCCCATCCTAATTGTCCTTTTCTGAGTCACTGAAGTCTCATAACATTTGGATGGACATTTATTTTAAAGTACTGTCTACCATAGCTAATTTATATATAATAAATTTCACATTCAATTCCCAATAAACTTTTCAAAATAAAACAAATTTAACTTGGAGAAAAACAGGCTATAAAAATAAATTTAGGCCGGGTGCGGTGGCTCAAGCCTGTAATCCCGGCACTTTGGGAGGCCGAGGCGGGTGGATCACGAGGTCGAGAGATCGAGACCATCCTGGTCGACATGGTGAAACCCCGTCTCTACTAAAAGTGCAAAAAAATTAGCTGGGCATGGTGGCACGTGCCTGTAATCCCAGCTACTCAGGAGGCTGAGGCAGGAGAATTGCCTGAGCCCAGGAGGCGGAGGTTGCGGTGAGCCGAGATCGCGCCATTGCACTCCAGCCTGGGTAACAAGGGCGAAACTCCGTCTCAAAAATAAATAAATAAATAAATAAATAAATTTAGCCAATAATCTCAAGAAACAAATTTGAAGTATTCCAAGCAGATTATTTTGAAGTGCAATGGCCTGAATATCTGTGTTTCCTCAAAATTCATATTGAAATCCTCACCCCTAAAGTGATGGCATTAAGATGTAAGGTCTTTGGAATATGACTGGTCATGAGGGCCAAGCCTTCATGAATGAGATGCATAACTTTATATGAAAAAGGCCTAAAAAAGCTCTCCTGCCTCCCTTTTCACTCCATGAGCACACCCTCATTTTGAGATAGCAAGTAGATCTTCACCAGCCACCAAATCTGCAGATGTCTTGATCTTAGAATTCCCTGTCTTGGTGCCGGTGAAAATAAATTTCTCTTATCTATAAGGCACTTAGATTAAGGTATTTTGTTATAGTACTCCAAACAGAGACAGAGGTGAAAATATTGTTATAAAAATTCATGATCTAAGCTCAAGTTAACAAAGGGTCAAAGCATTTTAGCATTAATTCATGGACTAGTTTTAATTAATTGCTACAAAATAACATAAATGTTTCATATAAAATTCATAACTGAAATTTTTATTCACTGTAATACTAACTACTGAAGAAAAAGAATAACGTCTAGAGATGTTTATGCCCTTTATACAAAGAAGTATACAAAACAATACTGGTTAATATCCTTTTCCTTATAAAATGCCTATAATCCAAATATGTTGATTAAAAATTATTTTATAGTTAGGATATTATATTTTAATGACCTTTAGGTCTACACCAGAATATTGCTTGTATTGGCTAACACTTTGAGCTCCAAAAATAGCTCTAAAATACCATACGAATATAGACAAATTCTGGATTTTATTGACTTTTGCTTTTTATCTAAATTTTGCCAAAATATAATCACTGACACCATGTTGCTAAAAATTATCCATATTTGTTCATTGAAATTATATTAATGCTTCATGTTCTTGGTTGGCATATATTTGAAAAATGCATTTTCAGAAATAAATTGATATTAGCATACAGATAGAATTGAATATTATGTCAATAGTGACTGACAAAGTTGATACATTGCTAGTTGCCACTGTTTAGATTAGTTTTATTTTTTATTCTAGGAGGCAGAAAATGTAAAATAGCATTTCAATTTTCCAATCCATTTAAACTAAGAAGAAAGTAATAATCTAGGGAAAAATAATAAAGGCTTTGCAGTTAGTATATGATTGACATACTGCTAAAGTATGTTTCAGCTGTAAGGACAGGCCACTATCAATAAAACTGTGTTGACTCAGTTGGTATCCTCAGGCTCCCTTTGCCCACATATAATTGATTTTAAAGCTATGACTACAAAAGAAAAAATAACTCTGTTATGTCTATATGGATTTCCACTGACATGGCCTTATTGTTTTATTTGGAATGCATTTGAAGGGAAATGAAAATGTTACCTAAAGCAAGTATAACTAATTTTTCTTAAGCATTTCTTACAATAGAAAATAAACTCTGAAGCTTTGTACTTCATTATGAGTAGAAAAAGAATGTCTATATATACATGTGTAATGAGATTATTAATAATATATAACAAAAATGAAATATAAGCCTAATGCAGTTTTAGATAATAGAAACTGAATTATAAATATTTATAAAAGGAGAAAAGAAATAGTAAAATTTAAAAAGCTAAGGGAATCTATACTATATATGTATATAATATATAAAAATAAATATAGTAACTCATTTATTTTATATATATTGTGTATATATATTATATAAAAATATATTTTTTATATATTGCACATACAAATATATTTTATATATAGTATATTTATATCTAGATAAAAAGAAATATATGATATATATATTTATACATACATTACCTTAGAGAATTTATTGTTATTTAATACTTATATGAGTAGATTATCATTTTTTATAATTCTGTTTATTTCTGAGCTAGCAAAGGACAGCAGTGAAGCCATGTTGATTCAAAGCACTTCATAAACTATCTTAAATGAAAATTTTTACATGGAAAAGGTGTAAAAGTTTTTTAAAATCTTAATTTCCTAGTATTTGTTACTCTATTGAACATTGAAAGACTGTATCACAACAAAGGGATATAAGCAAAATCGAAATTTCAGATTATATACTACTTCAGACATACCTTTGATTACTGGAATTCAACTCTAAATAACAACCACTCTTTCACAAGTTATGATAAGGAAAAATTTCTCTATTTAGTATTATGAAAGCATGTACCACATAGGTTGATAAAAACCACTGTAAATGTATTCTAATTAAAATCTTCTGTTGTTCCTCTCTTTCTCCTTCGCTATCACCTGACCTTAGTCTAGACTGGGGTACCACACAGGAAATGCAGACAATTTTTTTTTTCTTTATACTTTTCCATCTACACTGTGCTTCCTGCACACTCATAAGTCACTGGAGAACCAGGCACTCAGGAAGATGATCCATGATAGCAGCTACTGTGTTTGACAGATTTTGATCCCCACCAGAAATTTGGCATCTATCACATATCTGCAATATTCAGTTGTTCCTTGATCACTTATTGATAGTATTCTAAATCCTGGGTTCTACTATGTTTATTTGGAGTGGAAAAATCTAAATGTCACATTGGATAGAATGCAATGATTTTCTTTTCTTTTCTTTTTCTTTTACTGTCAGTGAGCTCAAAGTAAACATAAAGTGTAAGTCATATTGTATCATGTTTTTTCTAATTAAAAAGAGAATAGCATGTCATTCACTTCCCTGTACGTATTATATTAGGCAGCACCATCTTTCAAATATAAAAACTCTATTTTATCTATTAAATCACAGTACTGATGATGTATATAGTGTACATCAAATTATAGTATAATACAGAATATAAAGTATATTTAATAATGTAGTATATTCTTAGATTTTTCTTTGTTAGTATTTACCATATGCCATTCTTCAAATACTTCAAGACGTCAAATAAATGTAATTAACCACTTTACTGTTTCACTAGAAATTTAAATAGAAAAACTGACAAAATTGTGCAACTTTTTAGGTGAAAGACAAGGATCAAAGTTAAGGTAAAGTTCAATGTTAATACATAATGAGCATACTTGTTTATTTTTTCTGCTTATTTTCTCAAAGTTAGCTTTGACTTTCTTGAAGAAGAAAATTCTTAATAGAGATACTATTAGACATGAGATTGTTGGTTTGATGAAAAGAGAGCAGATGTTTTATGTATAAGAAGTGTCAATAAATAATTCACAAGGATAGAAAAAACAACTTAAACAAGGCAAGGCAAGTGTAGCTATTTTAAAAGATATTATTTTGAACCTTTTTATTCTAATGTATTTTGTAGGCTCAATATTTAGTTTAAGATCTTTTAAAGAGTTCTTCTCAAACATTATTGTGCTTAAGAATTATTTGGATAATTTGTTAAAGTAGACTATAAAGAATAACTGCAGGACTTTTGGCTTGGGGGGTATGGAGGGTGACCCACGGAATTTAAGTTTTTACAAATTCCCAAGCAGGACTGCATTTGAATTAAATATTACAAACACATAATCAATCAGGTATTAGTTCATAGAGGACTGAATTGGAAGAAAATGTACACAGCAGTCCTCATTTTCATACATTTCTCTTCATTATTCTTTGTCAGTGAGTAGTATAGTGTCAATTATGAATCAGGCCCACTGTGCCCAGCTTCCATATGGGTATGACTTAGTACCTTTATTATAGAACTGTTTATCCTGGTGTCCAGAAAACAATTGAGATTCCATCTTCATTAACATATTCTTCTAACTGGCCCATTACTTTACAACTGCTTACGAATATGAATATTAGACCTATGTTCTATCAAGAAACAGATTATCTAGTCTCTCCTGAGCATCCTGGCACCCCAAGGACTTAATTTGTCCCTGTCAAGGAGTAGGCATTCAATGAATATTTGTGAAATAAATGAAACCTTAAAATAATTTGTAGAGCAAGTTAATTGGTCCTTATCAAATCCTGCCATTAGTTTTCAACAAGTCTTGTAAGATCGCAAATGGAAATTAGCACACTGATTTCCTCATTGGCCTCCCCCATTATAATGTTTCATTTACAAACAAACTTTCTTCTTTACTATAGAATCTTAGCACCTTGAAAAGAGGCTGGCATATTGTATGTTCAACTTTATAAATGGCTAGTACACATAATGAATAACTACTATACTTTTTATCTTAGAAGCTTCAAGTGTATACCCCCTTTTATTAACTTTATTATCTTCTACTCAACATTTATTTCCCAGATCTTAATATCCAATATATTACTCTCCCTTTCTATCTAAAGTAGCATCCGGTTTTGTGTTTGAGCACTTATCTAAATGACATTATGTCTTCATTTAGTTGTATTTTATTCTTAAAAATTTCTCCTACCCACCAAAAGGTAAAAAAAGATGCCTGCTCTGGCTTATTATTTTATTGTATACTATATTTTTAGATACAATGATTAGAAGCAATACAGTTAATTCTTAAAGGAATCTAATAATGCTTGGTTAATTATTTAAATGAATAAGAAATAAACAGTGATGAGTTTACTTTCCATATCACTGTATGTTGCTGAGCCTTTCTTTAATTTTGCTACAATTATGCAATCCACTGGCCAATTTACTCTTCAGAATTTCTAGTAGTTTCTGATTAAAAGAGTTCTGAAGTATCAGTGATAAATGGTTCTCCTTGAAATTTTCAGCCATATCCTCCAAAATGTTGAACATTGGGGAAATGCTCAAACCTAAATGAAAATGAGTATAAGCAATTGAATTTTACAGCAGAAATGAGCTCAATATAATTGTATCATATATTATTCAGGCAATAAATGGCATTTGCTTTATCAAGAAACCATCAGCAGCAGAATAAACTGGGCAATATAGGTGTATAAATATGCATAATACTGAGCATTTCCCCTGAAGAAGCTCACAGTTTTGTTACAGGGTAAAACTGAATTCCATCTAAGACCTAATGATAAGATACAGTACAGACACAATTTTAAATGGAGTTACAAAATAAAGATTTCTAGAAAACATATTATTTAACAGGATTATTGAATTAGGATTCATAATGATGAAAAAAGTGAAAAACAAAAAAATATTTCAGGCCTAATATATATAAGAAAAAGAAAGAGAGAAAGGAGTGAGATGAACCAAGATGATGACTATGAAAAACATGCCGGAAATTTCATGTAGTTGTGGATCAACCAAGGAAAAGGTAAATGACTGTAGGTTAATAGGAATGAATAATGAAGGGGTATTGAATAGCATTTCAAGGATCATCTCACCTATTCTAGAAAATGGACTCTGTATGGAAGCCAAGTCCCCCAAAGCTTTTTCAAATAGTGTATTATTAAAACTTAACTTTATGCATTTCTGGAAATAATCATTATTGTGAGTCTTCATATCAGCCACTTTTTAGTTAGGGAATTTTTAGGAATGGTGAGTATATTTTCAAACCTAGAGATGTGTCTAACCCTAAGTGTATGTGTTCTTTAGCATTATTTATAAATACAGATCCATGTATTGCTTTTATCCACTTCAGAGTACCTAACTCTACGATTCCTGTCTTAATTCTCCAGAAATGTTACTTTATTTTCAATTTTTACTTGAAATAAAAAGGGATTGAACATGCTACTTACAAAAAAACTTTAAAAGCTGAATGTTTTTGCAAATTGATAATAGAATTGCAAAGTAGTATTAGTGACATAAATCCCAACATAAACTTTTAAAAGACCTATATAAAAGTATGTTAGCATATTTAACAACCTCTTACAATTAAATGTGATTTTAATGGGTACTTTATGTAGCAGCAATAGTGTCTCAAAGAGCAGCAAGCTGTGCAACGTTGATAAGGCGTATATGGAAAGGAATACATAGGGATTAAACCATGTTTCCCTCATAGCTCTCTCCATGATTAGCAAAAAAAAAAAAAAAAAAAAAAAAAACAAAACCCAGAGAAAAATACTTTTAACTTTAAAATACTGATAAGTTCACTGTCTGCTGTCAAAAATTTTGTAAGGAATAATGTGAGTTTGTTATCCTATAGCAAAGATAACAATTCTGATGAAATTATTAAAATTGAACCTAGTTTTATTATTGCAAGGAATATGTGACATGAAACAAAAATGGCAAATTATACTCCAGTGCAGACCACACTACTGTTAAATATCTAAACAACGAAAAATTAAAATAATTATAGATTTTGTCAGGAGAGAAAGTAATTAATGCAAAATATTAAGCAAAAGTTTACAAATGGATAAAAAGATAGATTAACCATCCTGATTGAAAATTAAACTTTCTCACCTCTGTTTCTCACAGTAAAAGCTCTTTTGGTAAATCTGAATGCCAGCATTTTAAGGAATCCTTTACCCAAAGATACATATGTTTGATATTCCTGAGTTTCTGTGAACATGTGCATATACATATAGATAATAAATTATTATTTTAGAAAATGTTGTTGAAAAAGTAAAACAATAAAAGAAGAAGGATGTTATTAATATATCCACTCCAAAAAATGTTGCTATACATGTGCTACTAGAATGAATTAGTTTAAATAATATTAGGTAGGACATACACTAAATATACACAATATAAAAGCAAAAAGCTGAATGTACCCCATCTGGTCTTATAAATTCATTGATTGGCACAAAGTCTAGTAAGTCACTGATTGGCACAAAGAGTCAGAATGTGAGATACAACTACAGATGAAATCTTTGGAGTCATCAGTAAAATTCATCCTGAGGTCAGGAGTTCATAAGCATTGCTATTTAGCTGAGCAATCTATGAGGAGATTTTGAGACATGAAAACCAATTTTGAAAGCACATGCTGGTATTTTTTAAATATGCATTTAATAGCTGTTTAAAGCTTATATGCATTTAATAACTGCTTGAAGCTTATCTCAGTAACCATAGGGAATTATAATTGATTTTTTTCATAATTCCCAATCCCAGAATCCAAGAGCATTGCCATGACCTACTACACTCTTTATGGTGTCAGTAATTTTGATCCTAGACTTTCCATCCTATGGAGTATGCAACATAGTAGACACATACACATACCTTAGAAAGTTTTTCTCTATCAATTTGCATACTTGAAGTTTTTTGCAATTCTTAGAATAAGTATAACAGAGTAACAGTCTCAAGACATCTTGTTAATTTTCCCATCATTAGAAGGGTTTCATTCAGTGATTCCAGACTTAAAGGGTATCATACAACTTCCTCCTTACTAACTTGAATAATTTATAAATGTCATAAACTTCTCTCTAGGTTTACAATTTAAAATTCCCTGAATTTTTGCTCAGAGAAAATGAAATATAATTAGTGAGTATATAATAATTTGGCATACAATGAAAACGTAAAAACCATAAAGCCTTAGGTACAATAGACAGCTGTAGTGCAGGTTGTGAGTTTCTTTATAAGGCAAGGGATTTATCTATTTTTGCTGGTTGGTCTGTGCCATGAGAAGTCCCAAGTTGCTGGAAGGCAAACTCAAGTTTCAGTTTAATGAGTAAATTGCAAACCCATATAATGGAAATGTTTTTTCTTTGGATACCAAAGTTTATATCTTGGAAAGGAGAAAGTAATAGGGATAGGAAGTGAATATTAGTTTCATGATGTGGAAATAATGTGCAGCACCATTCTTTCACCTCTGATTTTCTCAATTAAGATGCACTTAGTGTAGTTGAAATAGCATTCATTTAGTGTACTGTCTAGTAGCATAACCAACAGCCTGTGGGACAGCATTTCAACCTCATTAGGTGGTGTATTAGTCTGTTTGCACATTGTTATAAAGAATTACCTGAGACCGGGAGATGTATTGTTTAAAAAACGTTTAATTCACTGAGTTCTGCATGGCTGGGGAGGCCTTGGGAAACTTACAATCATGGCAGAAGGTGAACGGGAAGCAAGGCATGTCTTACATGGTGGCAGGAGAGAGAGCACAAAAGGAAGTATCACACTTTTAAACTATTAGATCTCACGAGAGCTCACTCACTATCATGAGAACAACATGGGGGAAACTGCCTCCATGATCCAATTACCTCCCACCAGGTCCTTCTCTTAACACAAGAGAATTACAGTTTGAGATGATATTTTGGTGGGGACATAGAGCAAAACCATGTCAGGTATTATGTCTTATTTGGACATAAACTCAATACTGATGGGTCAGAGGACTATTATTTGTGCTCAACTATTTCTCACAATGAGTATCGGGGATTACGGACTCAATGAATTCTGTAATATATAGCTTGATAAATAACTTTTATACTTTGATATCAGAAAATTTTCCATAGTCAGAAAGAATACTGAATGGAATAAGATTATGATGGATCTAGTGGGAGTATGGATTATGTATGGTTCTATCAAAAGGAAAGTCAATATTCTATACCAGCAAGATAAATCACCTTTATTTCCATATTAGTATGGGTCTAATATAATCAACCTGCCACCAGTAAATTCATCAGGGGGATTATAGTTGGTCACTATTTTAAGCATGTAGAAAACTCAGATGTTACAATAGCTACTACAATCTTGGGAAGAAAACAAGTTTATATCTTTCTTTTGTGTATATAACTTACTTCCACACTTCTGTGCCTTTGTTCACACATCTATCATGTGAATATTGTGGTGACTGGGGAAAGAAGTCAACTGGCATCCACTAAAAAGAGATTATAATTAGATAATTTTTGAAAGCATCCCAGTCTTGAGCATTTACTTGGGACACAGAGAATTTTATAATTTATAGTTTATTTTAAAATGTTGACTCATATAATGTTCTGCAAAGTTCATTTTTTTCTAAACTTCCACCCTAGTACCTTTTTCTCCAATCTAGTTTCTACAAATCCCCAACCAGCTAAACAGATTAGTAATAACAGCTCATAAATTAGCAGAGATCAACACTTGGATGACTTCTCTTTCTAGCTACAGTTAACTATAGATATATTGCTTTATTTTAAACATAAATATTTTTCCCTTTTTCCATCAGAACCTTCCCTAAGTGGGGTATAATATGACAGTATTTCAAATAGACAATGTTATCTGTAAGCAAGACTTTTTATTTTTCCTCCTGAATCAAGTAAAGAAATTATTCATCAATTCATAGTAACGAGTTAAGGTAAAGATTGTGGTATGACCTGAGAAAGAAGTGAGAAACGTGTACCTTTAGAATGTCTCCTGGATCAAGCAACTTATACTTAGAGATGCAATGATGCTGCTCAGATTTATTTTTGGCTTAGTGATTCAAACAATACATGATTAATAATGGAGTTAGGTCACATAGCCAATTACTATTTCATGTTCTTGTTTTTAATCTCAATGAGGACTAAATTATAAGCCAGAGCTCTTTGTCTAAAGAAGATTAAATACTTGTTGAAAAGAGAATTACATCGGACCAAAATTACTTCCTGTGTGCTTCCTAGGAGAAACTTGTCATTGGCTGATAGTTTGAGGATCACTGGATTCCCTGAGTACAAGTGAGACAGCCATTCCTTCTGGTGCCCCTACTCAAATTCAACACACTTTTTGGCAATGCAATAAATAGATTAGTTACATAGTTCTTCCAAATTTAAGGAGGCTTAAATATTGCACTACTTTCTCTAGGGAAGTGATTGAAAAGGAATTAATTTGCCTTTCTCTATAGAGGGGGAGCAAAAGACTCTACATAACTTTATTGAAATAGCAGGCTCCTCACTTTGGGTGGTATTCATATCTCAGAGTTTTGTAACAATTTCTCCAATGATACTGAAGGTATGTGTTACTTCATGAACACCATATTATCTTGCCATGATGGCTCAGTATAGTGAATCTGAGTGATGTCCCAAGTGGGATAATAAGCTAATAAGGTTCTATAGTATAAATAATTCTCTAATGCAGAAAGATGATGGCCCTCAGATATAATGTGGAAGGTGGCCTGCTACCCTTGCCAGATTTATTTATTGTGTTTAACAAATCCAAATCAACCTCTACATTTAAGATGCTAGGGCTATAATTTTATTTTTGAGAGAAGCCACCTCTCTAACAGCCACTGTAAATGGAAACACTGTTCTCTTATTACAATAATTCAGTCAGAGTAATTTAAGTGGGGCTGTGTTAAAAATATCATTATTTTTACTTCTTTTAAGTTTCTAATGTAGTAACTACTTTCAATGCTGTTTTCAATGATGTAGTATTTCTTTTGATTAATCATGTTGGCAAGCAAGATGAGCAATATTCTTATGTATGTCAGAGAGCCAATAGAATGACTCTACCATGACTTTGTATACCCATTCTAACCATACGTTCAGAAAATGGAGAAATAATCACAGATCAGGTTTATAGAACTACAAGAATAGTGATAAGATTTAAGCAGGCAAAATTCAATTTGCCCAAGTGGCATTCTGGCTCCTAAACTCTCAGTATTAGCTTTGAATAATTAATTGCTGAAATCTTTGCCTATTTTTTCTTCCCCTGTGCAGTTACTCTCATTGTGATATACATTCTTTCAGAGAATGCCAGGTATAAGATGTATAATAATTTTTTTTTGAAAATGTAGAGTCTTTCTTCAAGGATACTTCCTTATTATTCAAGGAGTTCCAAGCTTGTGAATTGACAGAGAACTGCGAAATTTGCATAGGTCTTTTTGATGACTCAAGTTTTGTTGTTGCTGCTGTTTTTTCTAATCTTTTTTTTTTTTTTAAGTTTTTGAAAAACAAGCAAAGAGGAGAATTTATACAGTCTTCGTAGGAATGGTCTAAGAGATCTATTTTTGTTCTAGGATACCATGATTGACGGGTTAATGTAATTACTACTGGTATACAGTTCTGAAGTTTGTTCTGGGTCTGCTGTTCATCATAATAACCATACTAATGTCTCTGGCTCCTAAGTGGTGATCATTATTCTGGTACTCGAGGACTTCATCATCCCCATTGAAATTAGGGAGTCCATTCTAGTGGAATGAACTTTCTCTGCTAATGTACAAACACAAAAACAAAAGTTTTTTTTTTTTTTTTTTTTTTTTTTTTTTTTTTAATAACGGTAATGCTCCCCTCACCAATAGATACCTCAGTTCTAATATATAGAGGTTATCTATTGTACTTTATTATGAAATAATAGTAAGAAGGCTTTTACACTGTTAGTGGGAGTGGAAATCAGTTCAACTATTGTACAAGACAGTATGGCGATTCTTCAAGGAGCTAAAACCAGAAATACTATTTGAACCAGTAATCCCATTACTGGGTATATACCCTAAGGAATATAAATCATGCTACTTTTAAAGAAACATCCACAGTATATTTATTGTAGCACTATTTACAATAGCAAAGACAGGGAACCAACCCAAATGGCCATCAATGATAGACCAAATAAAGAAACTGTGGTACATATACACCATGAAATACTATGTAGCCACAAAAAGAAATTATATCATGTCCTTTAAGGGACATGGATAAAACTGGAGCTATCATCCTCAGCAAACTACCACAGGAACAGAAAACCGAACACCGCATGTTCTCACTTATAAGTGGGAATTGAACAATGAGAACACATGAACACAGGGAGGGGAACAACACACACCAGGGCCTGTTGAGGGTTGGGGAATGAGGGGATGGAACTAAAACGACCAGTCAGTAGGTGCAGCAAACCACCATAATGCACGTAGATATGTGTAACAAACCTGCACATTCTGTACATGTATCCCATTTTCTTTTAGAAGAAATGAAGAAAAGTAAACAAGTGAAAACTCAGTAGTACATTTATGATACACTTCATAAAATTGTATTTCATAGAAGGTCATTTTGAGGATTAAATGAGACGAGTATATAATAAATTGTAATGTTACAAAGCAATTTATTATTAATATAGGGTAAGAATACATAAAATAAAACAGTTTTAGTTCAATTTAAGTTTTCACTTTTTCTACGACATGGCTATACAGTATATAACTAGATGCACTGAAACTGGGCATATGATTTTTTAAAAATTATAAGATAGTAAAACTCTGTCTAAACCATGCATGTGTTTTTATTGTTGTCATAAGTAGTGGCTTAAGTGCTTCTGAAACTTGTTTTAAAAATATGTATACTGAAACAGTGCAGGTACACTGGCAATAGAAACGGTACTCTTTAACTTGAATTACTGCTCACAAAGCAGTTCCATGTTGATAGGTAACTATTATTTATGAGAAGATGATATATTACTTTAAGTTTTCCTGACAGTCTTTATGTATATTTCTTTTGCCCAAGACAGTTGCAATTTAATAGTGCCTTAAAAGACCATGTGCTATGCCACTTGTCATATGCTATATTTATATAAACTATGCTATTTCCTGGTTGAGTCCTAATTAATCTAGCAAACACCTCATTGCCTTTTTAAAAATCTGACTCTATTTTAAGGTTAATTAATAAACTATTGCAACATTATTGACACATTAAGTATGCATATATATTTTTCTTGATATCCAGAAAACTCAGGGTGCTGGGGAAACTTTCTCTATAGTATCACTTTAGTCACGTTTAACAGTAGCCTCTCTTTATGCTTTCAGCATTACATTAAGCTAACTCAGTATTTACTTTTTAAAATATAATCTCACTAGTAATTGAAAGAAAATAATTCATAGTGCCTAATGAAAGGGCAGCCATATAAAGAATTATAAAAACACAACTATGTGTGTGTGTATGTGTTTTCCTTTATCACACAAAAATTCTCAGATCATCCTGACACCAACATCTCATTGAATATTGAAAAGAGTGCACCCTCCTACTCTCAGGATGTCTTCCTAACATTTCTGACAAATTTTTAGACTCTGGATATGCGCTTTGCAGGTTCAAAACACCAAATACAATCACCCCCAGCATATTCCAACGGTGTAAACTGCAAGACTGGGTATACTGAAAGTCATTTTCACAAGCATGCTATCTCAAAATTGCACAGAGAAACAAACACAATCAAAAGCAAACAAATTAATCAACAAACAAAGCCAATGATATGACATAAATCATTGAGTCTAACCTTTAGTTAAAAAATGATTAACAAACTGTCTGAGTCCTCATTTTATGAAAATGAGACTCTGATGAGACAGTGGAATTAAAGTTCAAAAATCTACATATTCAGTAATCTAAAACAGGGTTTCCTTGTACACATGTTGTAAAACACAGCATGCTATTCCTTTTTGTTTGTCTGTTTTTTTCTAGGTATCTATTATAGCAAATAAACTGAAATACTCCTCATTTTACATGTTTATAAAACATAGCTGACTTTTGCTTAAGAAGAACATTTTAGAAACTTACTATTTCGCCGCTTCCAATTAACTTTCTTACTACAATTTGGAGGAAAACCAACACTTTCTTTTCCTTTAGAACAGGAGGACTGCTTTAAAATAAAAAAGATAAAGAATGAATCATTCATTTATCCCATGTGCACAAATGACAGCACATGACAGTTTGGAAAGTATGCACACGTACAACAATAAATAGAGCTCAAAAGAGAGCCACAGAATACTCAAAAGTAGAATGATTGAATATGTGTTCTTGGCAATAAGAGTCTTAGACATATGTTGTCATTTGGGTAATAATTGGTTTCCTATGCATTAAGAACTAAAACCTGAAATGTCAGTAGCTCATGAATTACTATCTAGCAGTGTCCTATGATGGGTTTTCTTATTAGACTTCAATTTTGACCCATAATAGAATTTCATAAAAGCACTTCTACTTGTATTTAATTTAGACTTTCAATAAGTGCTGTATTTCAGGCAGAAAAAATATGTCTCTAAATGCAATATTTTAAGGTCATACTAGTCCTGCTTGAGACAAAACCCTTTGTTAGTACAACTATCTAGGACACAGAAAAATATAAAGCTTTTCATCGTCAGTTAAGAAAAATAAGCCCCATGAAATTGGTTATGCCTTGCTATATAACCAGTATCACTTGGTATTTTGGGGTCTTTGTAGTTTGCTTTATTAATACATACAAGAAATATTGCATAAATTATCATTTGTGCCCAAGAATCATGTCAAGTACTAAAGTAATAGGCATAATTAAGCCCTTGATTCATCCTTGCCCTTGATAAAGAAACAGTCTGAGAAGTTATTTTTAATGAGAATGAGGCTAAAATCATGGCTTTTCAAAGGTATAAATCAGAGGCTAAAATGATGAGTAACAGAGATTACCTACATTTATATATTAACTAAATGAAAACAAGACAAAAATCTGAGCTCATTACAAGTGCCATACAAATAAAATTGTATAGAGTCCATGGTTGCCACCTGGGGATTTAAATATCAAATAGAAGTAATAAATAAGAAGATAAATTCATAAACATGTGACTCAAACCTATCTCATTGAGAATTAAAAAACGAAAATAGGTTAAACCAGGATCACATGTAAGTGTTAGATTTTTTAGTGAACATGTACCTTAAATTGCCAGTAAGGAAGAGGTAACAACACAATAAAATCCAAAAGAAAAGTACATATCATAAGTAATCACCATAAATTGAGATATGAAGTAAGAATTAATAAAATGTAAGGTAGACATATTAAAGATAATCATGAGAATAAGATAGAGTACACAGTGCATATTATTTTAATACATGATCATTAATACATTAATTATTATTGGATAATGGAGAAGCTCAATTTTGTTTTACTTGGAATATGGTTGAGAGTTGTGCTTAATTCTTTGGGAAGGTAGAGAAATACAAGTTGATTTTAAATATAATTATTTATTTATTCATTTGGGACAGGGTCTTGCTCATTCATCCAATACAGAGTGCAGTGGTGGAATCCTAACTTGGTACAGCCTTGAACTTCTGGGTTCAAGTGATCCTCCTGCCCCAGCCTCCTAAAATATTGGGATTACAGGAATAAGTCACTGTGTTCAGCCTAATTTTAGTTTTATAATAACATATAAAATAATTCTGGGGGTGTAGTAATTATATTTAAAAGGTAATTGAGAAGTTGCAGCAATAATGATAGTGATAACTTAATGAATTACCTGTGGTAACAAAAACTTAACAATCTCCCTTATTCCCAGGAAGGATTGACTAGATATATGACAAAATCAGGCATTGTAGAAAACATCAGGAGTTTTCAGTAGTTACAAGTTAAAAAAGAAAGATTAATCATTAAAGATTTCAAGATTTGGAGGACAGCCAATTATTTGAGCAGTGACAGTAGAGAAGCTGGTTTAAGTTACTGGACACCACGGGTAGTTAAAAAAAAGTAGTTCCTGTATTAAGAACATTTCCTTTTGCTTTGTTCCCATTTTCAAAGAAGATTGTGGACTACATAGAATGCAGACAATGAACAACTGAAGGTGGTATAACAGGATGATGAGAATGAACCAGAAGAAGCAAACCACACATCTAAAGCCACTGAAGACAAGAGTATAAACTGTCTTCTTCTTAAATGCTGGATACTTGAGTGTGGAAGAAAGAATACCCATTGATTGGATTACTTAGTGGATAAGACCTGATATTGACAAACATGAAACTTGAAGGAAAGAAAATAATGTATGCAGCACTGACGTAGGATGTAGATGCAAGGGTTAACTGGAAAAAGGAAGGTAATTATAAGGTGGAGAAATTTAGAGAAGCAAAGTAAGAGGGTTCAGTCTAGCTACCTATTTCTTTTCTCAAGGAGATTAACTAAAAATTCTATCTACATTTCCTTGTATGTCTCCTTGTTTAATTGTGTTATTTGAAGGGAATGCTAGTAGATTCGGTTGTTTTTCTCTGCACCCTTAGGTGACAGATAGAAAAATTTTGCCTTAGAAGGCAAATATCCAAAGAAGAGAGCTATCTGATGTTAGAATATGAATACAACATGATTATCCAAATGATTCCATGTGTAACATATTCCCATTGTAAACACATTGTAACCTTTAATTATAATAGTATCTTAAAATATTATACTTTGAAACATAAGATTATTAATATGTATATTTTAAATTAAATACAGTTTTTCTTTGTAAATTGAAATATTGTTTTTTAAAAAAATAATTTGCAAGACAGGAGCTGTTAAGTAACTTCAGAAAAGCTTATTTGAGCCTTTACTCTGTATGCTGTTTTATTAAAATAAGTTGAAATTGTATAATCTAAAATATGTGTGTTTCATTTAATTCAGTCTTTATAAAGCTTTCACAATGGAAAGAGTCACAGTTGTATCTTTGAACAGAAGAGCTGTCTTTATGATTATAACATTTTTTCAAAACTTACAGTATTATTTGGTTAAAAATTACTTTCAGAACAAAATGTTGGCTATCAGCTGTTAAAATATTTCAAACAAATAAAATAAACTCATTAGAAGAATTGGCTAAGTATTTTTTCTCATTGAATAGTAGATTTGCTGCATAATCTTGGAAAATGAACTTAATTCCTCTTGCTAAATAAGAATTAGCCATAAATTAAATTGGAAGGAACTTCGAGTTATCAGCTATCTGCAAAAATCAGCTATCTCAAAGTCAAATAAATGAGTATAAATGTGATTTTCCATTTTTAATTAAGTATAATTTTCATAAAATAAAATCTATCCACTTTAGTTTTATCAACATATTCAGTCATGTGACCACCACCAATATCAAGGTGTTTTCAACACTGGAAAAAATTCCTCCATGTTCCTTTACAGACAGTTCCTGCCCTGGCATTGTCATTAATTTGTTTTCTCTTCCTGTAGTTTTTTGTCTGTAGGAAACTCAAATAAATTGAGTCATATACTAGGAAGTCTTTTGATTCCGAATTCTTTCAAATTTAGATTCAACCATATAGTTTCATATATCATTAATTTATTCCTTTGTATTTCTGGGTAGTATTCCATTGTATAGATGTAATACATTTTTAAAACTCATTCCACAGGTAAAGCACAAATGGCTGTTTTCAGTTTCTGTAGATTGAAAATTATATTGCTATAAATACTCACATATAGGTTATTGGTTGAACATTTATTTATTCATTTCACATAGATAAACAGCTAGGCTTGGGATTGATTGATCATATGGTAAATGTTCCCTTAACAGGGAGCTAAAATAATGTTTTCCAAAGTGACTGTATCATTTTGCATTCTTAAGAAAAGCATGGTGACTTCCATTTGCTTTATGGTTTTTCCAGTACTTGTAATTTTTTAGAAATTTAATAAGCATGCAGTTGTATATTATAGTATTAATTTTCTCTTCCCAAATTATTATTGATGTTCAGTATCTCATGTTCATTTGCCATCCATATGTCTGTTTTGAAGAGGTGACTGATCAAATATTTTGTTTAATGTTAGGAATATTTACTTTCCTTCTTATTGATTTTTGAGAGTTCGTTCTATTTGTGGATGCAGATATACGGTTTTAATATATTTTCTACCAGTGTGTAGCTTGGGTTTCATCTCCTTAATGCGATATATTTTTTCACAGAGTACAATGTCTTTATTCTGGTAAATCCAATATCAATATTTTATTTTATGAGTTGTGCCTTTGTGATACACCTAAAAAAACTGCCTAGTAGAAGATCACAAAGGTTTTCCCCTATGTTTTCCAGTGGATTTTGTTTGCTTGATTGTTTTAGGTTGTTTAATTTTGAATTTCATTAGGTCTGCAATACATTTTAAGGATTTGTTTAACCGGATGGGAGATACACATTCAGTTTCAATTTTAGCATACATGTGTCCAACAGCTCCAACACTATGAAAAGACTATTCCTTCTCCAGAAAGTTCCCTTCATCACTCTGTTAAAAATTCATTGATCTTCAACTTAAGTACATATTTCTGGAGACTATTATTTATTTATTTGATCTATATATCTATGTCTTCTTAGATTCTGTACTACTTTGAATACTATATCTTTATAACAGGTACAGAGACTAGGTAATGTGAGTAAGCTTACTTTGTTATTTTTCAAAATTGTTAAGTCATTTTTTACATAAATTTTAGAATACAAATTTGTATAAATTTAGAATTCAACACTTTTTTTTTTTTTTTAGCTTTACCCAACCATCCTACCCTCTCCAGCCCCTGTTAACCACCATTCTAATCTATACTTCAGTAGGCTAATTTTTTTAGCTGCTACAAATACATATGATAATGCAGTATTTGGTTTTCCATGACTGGTTTATTTCACTTAACATAATGTCTTCCAGGTTTTACCATATTGTAACAAATGATAGAATTGTGTGTGTGTGTGTGTGTGTGTGTGTGTGTGTGTGCGCGCGCGCACGTGTGTGTGTTTTTAAGATTGAATTGTATTCCATTTTGTATATATTCCTATTTTAGTTATTTTTCAAGGTTGGAGGACATCATTTATTTTTTATTTGACAAATAATAATTGTACATATTCATGGGACACATAGTGATTTTTCTTTTTCTTTTTATGTTTCTTTCTTGAGATGGAGTCTTGCTCTATCACTAGGCAGGAGTACAGTGGTGCGATCTTGGCTCACAGCAACCCATACCTCCTTGGTTCAAGCGATTCTCCTGTTTCAGACTCCTGAGTAGCTGGGATTACAGGCACGTGCCACCATGCCCGGCTAATTTTTGTATTTTTAGTAGAGATGGGTTTTCACCATGTTGGCCAGGATGGTCTTGATCTCTTAACCTTGTGATCGCCTGGCTTGGCCTCCCAAAGTGCCCATTCAATATATATTTATTTTCCAATCTTAGCAATTATATTACAGGAAGATATTTTGCAGATGTGAAAACTTGAGTAACATATTAAGGCCACATGGTTCTGAGGTAGGAGACCTTGGGGCAGGGGGGAGGGCTTGGACATCGGACCAAATTAAGAACAAGCTAACACAGGGCCAGAGTGGAAATGGCTTTCCATTAGACATGCTCACCAGTGTGCCACGTTAGTTCACCATTGCCACTCAGGGTAAAACTCAGGAGTTACCCCCTCTTCTTTCTTTCTTTATTTATTGAGACGGATTCTCACTCTGACACCTAGGGTGGAATGCAATGGCATGGTCTCACCTAACTGCAACCTCTGCCTCCCAGGTTCAAGTGATTCTCCCACCTCAGCCTCCCGAGTAGCTGGGACTACAGGTATGTGCCCTCTCCTGGCTAAATTTTGTACTTTTAGTAGAGATGGGGTTTCACTATGTTGGCCAGGCTGGTCTTGAATTCCTGACCTTTTGACCTGCCCATCTCAGCCTCCCAAAGTGCTGGTATTATAGGCATGAGCCACTGCACCTGGCCAACCCCCACTTTTTCCTGGCAATGACTCGATGACCCAAAAGTTACTACCCCGTCCCTAGAAATTTCTGCATACACAGCCTCTTAATCTATATATTATTAAAAATGGGTATAAATGTGACTGTAAAACTGCCCTGAACTGCTCCTCTCTGCCAATTGGGTAGCCCTGCTCTGCAGGAGCAATCATGGAGCTGTAACATTGCCTCTTCAATAATGCTGTTTTCTTCCATTTACTTCTAGCTTGCCCTTGAATTCTTTCCTAGGCAAACCCAAGAACCTTCCTGGATAAGCCCCACTGCTCAACTCACCTGCCCTGTGTCAGCTTTACGTAGCAAAACAGATTCATAAGGCTCTATCTCTTAAACCACCCCTAAGTACAGGTTACATTGCTAATGCAGTGATGAAACAGAAAACATGATTCCCACTTTCCCTAAAATAACTTTAAGTATTTCTCCTTTTAAAGTAAATGCCAGTCATACACTATTTCCTTGTGTCCTCTTAAACTTTCTTTGAGGTGTACGAGTTCATATGGAATGCTTTAACGTTGTCAAAATTGTTAATCCAATGCCAAATTAAACTTGAATCTGAAAGTTTCTGTTTTCTTGATTGAATTAAATGCAGAGAGCTCATGTATAAGCACAAACACTGGCATTCAGCAGAGCCCTCATTACCATGCTGAGAAGTGTAGATTCAAATTAGAGCTGCATGTCAGACAACGGCTTGCATAAGTGAAGGCTTGTTAAAACAATGTTAATGAGCCCCCATTGTACTGAGCAGTTGCACTTTCAGATCTTTCATATTTGTTCACAAGAGGCCTGGGAAGATGCTGAACTGGTCTTTTGAAATAGGAATAGAAACTCTCTACAGAGCCACTAAGGTAAAGGGAATTAGAAAAACTAGAAACAAAGAGTCATACATAATATAGTTTAGGTTAAAAAACATGGTTATATCAATTCTCCTATGTGACAGATTTTTTTTTTAAGCATATTTAGAAAATCTGGCCAAACAAAGCATACTCAAGATCTGTAACCTCATAGTTACTGTCGTTTATATTTTCCAGTGTAATTTATGTAGAACTTTCTAAGGCTTTTCTGATCTGTTTACTTCTTCTACAGTTATTTTCTTAACCATGAAAACCTTTTTATGAGGCCAGGTAAAATATGCTCTTGGGGAAAAAATACTTAATTAACATTAATTTTTAAATATAATAATGATCTTATTGAACTGACAGACCCCACAGAGTATATTTTCAATCATCCTACTTTGAGAACCATTGTTTGAAGAGCCCTGATCTGCTGCCTTTAAAATACCTCAATGCTTGTTCCACCCTCAATGAACATCCATTGTAAATCACTCTCAAGATATATATATATATATATTTTGATAAATATGAATTAAGGCAGCACTAATATAATGATATAGGAATTGGGAATTTCCTGGCTATTTAAGGAACATCACAGAAATGATCTTCTATAGATCTTGTACCTTCCATGGAACTTATCCCTCCTATTTCTATTATATAGCTCTAAGAAATAAATAAGAGAGATCTAAATATATTCCAGAAATCATTAAGTGCTATAAAGTGTGAGAATGTTGTACCGTCCGAGGCATAAATTGGAGAGGGGATAGTTGAAACAGCACAAAGAAAGTTGCCCATAGGAGAGGATTTATATATTTCTGTCTTTACTGTTGCTTGCTATTAAGGTCTTCATGACCTTCACAATAAGCAGTGTCTAGGTAACGTTGAATTACAATCTGTCAATGGATTGCATTACTCTATCTCTTGCAGAATGTATTTACTCACTATAATACTGTACTGGAGAGCAACACATCATTGTGTAAAAGTAAAAAATCCTTTTGTAAGAAGTAGATGTTCAGGATTTATTAATATCACAAATGTTAGTGTTTCATCAACATCAAAATTTGAGATATTCAACTGATACCAGCCTCTTCTTTTTTAAAATTTAGTATTAGCCATAATCTTTAAAGTCATAAACATCCAAAAATGCCAAAGCTAAGGTGAATCTCAGGATTATCAATAGGAATACAATTTTATAGTGCGAGCTGACAAAAATTTCTGAAGGGATACAACATTTTGAGTTTAAAAAGCGCCCCATCTTACCCACTCTGGAGCTCTTGTCTTGTTCATCCACTCTGCACAGAGGAGTGGTCTTTGCCCATGTCTCTGGTGGGTAGCTTCTTTCTTCTATCAGTCTTCTACTTCTCACACAGGTCTTGGCCTTATTTGAGTTCTAGTTCTCAAGCAGTCCTTCATCTCATTATTCTTTCTTATATCTCACACATTTAATTCATGATATTTGTCAAAATTTTAATAAAACATTTATGTGTACAGTTGCTCATTCACTGTTTAGTAAAACCACTAGGTGGCAATTTCCAAATTGATATGGGCATGTCTATTTGGTTCATTGTGGTATAGACGAGATCTGATCCTTTTCCTAGCACATGAGAGGAACTTAACGAATACATATGGAATAAGAGATTCATGAGGGAAATAAAACACATGAATTATTCAATTTTTGTTTAGTATATTAAAGGTTAACCTATGAAAACTATGCTGAAGTAGGAAATTCCGAAGCAAGACCCTGAAGACTTTGCAACAACACTTGTTACATGCAGCATCTAAAGGTCAGCAAATGCTTCATGAAAGCCTTTTGATGACAGCTGTCATTACAACTTTACTACAAAGTAAGCTATAGTCATAAAAGCACCCATGGGGAATGGTAGGCACTTTGAAACCAAAGGTTTACTGCTGGAGCTATTTTTACAGATCAGGTTTACTTACGACTACAACAGCAAGAGAGACAAATGAAAAGTGTATTCAAACTTAGTGGACAATGACTGTGTGGTTTTGGTTGAAAATTTTGCAATGTGTCAGCTCACTTCCTGAGCTTACTTCAGACAGGTCACTGAATACTAAGAAGAAAATATAAACCCACAAAAATGCTATTACTTTTCTATTAATACATATTTCTAACATGTAGATCAATTAAAAATGTTAACCACGGGCCGGGCACAGTGGCTCACGCCTGTAATCCCAGCACTTCGGGAAGCCGAGGTATGTAGATCACCTGAGGTCAGGAGTTCCAGACCAGCTTGACCAACATGGAGAAACCCTGCCTCTGAGAAAAATACAAAAACAGGTGGGCATGGTGGCGCACACCTGTAATCCCAGCTACTTGAGAGGCTGAGGCAGGAGAATTGCTTGAACCCAGGATGTGGAAGTTGCGGTGAGCTGAGATTGTGCCACTGCACTCCAGTCTGGGCAACAAGAGTGAGACTCCATTTCCAAAGAAAATAAAAAGTTAACTCCTTGATGGGGTGAAGATATGGATTGTAGCATTTGTAAGTCTCAAATACTGGGGCATTTCTGCTGTGTTTCCTACGTATGACAGAAGAACTGTTTTGCTTAATGGAAAGCAAGATTTTGCTTTTACAGAGTTGGTCATTTTGGTTTTAATAGGTTGAGAATTCCCATGGTCAAATAAAAAGAATTTAATAGAAAGAAACAATGTCAAAGAATAGTTACTCCATCACATCATTTTACAGAGGATGGGGCTGGCGCCAGTAGGTTAAGTGATCTGTCAAAGGTTGCATAATTGTGTGTGTGTAAAAGGGGGATAATAATTCCTGCTGTGAGGATCAAAGGAGATGAAAGTGCTCAGCAAAGCATGAACCAGACAAACTGACTTGCTGATATAGCTTATATGCAAGTTCCTGACAGTGTTTCAATGCTTTCATTGTAATTGATTTTAAAAAACCTCCTATGTTGGTGAGTGTATTATACAAAGTGTTCAGTTGACAATCAGACTCCCTGTGTGGCAAATAGACTTCTGGACCTCATTTTTATGAATTTTAAAGTAAGAGGAGTCACATAAGCTGACGTGATACACTTAATTAGTGTAAAAGTTGGCGGCGGCAGGATATTGTATTTACAGCTCAAGTCTTCATGTCCCTCAGGTCTAGGCCCTTCCATAAGCACCAGTTCTGGCCTAATTGTTATTCCTTTTCTGGTCTGAAGAGGTAAGACATTTCCTTATCTCTGGCATCACCTAACCCCAAGTGGAAACACCAGGGGTTACTCAGAAGATAATCTGATCACTCAGTTATTCCAAAAAATGAATGATCACAAAATCAACAATATCTACAATGATGAAGTGCGTTGACATGATAGATTCCTCAATTTTATGCATACAGAATTCATTGAAGTTAACTTAAATATATTCTGCTTCTCGTTTAGGATTTGTCTTTCCCAAATTATGAAAACACAAATATATAATGGCCATTCTGACAGGTGGTTCTTACAAACCATCCTCTGAATGACGCAAATTTTTCCAGATCTAGCTTCTGTAGGGATATCGAACACATCCCAAGAATAAAAATGGTTCCTTTAAGTTATAATAGCTTGTGATTTCACTTAGTCTTTAATGTCTTTGTATTTAATCTCCTCATCACCTTTAATCACCTCTTCACCCTTAATCTCCACATTCACTTCTGGATCTGTGTGTTTATCTGCCAGCGATTACTCCAAAGATCTTTGATATAATCCCATGTTCTTCAGTCTGTTCTGATATTTGTTTCATTTAACATTAGAAATTATATGCATAATCCTTAGTGGGCTACTTTTTGCACATTTCCTGGAATTTTTTTGCATTCATGGGGAATTTTCAATGTGCAGATGACTTGAGTGATAGGTAAATAAAGATTTGCAACATAGTGTTTGTTAAGCTGAGAATGCTGCTAGGAAAAGCAAGGGAAATGTGACCTAAGACAGAGGACTCAGTTTTTGTGTGGTGGGCTCTATAACTAAACAGCAAAGACTAACCAAAAGATAAAAATTGGTTATTTTCTTGTTTTTATATATGCATGAATAAGAGCAACCCACAGGAACACAGTGTCTGACAAAGGCAGGGATGGGATTCATAAAAGCAGAAGCTACTGGTTAATTCAGAGAAGCTCATGCCTTGTCAGCTCAGGATTGGTAGGTTATAGAAGTTCCTCACAGGCAGATGGTTTCTCCTCAATTCCTAAGCTTCTGGAATTCTGCTAGTGGTTTTCAAAAATGCTGCCCAGGCCATTGGATGGATTTCAAAGAGTATAGTAAAGTCACAGACCACAAAAAGTTGTAAGTTGCAAAAACAGGCTGCTTTGATGCCAGGTCTGGTTGGTTTCTGAAAAGCTATTGTTTTGCATTCTTCTCCATGGGCTTCTGGTCACTTGTCATCTAGAAATTGTCGTATCATCCAAACTCAGGGTCATGCAACAGGCAAGTTCCTAAGCACATGCTCAAAGTTCAGTTAAAATTTCCCTATCATGACTTTTTTATTCACAGCTCTAAAATCTTCTATAAAGTATCTGGTATGAGGTTTCAATTCACTTTAGAAAAAGAATTTTGGTCACCCAATGGTGTTTTTAAAGTCCTTATGCAAAGAATCTGTTTTGAGACATAGTAAGACATGCTTGATAAGCTACTACTAATTATACGTTTTTAGCGTAATCATATATTACATTATTGTTATGGATAGAAAATTGTAATGTAGCAACTCTCTTCTCAGTATTGAATGTACACACTTAAAATAAAAAAATTAATGAATGAGATAAAAATTTAATTAAAGGCTAGTGACAATACTTTAGGCAGAGATAGTGTTCCCCTAAACCTGTCAAACATGAGCAACTGATTTGAAGCAAAGAGTATTGAAGTACAGTGATAACCTATTTCCCCTAAGATGTTAGAATATTTGGACTAATTCTGTTTCATCTTTGACAGTTAGTCTGTTTCTCAAAGAACTGGTGAATGTCTTGTTCTGCAGAAATTTAAACTTCTTGGGATTCTGGCCAAAAGTCATTCTTAGATGAAGCTTGAATAACTAAAGCTTGAAGAATTGTGAACTTAGGCATTATTAAGAAAACAAACTGTATAATCTCCATATAGTAGAAAATCTTCTTAGTAATTTTATCACAAAATCCTCACAAATACTTCTGCCTTTCCATAATCCAATAAGAAAGAAATCATATCACTACAGTAAGCACTATTCGGCTATATGTTCAATCAGTTCTCAGATATGAAGAAAAGAAAGGGTTTGGGAGGAGAAGGAATTTTTTCAGAGCTGCTCACTAGTAGAATAGTTTCAAACAGAAAATAAAATCTTTACATTTGTGTTGCTTATGAATTCACTAATTTTAGAATCAAGATAACTACTAATTTACACGTTTATATAATTATAAAATTACACAATCATATATTCTACAAGCAAAATATACCATGTTTTTATACAAATGTTATATACATATTATATAACTATATATTACATAATTATACAATTTCATATAAAATACTTATTAATTTATACATGTAATTTTATTTTTCAGCTTTATATAATGTATTTATTTATTATTAAAAATTCTTCCTTCTGAAATGACATCCATCTTTCTTCATTTCTTATTCCATGGTTAAGAAATAAGCATATTTAGAAGCATGACTGAAATTCTCTGTGATTTGAAGAATGAAGTCAATATTTTCACAAATTGATTTAAACTTGGAATAAATCCTCTGAAGCGAAAATCATTTTGACCATTGTTTTGAGAATTAGAAAAATGTTATATAGCATTCTAATAAAAATAACCATTTGTATTTTAATATAAAAACAGCAGACATTGGAAATTTTGTGACTACATATTTACTTAAGTAAGCCTATACAGGCTTGTCTATAATCAGGAACAGAGAGCTCAAGATTTCAGTGATGCATCTTGCCCTTTCTCACTTAGTGCTACTATGGTTCAACATCCACTTTTTCAAGATAGGATTGCAGAGAGAATAAAGTGAACATTGTTTGGAAGGATTTGGTAGGGAAATAGAGTATTTCTATTTCTCATGATGAGAATAACTATGTGAGAGCATTAGGGAAAAAGATGTTATTTACTCAGGCACAAAGCATAAGCAAAACTTCCATGTTACCTGATATTTTCTTCCTTTCTTAGTCTACTCACTTATCTACTCAACAGCTGTATTCCCTCCTTCACTCCTACCTCTGGGAGCGAGGATCTCTAGCTAACCAGCTACGAGAAGCAATGAACAACTACTTTGCTGAGAATAATTATGTGGATTATCTTAATTATCCTGTGAGATAGGTCCTGCTATTGGCCTCATTTTATAAGAAAGAAACTGAGTCTCAGTGAAGCGAAGTAACTTGCTTAAAGACAGAGGCAGACACTGGTTTTGAACTCAGGTTTCATTAACTCATACCCACACGATTAACCATTAAGTTCTACATAGACACTCACTGCTTTAATAGGTTGCCAGCGATCTGTCATAAATGCACCGTCAGTCTATGCAAGCGTAATTCTTGTCAGTCAATCATTGTCATATCATTCAGACAAGAGGGCACTCATCTTTCAAACAGCTGTCATATCCATCTTTATATTGTATTTTTCACCCCAAGTATATACTGGTATTTTCTCACATGTAAAGATGCTCCAGAAAACATTAATTATATCTGGAGAATATACTGACAAAGAGTTGGTTTTCATATACAATGGTAGATTGTTCCCCATTAACCTTTTCATTTATCCTAAATTCTGAATCACAGTGTCTTAAAAATATATTACAGGTAGAATGTGGTTACTGGGAGCTGGGGTAGGGAGAAGAGGGAAATTGTTTAATGGGTATAGCATTTTAGATTTGTGAGATAAAAAACTTCTAGAGATTTGTTTCCAAGAGTGAATATACTTAATATTAAGCTGTACATTTTAACATGATTAAGATGGTAATATTTGTTATATATTTTTATCAGAATAAAGAAAAAAACACATGATACCTCAATGCATGTTTACTGAATATACACCATATATATTATACTACTTTAGTTTACATTTACTGAATCTTTACTAGTGTTTTTTTCTAAATCTACGCATTTTAAAACATACCTGCCCTCTCAACCTGTAACATATGACACATTATTCTCTCATTTAACTTATGTCTTGCTACTAAGCGTATGGCTTCATCTGTACTTGACTGTTAGCTATATTATCCAATAGCAGCAGGATTATTAGAAACAGATAAACAAGAGTTTAAAGTATACTACATCAGTATTTTGGTGACTTTATGCAAGCTATTTCCTCCCTTTGACTTCAGTCTCCTCATATTTAAGTGTAAATACAAAAATGTATTTATTTTGTCTGGATGTGGTTGTCCATACCTGTAATCCCAGCAATTTGGGAGGCTGAAGCAAGCAGATCATTTGAGACCAGGAGTTCGAAACCAGTCTGACCAACACAGTGAAATCCCATCTCCACTACGAATGCAAAAACAAATCCCAGCTACTTGGGAGGGTGAGGCATGAGCATCACTTGAACCAGGGAGGCAGAAATTGCAGTGATCCGAGATCACGCCACTACACTCCATCCAGCCTGGCAAGAGAGGGAGACTGTCTCCAAAGAAAAATAAAAGTAAAAATAAATATATGTATAATTATTTATGATATCATGATAAATAAATCGTGAACTTATGTATCATATCACAGCTATTGATACACTGGAACTGCTAACTAAATAAATTATAGAGAATAGTTATTAATACTTTAAAAAATTATAAAATCCTGTCTTCATGTTGTATTTCTCTCTGGCATTAAACAAGGCTTCCCTCCCCAAGAAAAATTATATAAATTGACAACCATGAGAAAATATGGGCAAATACCAGCAGATATTCACAAAACTCATATCCCCATCTATCTAGGCACTGGCTTGGCTAAATTTCTTTGGTCATCATACAGTTACATTTGGCCATGTGACCACATTCCAGTCCACTAGAAATTGAGGACAATTTCTGTGGTCCCCTTCCAGGGCTGGGCCCATGAAATTCTTCCATTCACAGTCATCCATGCTGTTAATGTTCTTGCAAGCTTGAGGCAAATACAGCAAAGTTGGAAGTCATGATAAGACAGAGGAAGTCTATTTGGATTTGATCCACCCACCAAACAAGACAGATTTTGGACTGTATGTAACCAAGAATTAACCTCCTTGTGTATTTGGGTCTTTTTAGATTCAGAGGTTTGTTTGTTCTAGCTACTGAACAGAAAAATTGATACCTTGAAGTGGCACCGTGAAGGAATCTTACAACATCAGTTCAACCTGATTTCATACTAACTTCAGATAATTATTGCTGTCTGTCTTAAATGCCTTTTCTGAATAAAGGCTTTGATATAACTATCCTTGAATTTTCCTCTACTGTGAATTGGTCAGGAGACCGTAGAAACCCTCTTTTTAATTCATGTATTGCTAATATAAGAGAACCCAGGTGCAGATACAATAGCAAGGACTACATGTTAGATGGAAAGTCTGTGTTTGAGCTAAAGGCAATGATTAGTTGATGATCTAAATAGTCTCCTTTGAAAAAGCAATGAGTATATTATTATATGTATAAGAGGAATATTAAAACAAAGATTTTTGTAACAAGAAAAGGACACTGTGAAATAAGGTGGTGAGCTGTTCATGTAAATAACTTCCTCTTCTTTCCAGACACAGTAGTTAGTCTTCTAGTTAGGTATTGCCATATGACTGTACTCTGGATGTGTTTAACAGATTTTTTAAAATGCTAGGCCTCTTGTCATTTATAGGATTAATGTGGAAATAAACACATGGCTCTAAAATTCATGTGGAAGAACTAAAACTCAGAATTAGCCAAAACAAGACACTTCCGACAGAGAAAATTGAGAAAGTTAATGGGCTATTAAGCAGAAAAAACAAACCAATGGAATAAACAGAGAGACCAGGAGAAGACAGATACCTAGACAGAAACTACTCAGTTAAAAACTAATGGGGCATTTGTTCACAGAGAAGGAGAAAAGAAATAAAATTGAATCTCTACATTGTACAAAATCTGAAAACGTATTAGAGATGAATTAAAGACAAGATTATAAAACTTTTGTAGAAAATACAAAAGAATATTTCCATGGCATTAGGATGAGCAATAATTTTTTAATAGGACACAAATATTGGTAACAATATAGGAAAAGATCGCTCTATTGTATCACATAAAAGTGATAAATTCTACAAATTAAAAGGTTTCTTAATGACAGTGAAATGTATGCCTAAATGGAACATATTATTTGAAACATATACATTGACAAAACATTTGCATTTATAATCTACAAAGAACTTTAATAAGTCAATGAAAAAGAAACAAATAAATTATTTGGGAAATGGGAGAATGACAGGAATTATAGAAAGAATCATTCCAAGTGATCCATAACATTTGAAATGATTCCCAGCCTCATTAAAAACAAAGAAACATACATTAGAATCACTGTGACATACCATATAAGATATACCAAATTAGAATCAAAGTTTTATCAACACAAAACATTGTCATAAATGTGTAGAAAAATACTCATTGAAAGTGATGGAAATTTAAAAAGTGGTAGTAGTTTAGAAAAAAAACATCTAAAATATTGTGCCTGTGTGGAACTTAAAATCTGTTTTCCTCTGATCAATATATCATATAAAATTATATTACATATGCACTTGGAGATATTTGCAAGAATAATGGTTATAAGAATAGTTTATATAAAAGCACTAGTGCCAGCAAAACTTCTAGTATAACTCAAATGTCCACTAACTACAAAACAGAAAATGTAAAATATGACAAATTACTATGATTAATATTATACACTAGTGCAAGTTAATGGAAAAAGCTTTGTATCTTTACATGGAAAACTCACAAAACATATTAATGTGTAAAAAATACAAATCACAAAAACACATACAGTTGTATGTCATTTTTATTAATTTGAAAAGCAGGGGAAGTAATTAAACGTTTTGGAATTATTACAGAATTCAGAGAAAATTAAGTAACAGTTATATAAGAAAGGTGAGACTATGCTAATCTGGCAAAAATGAAAACAAATCTCTGTATCTTTACAGAGTTTAGGCAAGGTTTTCTATCCCTGTAAAGTTTAGTGAAAATGAGGACATCCTCTACATGCTGGTGACGCAGCAACAGAGGCTGCATTGCTCTTCTGCCCTACCCTTTAATTCCCAGCAGAAAGGCACCACATCAAGTTTTACACTGATTTCCTTACAAGAAGTAAAAAATATCATATCTCATTTATCATCATATTCATATTAATTCATATCATTTATCAATATGCATATCATTTGCCAATTCAAATTTTTCATATCATATTCATTTACACAGCCATGTACACTCATTGGGGTCAGAGAGGAACTGGAAAATTTTGTCTCCCATTTGCCCAGGAGGGAAGAATATACAAAGAATTGGTGAGCACTATTAGTGTCTACCAAAGCAATTAACACAAAATCCAGTATAAATATTCTCTGGGAAGAGAGGTAGAGAAGAAGAAAGTGGTATTTATTAGGAAAGGAGCAAACCAAAGGTAAAAGGCTTCTATGCTGTTGAGAGCATTACCTTTTTTAAGCCTAGGTAGTAAATACATTTATTTTTCAATACATTTATTTTTCAATTTATTATTCTCACATAAACTGTGTATATAGAATTATATATACTTTGGTATGTATTTCATACTTCAAAAAGTGTAACATATATATAAATATAGAGCATATGCATAATATGTGTCATGTAATGCATATGCATATGAACATGTTTTATTTATATATATGTCACAATGTAGCCTATTAAGTAGGTAGAATAATTGCTCCCCATAATATCCACATTTTAATGCCTAAAACCTCCAAATATGTTAGCTAATATGGCAAAAGTTATTCCACAAGTATGATTAAAGTTAAGGACACTGAGTTGGGGAGCTTATCCGGGGTTATCAGAGTATGCAACATCTCTGGCTTTAAAGATGGAGGAAACAGACAATGAACCAAGGAATACAGTTGGCATCTAGAGGCTGGAAAAGGCAGGGAAAAGTATTGTAACCTAGAGCCTCCAGAGAGGAACAGAGCCCTGCCCACATCCTAATTTTTATCAAGGCCTACCGAGCAGCGAAATAATAAATTCTTGTTGTTTTTAAGCCTCTAAGTTTGTGATAATTTGTTGTGGCAGCAATAAGAAACTAATGAAAAATGTACATATACACACATATACATTACTTTATAAATGAGGCTACATTTCACTGCAGTAAGATAGACACATTTTTGAACCTGTTGTATGTCTGATGTTGCTGAATATAAGTCATTATAATATATAGTTCATTAATGTGGTCTGAAGAATGATACTTTTTCCAACCTAGTTATCTATTAAAATATTCAAAACAATAAAGATAGCACCAGGAAAAAAAATTGGAAATTCTGGGACACAAGATGTATAAACACATAGCAAGATATCACTTCTAGGTCAAAGAGTATGAAGTAATCAACCTTTCCAAGAATAGGGCAGTCAGAATGTCAAAACTGATTAAAGTTAAAGCTGACTGAAAAAAATGGCTGTTGAAATTGTTCAAGTCAGAGAACATGTAAGCAAAATAAAAAATTTCTACCTTTGCTTCTGTTAAAGGTATTTGTAAAACTCAGCACATAATTTGTAAGGACAGATGACTACAGGAGAAAAAGTTTTGATGTAGACCAGGTTGCATTTTTGTAAGCTGAAGAAAAATCATTTATTTTCTTCAAACACTGTATGTGGGAAGAACAGTCTAATTATTTGAAGGAATGGAAAGATGGATCTAACTGGAAACAACTGATATACACTAAAACATCTTTATTTAATAGCATATTTTGTTTGCAGCTATGCCTGTGAACACTACATAATAAAAATATACAAAAAATGATGCTATAGTTTTTGGTTAGAATTAAGTCAAAGACATTCACTGACAAGGAATCTTTGAATGTGGATATTCCCAAAATCTCTCTGAGCCTTCTGATCGGAACAATTGTCTCTGAATTTTACCTCACTTTGTAAAGCATTGGCAGATATTTGATTTAACCTAGGATGTTTCAAAATGTGCTCTAATTAAAAAACTATTCTACAAGCAAACTAAAACAATATGAATAGAACTTTCCTTTCCAGAAACAATAAAAGAAATAAGACACTTTGTGAAAGGTGGTCCTGAACAAGTCACAGTAAAAAATAAATGTATACTTTACGTCTGCCTCCTCAAAACAGAAGCTACCTTCTGTTCCTGTCTTGAAAACAAGGTGAAAATCAGCTGATAAGCAACTTTAGGCAAAGGGTTGCCAGAACAAAGCTCAAGCAATTGAACATGTACACCTCAAGAGAATTTGGGAGAACCTGACCACAGGATCCAAATTCTACTAATAACAGATGCAAAGGCATAGTAGCTTTTCCCAAGTAGCTCACTTCATATTCCCATAGTGTCTATAGTGTAACCCATCTGAATAATGATGGGTTTTTAATGCTTCTTGTATTGATTGTTTTATATGAGAGATATGGGTTCAGTTGTATTCTGTATGTTGCTATTCAATTTTCCCAGCACTGTTTATTGAATAAGATTTTCTTTCCCTGGAGTATGTTTTCACTGACTTTGTGAAAGATTAGTTGGCCCTAGTGACTTTGTGATTTTATTTCTGGGTTCTCTGTTCTGTTCCATTGAGTTAGGTGTTTATTTTTATGCCAGTTCCATGCGGTTTGGGTTATTGCAGCCTTGTGGTATAATTTGAAGTCAGGTAATGTGATGCCTCCAGTTTTATAATTTTTGTTTAGGATTGTTTTGGCTATTTCAGCACATATTTTGGTTCCATATGAATTTTAGGATCATTCTGTGAAAAATGGTATTGACATTTTGATTGGAATTACATTAAATCTATCGATTGCTTTGGATAGTATGGCCATTTTAATTATATTGATTCTGTAAGTCCATGAGTATAGGATGTTTTTCCATTTGTTTGTTTCATTTACAATTTTTTTTAACTAATCAGTGTTTCATAAAAACCTACAAATGTATTTGGTTAAATGTATTCCTAGTTATTTTATTATTATTTTTGGAGCTATTACAAATGAGATTGAATTTTTGATGTGGTTCTCAGTTCATTGTTAATGGCGTATACAAATGCTACTAATTTCTGTATGTTGGTTTTGTGTCCTAATTCCTTACTGAATTAATTTATCAACACTAGGAGACCTTTGGAGGAGTCTTTTTCTAGGGTTTTCTATAAGATTGTATCAATTACACAAATAATTTGACTTCTTCTTTTCTGTTTTGGATGCTTTTTATTTCTTTCTCTTTCCTGATTGCTCTGACTAGGACTTCCAGTACAGTGTTGAATAGGAGTGTTGAAAGCGAATATTCTAGTCTTATTCTAGTTCTTAAGGGGAACGCTCTCAACTTCTCTTTTCAATATGATGCTCACATTGTGCTTATTGTACATGGCTTCTGCTATTCTGAAGTATATTTCTTGGATGCCTAGTTTGTTGAGGGTTTTTTATCATTAAAAGGTACTAAATTTTATTAAATATCTATTTCTGCATCTATTAAGATGACCATAGAGATTTTGTTTTTAACTCTGTTCACATGGTGAATCGCATTTATTGATTTGCATGTGTTGAACCATCCTTGCATCCCTGGAATAAACCCCACTTACTTGATCATGATATATTCTCTTTAATGTACTACTGGATTCAGTTTGCTAATATTTTAATGAGGATTTTTGCCTCTAGTACATCAGAAATATTCATGTGTAGTTTTTGTTTTTGTTGTTGTGTCCTTTCCTAGCTTTGGTATATGGGTCATACTGGCTTTGTAGAATGAGTTAGGAAGGATTCTGTTCTCAATTTTTGGAAACATTTTCAGTAGACTGGGGACCCATTCTTTTTTGTATGTCTGCTAAAATTTGGCTGTGAATTTGTCTGTTCCTGGAATTTGTTTTTGTAAGTGGGGGGAGAATTTTGTTACTGATTCAGTATAATTACTCATTACTGGTCTGTTCAGAATTTCTGTTTCTTCCTGATTTAACCTTGAGAGATTGTATGTGTTCTATGACTCAGTATGACTCAAAGTTGCTGAATTAATATAACTATCTAAGATTGTTAATAATTGAATTTCCTACATTCTACTTTATATCTTCTGAGTTTGATTATCCAGAGAAGCTTGGGAATCTGTGTTCTTATTTAATTTTTTGCATTGATAAATAAAATAGAATGCACTTTCTGTGTACAATGTGAGGTTTTAAAGTATATATTTTATGGACTAAATCTCACTAATTAACATATTAATCTTAGCCAGACTAAATCTGGCTAATTAACATACATGTTACATACATGGTTATCAATTTTGTGCCAAGAACCTTTTATATCCACTCTTTTATCATTTTTCAAGAATATAGTATTAACTGTTATCACCATGTTATATAATAGATCTCTTAAACTTACTCCTCCTTTTTAATTAAAAGTTTGTATCTTTTGACCAACATTTACTTCCACCCCAACCATCCCAGCCCTAGTAACCCTCATTATGCTTTCCACTTCTGGAACATCAATTTTTTTAGATTATACATATGAATGAGATCAAGCAGTATTTGTCTTTCTTTGGCAGAACATAATGCTCTCTATATTCATCCATGTTGATACAAATAAAAAGATTTTATTATTTCATATGACTGAACAGCACTCCATTGTGTATAAATACCCTATTTTTTAATCCATTCATTTTTTAATGAACATTTAGATTGATTTCATGTCTTGAATATTGTGAATAGTGCTGCAATAAACAGAGAAAGGCAGGTATCTCTCCCACAGACTGATTTAATTCTCCTTTCCCTTGGATGTGGAATTGCTTAATTATATGGCGGTTCTATTTTTAATTTTTAAATAAATCTTCTATTTTTAATTTTTAAATATCATAATGGCAGTACTAATTTTCACCCCTACATATAGTGTGCAAGGGTTTTCTTTTCTCTACAATCTTGTCAATACTTGTTACCTTCCTTTTGATAATAGCCAGAGTATCTGTATTTTAACCACAAGCAATAGAGATGATCCCCATGATCAGATGCATTGGTGCAGACCAACAGGGTCCAGTGTTTGGGAGAATTCATTGAGTATTGACAAGTCAGTCAGTTCACTAGACTTCTCCAGGATTCCTAAACATCAGCTCTCATTTCTGTTCTTTCCTTTCCCTATAGAAATATCTCTTTAGGTGGCGATTGTGAAATTCTTGTCATTTAAAAACCTGACGCTCTGCTCATTTAAATTTCAAACTCTCACTCTGAAATGGAGGACTTATTAAACAGGTATATTCTTTGTAACAAGAGGTATATCTTGAGGCACAAAGTGACAGCTGTGTAAATAATTCACTGTTAAGGCTCATACACCTGAAGTGGTAAGTTTATTTTGCCTATTATGCTGTCAGTGGACAGGGGATCCAAAAGACAGTCATTCTCAAATTCTGCGTTTTATATCCCTTGTAGAGATTTAGCCTCACTAATTTGGAATTATTAGCTCAAGGGAACATTTAGATAAAGACCAAACAACAACAACAACAAAACGTGTAATGTTTATTTCCATTTAAAATAATATGTGATGCATTTTTCCAGATAAATTTATAAGATAGTATTATTTGTTAACTAAAAATTTCAAGATGTATACACATACATATGTCACACATACACACTTTTTTCAGATTATTAAAAAAAATAATACTTTTGAAAGTCAAAATTAAAAATCTGGAAAGACAATTCTAAAAAGCAGCATTAATGCTTCTCTGGTGCTAGTTTTAGTGGGTGAGTCACTGCTGACTCTAAAGCATTCCATAGTGTCTTGTGAGGAATAATATCATGTAAAGCTGTACATTAACATTGCCCTGCAAGTGGGACACTGCCTAATAGAACTTATAATTCTCAGTATAGTTTTCCCTTTGGAGCATTGATGCATTTTTAAAATTTGCTGTTAAGAGTAAATTGTAGTGGTTTTTTTTTTTTTTTTTGTCATTATAGCACCAGAAAATGAAACAGTGGGTTTGACTATGTAACCCTAGAGATTTCAAGATTAAGAACAACACAAAAGAGAACAAACACCAAAAACAGCCAAACTGTTTTCCATGGGGATAATTTCATTATTATGTATACAGATTGTAGATAATGATGAAAACACCATAGTAGTTATTGAAATAAAAAGATGTAGGAGAAAGACTAAAACATCTTTTTTAAAAAACTGAGAAATCTTTTTTCTTCTTTAAAGGAGATGAGGCTAAAATTTATCCTAAATTGTTTATTTTTAATCCTGTTCAGTGATTTGAGATCAAAATTTAATACTCTGAGGAGAAATATTACCAGGACATTTTTTAATCAGTCATCTGATTCTTATATAGCCATTTTAGCCTCTGTTTAATGTACTGAAGTTTGTTTTATAAGTATATATTATAGTTATATTACTATATCACATATATAGTTACAATAGTTATATAACTATAATAATTGTAGTTACTATAGTTACACGTATTACATATTATAGTTACAATAAAGTAAAAGATCTACACTATAACTCATCGTCACTTGTTTATAAGCACATGTCCAAAGTTAGGGATCATAATTGTTCTCTTTTGTAAAAAATACATTTATAACATTGCCTTAACACAGGACCATGGGGAAAATATTCTCTAGGATCCTTCACTTACTCCTAAAATATGTGCTTTGTGCACATATACTTTCGTGTCTTTTCTCTGAAAAACTTTTCATTTCAGAAGAAAAGTTTACATATAAGAACAGGAAACAGAAGAACCCAGACAGATTTAAGTGTTTTGCAGCAACAGCATGGTGCTACTGTTTGTGTTGATGGGGGCAACAAGAAGTCTCCCTCCTTCACAATTATCTTCTCTTTATTATCCTAGGCCTCCTAAAATGGTACCGTTTAAGATACATTACTCAGATAAATAAGTACTTTCTTTTCTTATTTAATTGATGTACAATAATTGTATATATTTTGGGACACATGTAATATTTTGATGCCTGTATACAATGTGTAATAATCAAATCAGGGTAATTGGGATATCCATCACTTCATTTAAGTTTTCTTCATGTTGAGAACACTACCATTCTTCTCTTCTAGCTATTTTTAAATATACAATAAGTCATTCTTATAGGTTCCCTACTGTATTATTGAGTACTAGAACTTATTCCTTCTATTTAACGTTATTTTCATACTCCTTGGACAACTTCCCCTCATCCTTCTTCCCCGCTTCCCTTTCTTTTAAAAAACAAAATCCCTTTGGTGTTCAATGATGCCTTGAATCATTTTGATGGCAGCAGCAGCCCATCTGGAGCAGCCATTGTGAAGATGCCAGCTGCAGTGGTGGAAGCACAGCCAAGGATGCTCACTATACAGAGCCCTTAGGAGCTGGGAACAAGTGGGATCACGGCTCACTTCTGAGTTGGCAGGGTAGGGGCTGCCCCACCCCAGGCACAGCCACAGCTACCCAGGCGACCTGGGTATTTCTGCATTCTTGAGGGCTCAGAAGCCCCTCCACTGCCTGGCCTCCCTACTTCAGGTGTCTGCTCTGATTTTGAAGCAAAGTTGAGGCTGAGCCCAGGCCCTGCTGCCACCTGGCCCATTGTGCACACACTTGGGGCAGCCCCCTGTTGCCTCTGCCTCTTCTGGATTTGGGGCACCAAGGAGCCTGGAAGAGAGGCCAAAGGGGACTAAAGTGGCTCAGCATGGGCCTGCAGGTGCCCCTTGACACAAATAGCCTGGGCAAGGTGGATGATATGATGAATGATGACAGGCAGCAGATAGGCTCCTGGGCAGAAAGGGGCAGGTCCTGATGAAGGCCTACCTTCAAGCCAGGGAGGACCTGAAGCATGCGGGCAGGACTCCCAGTTCCAGGTGGAGTCCACAGCCTGAGTGAGCCTGGACTGTGGTGCTTTTTTTTTTTTTTTTTTTTTTTTTTAATGGTGCTTTTTCCAGGCCCACCCATGACTGCCCATGGACGAATTAACATGCATTTCCTTTCTTCTGAGCCCATAAAAACCCCATAAAAACCAATGTCCAACAGACATTGCTTACGTCCTGCCTATGGTTAGGAGCTACCTACTCAGGTCTTCTATTGCTGAGGGCTGCACAGACATTGGGATGATCTACCTGTGGAAAGGAGATACCCACTGCACATTTCCTCTCTGCTGAGCTGGACACTCATTGGGATGACCTGCCTGCAGAAAGGAGCTAGCCACTTGAGTCTCTTCTCCACTGAGAGTCAGACAGATGTCAGCTTGACCTGCCTGCAGAAAGGAGCTACACACTTTGGGTCTCCTTGGAGCTGTTCTGTCACTTAGTGAAGCTCCTCTCCACCTTGCTTACTCCAGTTGTCCACATATTTCATTCTTCCTGAACCATGTGACAAGAATTTGGGACCTATCAAATGGTGGGACTGAAAGAGCTATAACACAAACAGGACTGAAACATGGCCCCCACTCACCACAAAGCATATGACAAGGAAAGAAGAGCTGCAGCCCTTCAGAGATCCCAGACCAGACCTAGGGCTCCCCTAGCCAGAGCTATGACACCTCTATGAGGCTGTGTGGTTCCCGGTAACTCCCAGCTTCTGGGCACCACTGTGTTCCCCTTGTCCAGACGCAGGTGCCCACAGTGGAAGCCATGTGCAGTACACCTGGTCCAGCCACAGCCTTGCACAGAGCTGTCTGTCCCACCACAGCAGCAGTGTGCCTGCCTTTGGGCAGTGGCCAGACCCCATTCTTGCTTACCCACACACCTTTTGCTGTTCTGTGCCTGATTTGCCCTTGGCACATTCCGAGTCAGGCCCAGTAGAGCAAGCTGAGCACAATCTGCTTGGCCAAGTGAATGGAACCAGCCCAGTAGGCACAAGCAATACTCAAGACAAAAGGCACTGATGGCCACAGAGGTTTCTGGCTGGTGAAGCAACACTCCAAGGATCCTGTGATAATACTTTAATTTTCTGCTATAGCATTTACTTCTGG
The DNA here is from genome assembly GCF_048565385.1 of Saimiri boliviensis. NCBI lineage: Eukaryota > Metazoa > Chordata > Mammalia > Primates > Cebidae > Saimiri > Saimiri boliviensis. Next base: position 49,012,172 of record NC_133464.1, on the reverse strand, counting down.
GATGTGATTCCAAACACAGAGTCAAATAATTATAACTAGTGAGTTATCTGCGCTCTTCTAAGCGCTGTCAGATTTTAAAATGATATGAGTGTAGGCAGGGAGATGGTGGTTATTGTTTTGGTTTATTTTGTTTTGTTTATTTTTAAGAAAAGAAGAGAGAGAACTTGGGGCTCTGAAACTCTGTATTATTTGAAAAGTCATCTACTATTGTTCTGGATCCCCAGGCAAAAGTGGAACATGAAATAGCAGGTACATTTATATCTCTTGTTACTCTAAGGCCTCAATTTCAAATCTAGATGCAGAGAACCCATGTCATAGTAAGCAGGCCTTGACCATACAAGCTTTTGTGTTCCCATCTCTGGGTCTATATATTAATATTCATTCTGGAGGTCTTTTTCCCAAGAAACTCTCTCTTTCTACTACCTCCTATCTAATCAAAATCAAGTCCTATCAAATCTGCCTCCTACTCTGTTAGGTAGTTCTGTTATAGGGCTATTTTACTTTTTAAAAATCATAGCAGCAGAGCAGTAATAACAGTTAGTCCTTATATTCTTTTATATTTCTATTAAACTGTAAGTTCTATAAACAGTATGTGGCAGGGATCATGTGTTGGTTGAGTCACTCACACATTCTTGACAAGTTTAGTACCTCAATCCCTGAAAGCAATTGATAGTCCAGCTTCTTACATCTATCTCCAAAATGTCAAAAGGGTCTATCCATATTCCTGTGCCTTACTTGCTTGAACAATTTAAGCCATCATTCTTAAAAATTAAAAAAAAAAAAATGTCAGTCTATACCACACACCTTCGCCCATTTAAAACCTTCTGAAGGTGGCACCTAAAAAATATACAAAATAATGCACCTGAGCTCTATCTCACCTCTTCCATCAGGCACCTCAATCAAGCATCTTAGTGCTTTACAACCATAACATACACACTGTCATGATTTATTCCATGCTGCTCTAACCACATGGAATGTTCTTTACACCTACAAACCCTGGTGAGCTCCTATTTATCCTTTAAGATGGAATCCAAATGTTGCCTTTATAAAAGCATTCCAGAGGTTTTAAGATATTTCTCTTCCCCAGGACCTCATACTCTATAGCACAACTGTTTGTTTCACATGCATATCCCTTTGCCTTAGACTCTGAATTTTAAAATAAGTCAAATGATATATTGTAGTTATAAACTGTGTTCATTTTATCTTCATTGTACTCAGTACTCAATATTTAACACAGAGATCACTGAGAACGTATTTGCTTTATGTTTGATTATAAATTATCTTTTGGGAAAAAGGTATAAATTGAGGGGAGGGGGGAATCTATCATAAGTAAATTGTTAGATTTATCATTTCATAAAAAATGATCATATATTCTGGCAACTATAACTTTACTTGATCCTTTCTCTCCCTCTTTTTTTTAATGGGACTGGGACTAAGGAGAAGATCTTTTCATTTTAATTTCCCAATATCTTTGCTGTTACTCTTCCAGAAATGATTTACTACTTTTTTCATTCCTCTGAATTAGCAATAGTTATAATTAACATAGAAAGATAGTTCTAAATACATATTTCTCCTAATGTTGCCTTCAACTGAGAGTACTTGCTCATCCCCGGCGGTAACTGAGTGGTAATATGTTTTCCTTCCCCTTTATTTTAATGAATACATAAATTCCAAATGAATTTATACTGTACTATTAAAGAATTCAAATAAACAAATGGGAAAATTTGGAATATTTTATAATGGTGGGTAAAAATGTTTTAGGTTTAATATCTTTAGAACATGACCCAATTGATGATAAAACTTAACATAAGATTCAGTTAGTTAATGAGTACTCACTGAGCATCTGGCTGTGGCAGGCCCTTTGTGAGCCAATGCAAAAATAAATGAGAATAAATGCAGCATTGTCCTGATTAAAACAGAGAAGCAGGTAAAAATCATAATCTTTTGTCTGTGCTATTCCAATTTTGTCCTTGGCTTATTTAATCTTACTGTTTTCACTATCACTCCTCAACTCCAAGATCAATGGTGTGTGGCTAAGTTTATTCTACAGAAAAAGGGGGGAAAATGCTGAGTCATATTATTTGCCAATTCCCACGGTGTAAATACTCCTACAATGGCCACTTTCAAAGGACAAATGTAGAGCTGCTGGAAACAATAAAATTCAGCTTTCACAGGTCAGCACATGCTGGTTCCAACTCACCACTACCTGCCCTTCACAGACATGCTCCTTGACACAAAGATGCAGAAAGCTCTTACTCTTATCTTTTGCTCTCATAAATGAATTTTACACCAATTATTAACACCTCAACATGAATTCCAGCCATTGCATGCATTAATTGTTCCAATCCAAGGAAACTGTCCCAAAACACAAGGATATTGGTTTTTAAATGTTATCACTATATTTATCCTAATACTTTATTTTATCTGCATGTAATAGTTGTAGGCCGGATAAGCAGGTTGGAATTATCTGGAGTCATACACAAATATCCTGTTTATTCTGTGTGGGTTGCACGAATATTTGCTAAAATGGTTGAATGAAAGCCCTTAACAGAAGTGGTTTACAAAGGATATAATCTTATGTTGCTTAATATTAAATATTACTAGTTAAAATGCATGCATCAATTTCTGCTTACAAGAAGGAGAACACAAAATATAATGCTTAAAGAACTTCAGGAAAATATTTGAAAAGCAAAATGCACCTGAATTAAATTATTTAAACAATAATAAATATGAAACATACTATGGAACACTACTTGCTAAATGGTAAGCAACAATATGCATTAAATTAAAAAAACAGAAATTGGTTATTAATTCACCCAGCTAGTGTGTGAAAGTCAATGCGTAATCCCTTGGAAAAACACATTACAATGGCTTTTACAGATTTTGCAAAATGAAAATGTCTTTAAGTAGTAGGCATAGAAACATGTAAGGAAAAAATTAAATAGCCTAGTAATTGTTGGTTTTTCAAATAAACTGCATTTGTAGAGTGTAATGCAAATCAGTAGATTTCTGCATTGGCTGATTAAATTAATTGTGTTTTTAATGTAAATACTTTCTGACTGCAATTTACCTTTCATTGTTTAACATGTGCAATAGTAACTTCTTTAGACTAAGAAGGTGTGAGGAAAAGTTTTCATGGTATCTTTCTATATTTTAATATTCATTTTCCTTTAAATAAATTCCTGTTAATTTTCTACTAGTGTATTAAGTTTATGTTTGTAGTAGTACACAAACTATTTCATCTGTTTTACATTTGTTAATTATATATGATCATACCAAAGTTGAAACAAATTTATACCTCTGAGAGACTCCTTGAATTTCCAGAGTAACCTAAAAATATTTTTCCCAATTTCTTGATACAGTATAAACCTCTTATTTCAATGGTAGCAACAGCAGACTCAAAAAAGAAAACAGAAAACAATATTAACCAAATACGAAATTGGAGTTGAGCTTGGATTCCGAAAATCACATGTCAAAGTATGTCTCCCAGGGACCAGATTTATGCATCTGTCTTACTAACATCTCCTATTTAATATTATTTCTTTTACTTTTATATTACAACATGATACATTGTGTTTGAAGCTGTCTAGGTCTATAGCATCTTTTGCTTTAATATTCACAGAATCCAGAATTCCATTAGTATGTGTATGTATGTGTGTGTAAATTGTGCTAGTCAAAATCACTAGTGCTCTTTCAAGACTAACACTAAATAGAAATCTCTCATTTATGGCTATAATCGTATCCACTTTTTATTATGTTCAGTAGAAACTGAATTATCTAGTGTGTTCTACGGTGTCTAAATTATGTTTGTAGAATTAGATGATGTGCATTTTAAAATAAATGCTGTTTTTCACTTTTTTCTCTTGTTTATGTTTGGAATTGGTGAATTTAAATATAAGATCCTAATATTCTTATCCTTTGGAAGTAACAGAAATACGTTTCCTTTATCTTGAAGCTCTGGGGGTTGGTGGGGCTGCAGGGGCAGTACTTTGCCCTAAGAAGTTGGAGCAAAACTGCTTGTAAGGAATAGCCTGCCAGATTTTTCAATAGTAGAAATAATTGTCAAAGGAATTATGATTTGCAATGAATTACCATGGATTATGATTTTAATGTGCCTTCAATTTTGTTAAAATTCTTAGAATACAGTACTTATAAATTCAATAAGAAAATACAAAGAATACCAAATGTTTTAGAAATTACTAAAAATGACATTTATGCCAGATGCAAGGAGTTTGCAATGCAAAAAATATACATCATCTAGTCTTATAGGTACTTGAATCAGTTATACTATACAGTTGTTGAACTGCCAACTCATAAATTCAAACATAGTTTTACATGTCTTTATAGTATCTAATAACAATTATTTTTAAAGTAATGAATAATGAGATGAATCAGAGTACTTATGAATAGTGTTACATTTCTTTATGGTTATTTAAATATTCTTTTGCTTTTTTTAAAAATTATTCTGGCTATCAGTTAATGGACCGCCAACACAAAACAAGACTTGACAGTAAACATATTGCAATACTGCATTAATTTTTAAAAAAATTACTAAGAGAAATCCTTTCTGGTATTTTCTCTGTCACTGATTCCAAATATTCCCATTTTTTCTAGCTCTTAAAAGTTTCTATGCAAAAAGGGTGTCAGGACTAAATAAGCTTGGAAAATGGAGCCTAGTATATTCCATCCATGGAGAGTTAACAACCCACGAAACAAGGGCTCTGAACAATCTTGCAGTGAGTAAGTGTTTAGGTTTGTTTATCCTGGTTTTAACAAGTATACTTTACCAGCGGACAATTTTTAAAGTAATCTCTCTCTTTACAGCCTGTAGATATAGAATTCCACAGAAAACCCTGTGAAATTCTGTTCTGTGCTAAGCAAGAACTTCCCTGCATATAACCTAAGTTAATTTGTAATCTTCTTGCCTTTCAGCATAGACAGTCAGGGCAAATCTGAATCCAATCTCTTGCATGTTTCTATGTGTGAATTACCTCTCTAAAGCACCATCTGGCCACATTACCTATCATTATCAATACACAAGAGCCGTCTGTGTTCAAGACCTTATTATGTGCCACCCAATATGCATGCATGTGAACTATACATCCAAAGTCAGATATGCACTTCTTACATCTAAGGTCAACATATTCAGTTTGCCCAATTCTCATACACACACACACACACAAACACACACGCACACACACACGCACACACACACACACACGTTTTGAAGTTGAAGCTCTGACTTCACAAGGATGACTTATCTCCTTTATTTGAATAGTTTGCGTGTGCGTGTCTGTGTGCGTGTGTGTGTGTGTGTAATATTCAAACACAGGTAGAGATAGAACTAGCTTGTGTACTAATCATATCTAGGACTAATATATCAGAGTTCACTGAAAATGACAATGTTAAGCTTTCCTAGCTTGATGACTACTGTTTTCCCTTCTCCAGCCAACATTATAAGCCTGAATTTCTACCAGGCGTCCCAAAACTATGGCCTGCTGGCCGCATGTGGCCCCCTGAGGCCATTTATCCGGCCCCATGCTGCACTTCAGGAAGGGGCACCTCTTTCACTGGTGGTCAGTGAGAGGAGCACAGCATGTGGCGGCCCTCCAACAGTCTGAGGGACAGTGAACTGGCCCCTGTGTAAAAATTCTGGGGACGCCTGATCTAGGCAAAGACTCTAATAACCTTGTACCATACCCAGTTTACAGTGATGCCTCTACAAAGCCACTATGTAGAAAGAACATTTGTACCTCTTTGAAGATAAATCCAGTGCAAAAATCATCTAAAGATTAAAGTACTATGGCCTACTGCTTCCACCACAAAGAAATCTGAGTTTATGTGATATGTATAACTGTAAGGTTTAACTTACTAGATTACTTATATTAAAGTTGTTTTGGTGTTGAGCGCTTCCGTATGAAAATAAGATTTTTAAAAAATTTAGATCTTGCAGGTTTCCACATTTCTATGTCAACGTCAATAGTAAGAATAGGCCAGGCGCGGTGGCTCAAGCCTGTAATCCCAGCACTTTGGGAGGCCAAGGCGGGTGGATCCCGAGGTCGAGAGATTGAGACCATCCTGGTCAACATGGTGAAACCCCGTCTCTACTAAAAATACAAAAAACTAGCTGGGCGTGGTGGCACGTGCCTGTAATCCCAGCTACTCAGGAGGCTGAGGCAGGAGAATTGCCTGAACCCAGGAGGCGGAGGTTGCGGTGAGCTGAGATCGCTCCATTGCACTCCAGCCTGGGTAACAAGAGCAAAACTCTGTCTCAAAAAAAAAAAAAAAAAAAAAAAAAAAAAAAAAAAATAGTAAGAACATAAAGGTTTCTTTGTAGGTCTTAGACAACCATACACATTGACACACCTCTCTGAAAATTTCTTATTTAAATTTCTGTTTGGATCACAATGAAAGCAGCTGACTCTGTATGAAAAATGGATACAAAAAATCATCATGTGGAGTGTAAACATATCTAAGCAGAAAAGAAGATGAGCTATTCTAATAAAGGAGAATACTCATCCTTGTTAGGTGAAGAGCTTCAACTTTGAAAGGCAACATATTAGGAAGATAAAGTGAATCCTCATTCTAATTTTGTTTCATACTTTATAAAACACAAAAACAAGGAACAAATTTTTAAAAATAACTTTCGCATACTTTTGGATTTCTTTCCTGAGGATCCTCCAGGTATTCTCAAATATGCCTAAAAATACTACTACACTGTTTTAATGTGTAAGGTGAAGGAAATACAGGGAAAGGGGAAAGCACAGTCTTTGAAGACATCCTTTCAGTTCTTAGTGTGGACAGTGAAATCCATGTATATTCTTTAATATAAAATGTTTAGATTAAACCACTAGTAAATGGAGAGGGAAGTTTCTATAACTCTACAGAAAATTCTAACTCATTACCATAATATCTTCTCACTCTTCACTTTCGATGTGAGGGCAACTGCAGCAGTCACTGGCAATCAATTTTCAAACTGCCAAGGGATGTGTCTGGGGATCTCTCTAGATTAATAAACAATCAAAGACATTACTGCCTGGTGCAGGGACTCCTGTGGCTGTGGAAGGTTTTTGAGAATTTCATCTCTGTGATAAGAAAGAGGTGGGAAGGGAAGAGCATGGTTCCCCTAAATGATATGGAAGGCGGGAAGGGAAGTGCTAGGTAGAGGAGTGAGTGGTCCCTGCATAGGACCCCATCCCACAAACCTAGGTGAAGACAAGCATCTTTGTTGTATTTCCCAAGACCACCCGGCCTGCCATGACCCCATCCTATGCCAATAAAATCTCCTGAGACCCTAGCAGGCAGACACACAAGCAGCTGGAGGTGGAGATTAATGGATGGAAGGAAGAAGACACAAGCAGCTGGACATTGAGGCAGAAGAGCACACCAACAGATACCAGCAGGCCATCAGCTGGCAGAAAGAGGCAGAGTTTGGCTGGGGCAGTGGAAGGAGAGCCCAGGCCATGGACTCCAGGAGAAAACCTTCCCACTCCATCCCCCTTTTGACTTCCCCCATCTGCTGAGAATTGCCTCCACTCAATAAAACCTTGCACTCATTCTCCAAGCCCAGGTGTGATCAGGATTCTTCTGCTACACCAAGGCCAGAACCCAGGATACAGAAAGCCCTCCATCCTTGTGACAAAGCAGAGGGTCCATTTGAGCTGGTTAACTTAAGTCACCTACAGATAGCAAACTAAAAGAGCAAAACTAAAAGAGCGCCCCATAACACATACACGCTAGGGCTTCAGGAGCTGTAAACATTCACCCCTAGACACTGCTGTGAGGTGGGAGCCCCACAGCCTGACTGTCTGTTTGCTCCCCTACAGGTTTGAGCCACAGGGTACTAAAGAAGTGAGCCACACCACATCACACGCCCTATGAGGGGGACAAGGGAACTTTTCGCGTTTCAACAGGAACGCGAAATCATTTTTAGGTTGGTTTTCTGAGTGTGTCCTCCCTGTACACTGGGACATAACCTTTGAGTACAGTCTTTTCTCATCCAATATCTGGTACTGTAATAGAGAAGACTGGCTTCAAAATGCATTTTAAAACTTTTTTTTTCCTCCTTTCCAGTCTCTAGATGTAACCTCGAAGCAAACTGTAGAAAACTTTTTCTTCATCTTAAAATATAAATGCCTGAAACCTACTATGAAACTCCCTTCCCTTTCCCGCCATGTACTCCCTTACATCTTACTCCATGCGGGCTTACCTAACTTTACGCTTGCTAAGAAATTCCAGGGCCTAATTTAAAACAAACCAGGCATGAAGGCCCAGCAGCAAGATTCTCCTACACTTAATGATTGCCTCAAGACTGATAATCTACAGCTTGGCTACTCTCAACATGATACTGTCCCATACGCCAAGTGGATCATAACTCAATACAGGAATTAGGACAAGACACACAGTTTCTGCACCGTGCACAACTCCTTCATGCCTCCCATATCAAGCATCACTGTTTTAAACCCCTTCCCTCAGCCCAAACTATTGAAGTTGCTTCTAGTGGGCTGGAACATGCCTGCTTCCCCACTGCTAGGTCTAGAAATAAAATCACTTTCCTTTCACTGCACTTGGTCCTTGTTTTTGACCTCGCAAGTGGCGAGCAGCCAGGCCTGCACTCAATTATAGTATAAGAAGGAAAAAGGTTAAGGGTGGTGGCCGGGCCTGGTGGCTCATGCCTGTTATCCCAGCATTTTGGGAGGCTGAGATGGGTGGACCACTTGAGGCCAGGAGTCAGAGGCCAGCCTGGCCAACATGGCGAAACCCCCACCTCTACTAAAAATACAAAAATTAGCAGGTGTGGTGGTGTGTGTCTGTAATCCCACTTACTTTGGAGGCTGAGGCAGGAAAATCACTTGAACCCAGCCAGCAGAGGTTGCAGTGAGCTGAGATCTTGCCACTACATTCCAATCTAGGCAACAAAAGAGGCTCCATCTCAAGAAAATAAAAAAAGGTAAGGACGGATGTGAGATATGGCAAGGTTTCTCCTCAAACAGACTGCTCAACCTTTTATTTTTTAAATCCCAGTACCCCTTCCTGTTTTCTTCTCCTTTTCTTCTTTCTGACTTTACTACATGTCCAGGGATGCCACAGCACCAGTGACATTATCAGCACCAGCTCATGCCACTGGTGCTGTGAAATGACTGGCTCTCTAGTTTGTAGAACAGGACCCCTTCCTCCTCTCCCCTCTGTCCCATCATGAATCCACCTTATCTAAAAAAGTTTAAATGTTTGGCCAATCAGGTCTAGCTTAGATTGTGCGGTCCAACCCCAGCCAATGGGGAAAGGACAGACAGGCAGGAGTTGCGTTAGGAATAAAAACTTCTACTCTCCTTTGTTTTATGTGCTCTTGTGGCAACCAGTCATATGGAAGGCACCCTTCTGTGCAGAACTAAATTTTCTTTGCTGAGAAATCCTTTGTCTAAGTGCTCATTATTCCTTACAACTCTGAGCCTTATTTTTAATAATGGAGAACATTGTTGAGAAAACAAAATTCAAGAGAAAATTCTATTATTGCTGGTTAATTATCAGAAAATAAAATTCAAGAGAAGTTCTGTTATTGCTGGTTCTTTACTATTAAATTTCATTTAAAATGTCATCTACTTACATCCCAGAGAGAGAAATAAGTACAAAAATAATTATAGGACAATCATATCTTTATCTTGCAAATATATATAAATACATATATGTGTGTATGTGTGTGTGTGTGTGTGTGTGTGTGTGAGAGAGAGAGAGAGATAAAAAAGCTCTGGCTTTGATAAATGTATGAGAGTTTGACTTCAGAGCCCCATAATGTATCTAGGTTTGTTTATGCTTTCTGTGAATTAGTTTTTACTTTAATGCTAAAGCAAAGGAAATCAGTATCTGCTTTAATTTTTGAAGATTCCAAAGAGGCATTTATCACATAGGTATGATTTTTTTTTTAATTTTCAGGAGGATTATATAAGAATATATCCTTAAAATTTATTGTACTTAATTCTTCCTAAAGAAAACAAGAAAAACATATGCAAATTGCATTAATGATTTTGAAACCTTTATTTGAATTAGTAGCTCTGCACAAATTTGTTGTCAAAACCTGCAAATCATCAGTTTTTTGCTTTTTCTTCCTCACACTTTAAAGAAGATGTCAAGCAGAAGTGAAATCAGTAACTGAAGAAAGAGTTAAAGTTCTTTTTTAAAATCCATTTTTTTAATGTTTACAATTTTTAACTGAAAAAATATAAATAAAAAATATAAATGCATGTATTCATGGTGTACAATGTGGTGTTATGACAAATGAATACATTGTGGGATAACTGAATAAGGTTGATTACCATGTCGATCCCCTCAAATATTCATCATATCTTTTTTGTGATTATATTTAAAATTACACATTGCATAAACTGACCTTTCACATTTACAAATGTAAATATAGTAATTAATTATAGATTTGATAAGTCACTACCTATTAAGTGATCTTCATAGACAACAGAAAAATATTATGTAAAAAGAAAATTTTTTGCTGGGTGTGGTGGCTCACGCCTGTAATCCCAGCACTTTGGGAGGCCGAGGAGGGTGGATCACAAGGTCAAGAGATTGAGACCATTCTGGTCAACATGGTGAAACCCCATCTCTACTAAAAATACAAAAAATTAGCTGGGCATGGTGATGCGTGCCTGTAATCCCAGCTACTCAGGAGGCTGAGGCAGGAGAATTGCCGGAACCCAGGAGGCGGAGGTTGCGGTGAGTCAAGATCGCCCCATTGCACTCCAGCCTGGGTAACAAGAGCGAAACTCCATCTCAAAAAAAAAAAAAAAAAAGAAAAAAAGAAAAGAAAATTTTTTAAAACATTGCTTACCTGTTTTCAATTACAAGCTAAAAAATGTATCATTTATTCAGACTAAAACCTCAAACAAAAGAAACATAGGGCAGACATTGCTAAAATGTTAGCTCACACACATTTAGAGGAATACGTCTCAAGGATATATGGATATACATACAGAGATAGAGATAGAGATAGATTTTTTTGGAGATCAAGTCTCACTCTGCCGTCCAGGCGTGCAGTTGTGCAATCTCTATTCAATGCAACTTCTGCCTCCTGGGTGCAATAGATTCTCTTTCCTCAGCCTCCTGAGTAGCTGGCATTACAGGCACACACCACCCTGTCTGGCTTTTTAAAATTTTTATTTAATTAATTTATTTATTTGTAATTTTAGTAGAGATGGGGAGTTCACAATGCTGGCCAGGCTGGTCTCAAACTCCTGATCTCAAGTGATCTGCCCGCCTCGGCCTCCTAAAGTTCTGGGATTACAGGAGTGAGCCACCACACCCGGTTGATATTTTTAGTTTCTAAACTTTTTTAGCTAAAGATGTACAACAGTTGTTTTCCGATTGCAATATTGTTTATTTATTTTCCACTTCCCTTATAACAATGCAAAAAGAGTACCCTTCTTTCTCTACTGCTGCACTATAAGTAGCTAATTTATGGAACTGAATGATTCTTGCCTTTAAATGACATTACTAACACGATTTCTTTTCCTGCTTTGTTTTATTCCTCATCCTGCTTTTCATCATAAATCTCGAGAGAGCTCTATTTTCTCCATCTTGTTCAATAGGCATTTTCTCAGTCTAAGCTGTTAGGTTTCTCTCTCTTAACTGATTATGGTGACTTCTATTACAAAAATAACATTTATTAAAACAAATCTATTAATGACAATGTCTACCTAGAAATAAAAAAGAAGTAGGTCTTTGGTGTTTTATTTTTCCTTTTTCATCTGCTTCTTTGAAAAGTAGAGCATGCAGGATATATGATGCTGAATTATACTGAGATTTAATTAGTCTTCAAAAAGATGCAAATGAAGAAGGACACTCTATTTGGAATTTAGGCAATTTTTAGAATTCAAAAACAGTTTTGTTTTTTCTCCTTGCACCAGTCTTTTTCTCCTAAGGACATGTGCCTTCTCTTCTATCTTTCTCCACGTTCCTTTCTAAATATTTCAAACATTCATTGGTCTTGTTACTAACTCTGTTTCACTGAAATTTTCTTTTCATACATTATTACAGAATTGATTTAATATTAGAATATAATTTTGGGCAAAAGAAACTTGTTAACAAATTGTTATAAGTAATGCATGTGTTTAGTATCATTTCTTTACCTTTATGAACTCAGGACAGAAAGCAGGGATGTTATTTCACACTTTGCAATTAGGTAATATGTCTGAAACTCCCATTGAATATGTGTGTGAATATATCACTACATAAATAGAAAATGCACATCAATGAATCTTAATTTACCTTCCAAATTTTTTTTGGGTGCAGATGCACACTAAACAGTGGAAACTAAAAATAATGGTTTTGTCCTTGAAATTAAATTTATATTTACTTATAATTTTAGATAAATTGATATAGAATATTATTCAAGGAAAGATGTACACTGATGTATATGCATACATACATATTTTATTGCACTATTTAAAATTAGATATTTTTAATAGGATGTTAAATTCCAGCTACTCTGAGAGACAAGGCCATTGAAATGTTGAAAAGAATACTGGATTGAAACAAACAAATCAACTATTGGAGTTAGAACAGGATTTCTGAACAAAGAGGCAAGATCTTTCACGATATAAATGTTTAAAGACTTAACCTTGAACTTAGTGGATAAAGAAAGAAAAATCTCTGGTATCAGGTTTGTAATTTATAGAATACCTGAAAGTGAACACTGGGTGGCAATGTTTATCTACTTTTATTTTTATTACAGCTTTTTCAGGAATTCAAAGGCTGTAATAGGAAGTACTAAAGTTTCTGGTCCTCAAGGTTATTTGTGGGTCTTAAGACACTGTAAAACCCTCTCCTCCCTTTTTTTTCCTTTTAAGTATTCTAGTTCCTTTGTTTTGCGCACAGAGTAGAGTTCCATATTCTATCCCTGACATACTGTTCTTAGTCCATTCACTGATTCTAGCAAAATGAGGCATGCTGTAGAGAATTAGCAGTGGAGCTGGAAGAGACAAATAAGAATCACTAAATAGACAAAATGTTGTAATAACATTAAAAATTCTTGGAATATTTATTCTTGAGAATTAAATGTTGAGGGGTGACAACAAATCATCATCGAATCAAAATTAGTATGATAAGCTTTTCTTTTTGATTTTGATTGATGTTCAGAACTATTTAATTGAGCAAGTCATATGAAAATTAAAAATGTATTGATCAAGCAGTTAAAACCAAATATGGCTTTCAATATTATTGTAGCTAAACTTCCTCTTCCAATTCTTACATTCAAATCTAGAGCTGGCACGGGACCAAAGTGTTGAGGCAAGTTAGAATTCAGCACCTTCCCTTCTTCCTTTTCAGGGCTTACTTACAACCTTAGACAGGAATTAGAAAGAGCCCCTGGTGCTATGCTAGACTGCTAGGCAGCTTCATGAGATCAGTTATTTTGGTTTTCTGGACAATACTTCCTGACATTGGCATCAAAAGGATTAAACTACAATGATTTAGAAGTTCCCTGGAAAAGTCAGGACTGACTAAAGCTCTCCAGTGAAACTCTTTACTCCAAAATAATTGCTCTATGAAAAATTCTAGTTATAATGGATTCCAACCTGCTTGTCACACATTGGATTTGTGCTTCACAATATTAATAATTTTATTTTAGACAAAGTTAGGCTGAATATTCTGTCATTTTTGCCCTAGAAATAGGCTTTGAATAATCTATTTGATTTCAGTATGCTCTCTTTATTTATTTTTTATGGTAGTAATATTTACTATTATATTGTAGCTTTTTTTGCCTTATGAATGGTGAGCAAAGATAATAGCAAGAAAAGAAAGGAGCTTCCAAATCTCATTGTTAGAAATACAACAAAATATTAATGGAAAAAAGTAGAGGAAAATATTTTCATCTTGGCTAGTTGAAGGCAATGATGAGGGCAATGAATATATACATGCAATAACTCATTGTAAACAAGATAAAGTGAAATCTGTATTGAGTGACAATTGCTTTTCTATGAATATAATGCATTTCTGCGGAAATAAAAAAAGAGAAAGAAAAAGAGAAAGAGGGAGAAGGAAGGAAAAAAGAAAAGAAAGCAGGCAGCAAGCTCAGGCAAGTCAGAGCTTAATAACTGTATAGCTGATACAGATACAATTTTTTAAATGACAAAGATATTAACAATAGAAAGAACTAGATACACTTTGGAAAAGGGTAACTTTTCTAGTTACAGCCTTTAGGAAATACCATTGATAAACTATAGATGTGCAAGAATTAGAAAAAATATAGAATTTTCATTTTTCAGCCATTGGTAAAACCGTTCCTCCATGTACAGGTAGGAAATAGACAACATATGTGAAACAACATTTTTAAAAGTTGGTCAGTAGGGCAGCACAAACCTATCCTTAGCAGAAAGGAAACAAAAGAGATGATTTGCTACCCGGACTTTCTGTTGGGAAGCAATTTCCAAACTACGTACAGAGAAAATGACAAATTCTGAGTCTGGGAGCTTTGCTGAGTTGAAGAGGCAGAAATCAGAGTTACTGGAGACCAGTGTAGCTCAAAATTGTAAAGCAGAGCTCTAGACAAAATGGGAAATTATGCCAAAAAGACATCACAAATTAGCACAGCTGTCCTATCTAGGTCATTTGACATGTTTGGCCTGGTCCCTCTTGTGTTAAGTAAAAGTACATGAAGCATTGAAAAAAAAAACTGGGAGTTGTAAGATGAACAACTTCTGGAGCTCACACAGAGTAAAAAATGTTTGAGCTCTTGAATAGCCATGACAAAGACTCCTTGGTGGTCACCCAGGGCAATCAACGGCAAAGTCAGAGTGAACTGTCTGCAGATTAAAGCTCTTCATAGACCAGTCATACAAAAACTTTTAAAATGGGCTAAAAAAAAAAAAAAAAAAAAAAAAAAAAAAAAAAAAAAAAAAAAAGATCCTAGTGTAATTAGTTTAACTATAAAAAGCAAAACTAAACATTCTTCAAGCAAGGAAAATTAATAGATTCTAAACACTCAACAAAATAAAATTAACAGTATAGAATATCTAATTTTTAAATGAAAGGAAACAAGTGACCTACAGTTTTAAAAATCAGTGAGGTTTTAAAGACTCAAAAAAAAGGTAAGTCATGAAATTATTAGACAACTGAGTTTAAAGATTTATTAAATCTAGGTACAAATATTTTAAAAAACACATAAGGAGAAGAGCAATGACATTTTTAATAACTATATGAAACTTGTGATGAAATAAAATTTGTAAAATAAATTTCTCTGGATGTGGTCAATAGCAGATTAGACATTATAGAAGGAAATATAGGTGATAAGGAAGATATAGCAATAAATTCTACTTAAAAAAAGCAAAGAGAAGCAACAAGATAGTGTGGAAGGATAACAGAGAAAAAGAAAAGTATAAAATAATAGCAAGTTTTTTACATACTAATAAGGATACTCTTACAATCGTATGTATACTTCACAACTAATTTAGCTATCTTTTTGAAAAACAGCAAAATACAAAAATGAAATGAAAATTGCCTTTTGAGTCTCTTATTTCTGTCATAGCACAAGTAGTGTTTTGCAAGACTTAGATATTTTGTTCAGTAAAAAAGTACAGTTACATAATTCACTGATTTTTTGAAGAAAGATTTTTTTTGAAGACCATTTATGAATTTAGGGTGTATCTCATTAGTATTGCTCTCTTAAACAAGGTCAGGTTCTTACACTATAGTATCCTTTATCTCAAGGACAATTGATTATACATATAGGTGCCTTTAATATATTTGTGTATATGTTTTTGTCTATGGAGGTATTCTCCAAATAGGAAAAGGCAATGAATACGGACACAAGAGATTTATATCCTCATACCACAAACATATTGTGCTCTCAGCCTTGATCCATAGAACTTTTCCCTTTTCTTTTTTTTGTGCTGGAATACAGTAAACATATAATCATTGATAGAAACTATGATAACGACGCATGAATCCAGGAACATTCCATCTGCAAACTAATCTATGGTATTTTTGGCTTTGTTCCATAACACATCCCATAAGGCTAGTTCAGCTGTTAGGAAAAATATCAGTCTAATTATTAGTCTTAAAATGGGTACAAAAATATGGTTCAATAAAGTAAATAAGATCTAGTATTCAATAGCACAAAAAGTTCACTATAGTTCATAATAATTTATCGTATATTTTCAAAAGTAACTAAAAACATGGAATTAGAATGTCCTAACACAAAGAAATAGTAATGTTTGAGGTGATGATTACCCCAATTTCCCTGATTTGATCATTACACATTATATATCTGTCTGTATCAAAACACCACATGTACCCCATGAATAAACTATTATGTGCCCACAATAATTAGAAATACTTTTTAAATTAGAATCAACTTAAAATTAAATATAATCTAATCACACCAACAGAATTTAATCATCATTTGATTTTTGATATTGTCTAATTCTGAAATATCAGGGTCTGAGAGTGTATCTTAGACAATAAGGGTATTTAAAATTATGAGCCAGCTGTATTGAAATATAACTTTTATAGAATGTGTTCCCAATTTAGAGTGCATGATTTGAGTTTTAGCAAACATACACAATAATGTGAACACCAGAGAAATCATGAACATTCTATTATCCCACATGCTCATTGCAGTCCACCTCTTCTTCCTAACGCTGGTCTCTGGTATCCACTGATCTGCTTTTAGTCTTCATAATTTTGCCCTTTTAGAATTTTATCCAATTTGACCATAAAATATGAAATTTTTATATTTGACATTTCTTTTTTTTTTTTTTTTTTTTTTTTTGAGATGGAGTTTCGCACTGTCTCCAGGCTGGAGTGCAATAGCATGATCTCCGCTCACTGCAAACTCCTCCTCCTGGGCTCAAGTGATTCTCTAGCCTCAGTCTCTCCAGTAGCTGGGATTACAGCGTGGGAGCTCTCTCTCCTTGTTTCTCTTTTTTCCTCTCTCTGCCTAATAAATCATTTCTCTGCTAAACTCTTTGGGTTCATGATAACTATTTGAATGGTAAGCTCACCCTGCCTCCAGGGGCCCTTCCCCATTCCTGGAGCAAGAGAGGCTAAGGACCTGGGCACATCAGGGAACATCAGATTGGAGAACTGGAAGTGTCTTTGCGACACCCCCACAGCTCTGCTCCCCTCCCCCAGTTACATCTTTGGCAAGTACAGGGAGGGAGCTGAGCCCCTGCACCCTTTCCTAGTTACAATTCCATTTTCTCTGTAATTTCTAGAACTATTTATTGATTTCTTCTCCTCCCTATGAGTCATATATATTTTTTTAATTTCTTGAATGTCAGGCAATTTTTGATTAGAGCTCAGATTAATTTAATTTAATTGCAGAATGTTTGGATTTTGTTTGTTTTGAGAAGTGTTGGACTTCGTTTAAGTTGCTTATAATTAATTTCACACTTAGAGGCTCACTTCAAGTCCACTTCCGGAGTAGGCATTAGTCTAGTGTAGCCCAACTACCAAGGTTACTGAGGTAATTCTCATCTAAAATTTCTTAATATTGTTTTACATATTTAGAGACCTTTCCATTTGGACTGATGGGATCACAAGCTACTCCCTGCTCTGCTTGAACTGAGGCATTGTTTAGACTACTGCTTTCTGATGGTTATTTTCTGGTCTTGGAAAAATTTCCTCTCATGCATAAACAGATTAGAACTCAGCCAAACCTCAAGGGGCAGTCTCTGAAGATTTCTGAAGCCTTCCTCTCCAGTATTCTGCTCCACAAATTTGAACTGCTTTCACCTCCCTGAACTCTGATCTCTGCCTTCTTAATCAAGCAAGAAGGCAGGTTCCATTTGGGGTCTTTTTTTTCACTCTGTGCAGTGACCTGGAAATTGCCTGCAGGCAGAAAGCTGATGTAATTTTAGAGCTCACCTCGTTTGTTTTCCTCCACTTTAGGATCATAGTCCTTTTCGATGTGTTTTTAATAATGTAAGACTTTTGTTTTAACTATTTTGCTTGCTTTTCTAGTTGTTTAAGGTAGGAAGGTAAATCTGGTCCCTGCTTCTAGATCCTGGTTTGAGGCAAAAGTAATTGGAAAGATTGTACTTGCCTCTTGCCTTTTAGTTAACATCTGTGAAAGGAAAATAAATCTTAGGACCCTAGAATCACCAAGCTAAAGAGAAAAGTCAAGCTGGGGACTGCTTAGGGCAAACCTGCCTCCCATTCTATTCAAAGTCATCCCTGTGAGGCTCATCCCTGAGACAAATGCATATCTGATCACTTCCTCTCCCCTACTGTTTATTTTTAAAATGCAGATTCACTGAGCCAGACTAAATTGCATATTCAGTGGAAAGCTGACAAGGGCTCAAAAAATGCAAGCATTGTCTCTTATCTACTTATAACCTGGAAGTCCCACTTTGAGTTGTCTTGCCTTACCTCACGCTGCTGTGAAGAACTACCCCAGACCGGGTAATTTGTAAAGGAAAGAGGTTTAATTGACACATGGTTCTACCAGGCTGAGGAGGCCTCAGGAATCTTATAATCATGATGGAAAGGGAAGCAAACATGTCCTTCTTTGCATGGTGTCAGGAGAGAGAAGAATGAGAGCCCAGTGAAGGGGAAGGCCCTTTATAAAATTATCAGATCTTGTGAGAACTTACTCACTATCACAAGAATAGCATTGGGAAAACCATCTTCATGAATCAATTACCTACCACCAGTTCCCTCCCACCGTATGTGGCGATTACAGGAACTACAATTCAAGATCAGATTTCGGTGGGCACACAGCCCAAAAATATCACATACCGACCCAATGTACATCTTACACATACTGATTGATGTCTCATGTCTCCCTAAAATGTATAAGAGCAAACTGTAGTCCTAACTGCCTTGGGCACGCATCTCAAGACTTCCTGAAGTGTGTCACAAGACTGTTCTTAACCTTGGCAAAATACACTTTCTAAATTGATTGAGTCCTGTCTCAGATATTTGAGGTTCACACTTTGGTAATCACAAAGGGATTCTGAATGGAGGTACCCCTGACCTTTGACAAATCTCCGATCGGTGCTTGGTACTAGCTTGAGCTTCTTTATGGCACAAACCAATAGGACAATCTGCTGAGACCTGGAAGGTCCCCTTCCAGAGAAAGGGAATTCCTCATCTCCCAAAATTTCATTGAGATCTAAAGTCTGTTTTGCTGTACAACTCCCCCTCCCTTTTTTTTTTTTTTTTGAGTTTTACTTGTTCCCCACAAGAAAGGAACGTTTTTCTAGTTTCATGACTGTGGATAATTCCTTTTTGGAGTTTGAGCTCACTTCCAATGGGGAAGACAAGTTTGAGTTGTTCCCCGCTTCTAGTGTGGTAAAGAACAGTCTTCAGTCTGAGTCCCATCCATAGGTAAGTAGCTGAATTGTTTTATTTTTTGTCTTGGCTAACGTTAAGATTAACAACCAGCTGGTCTTAATTTCTCCTTACCATTAGATCACTCAGTATTCAATTATATTATGCAACCATTTGTTTTGCTTATCTGTTTTTTGTTATTGTTTGTTTTTGTTGTTGTTGTTGTTTCAGTCTTTTTCCCATTGGATATGACCAACACTATCTGACTTGTTCAAATCCAAAGGAAAGCTCCAATTTATAGAAAACAAGACCTCTGAAGTGGCTCAATTCCCACAAAAAAAGGAAGAGATTTTTTGTTTTGACTTCTAAGGAGGCTTTATCTACATAAAAGGCCACGTTTTGCTAGCCAAGCCAACCTGAAAAGCAATGGCTGTTGCCTCACACTGTGGCTCCATAGCTAAGGTCTTGTCTTGTTCTTCTCTCACCATGACAGTCTGAGTTTGGTTCCTAAATCAAGCCCTTTTTTTGGTTTGATACTTGTTATTTTTGAAATACTGTCAATTTGGCCTAGCTAAAATTTAGTAATGACATTTTAAAATATTTTTTTAAAGGACCTCAATGGTTAAAGGTCAGCTTAATTAGAAGCTAACATCCATGATATGTGTGTGTGTGTGTGTGTGTGTGTGTGTGTGTGTGTATTAAAAGGCCTTTGTATTTCTTTTCTCTCCTAAGACCTTGTCTTTTTCAAGCAACTTTTTTTTCTCAGTTGACTGAATTCTGTTCTATTTATTTACTTCTCCTGTTTCTCCTTTTTTTTGCGACCCTCTGTTGCATGAGGGATCTGAAATAGTTATAACAGACCGGGATTCCTTAAAGAAATTGGAGAAGGTGCCAGTCTCCCTTCTAGGGAGAAACCTCTTTTCCTCATGGAACTCCAAAAGTGTAAACAGACAAGTTCATTTCAGATCATAAACTGCTTGCTTTTGCATTGTGTTATTTGATATTTGGACAAATAAAACAAACTTATTACTACAGAGAGTACTCTTGGATCTTTAAGGAAGAGATTAGCTTAGACACTTATAAAAGTCTTTGTTTAAAAATTGCCTTTATGCACTGTAAAAAAAATCATGTGGCCTAGTCACAGAAAAATTCTCCATTTTTGAGAACGAGGATTGAACTTGGGCTCTGCCAAAAGCTCAGAGATCCAGTTAGGAGATAGGTGATCTCTAGTGAAATAAAACTGGTCTCCTTAGACAATTCTATGATAGATTTCTATAATTTTATGTTTGATTTGACATTCATTTTTAATCTCCCTCAAGCACCACCAGACTCTCCCTGTACTTTAAGATGTCAATTTCATTATTTGATTTTTTTAACCTAAGAATTCCTTTAATATGCAGATTTAGGGCTATCTTTCTGACAATTGCCTAGGATAATAAACTAGTTAACAAGAAATTGGAAGTCTAAAATAGAAGAAAAAAATAGTAGTCTTACTAATCTATAAGATCTATGATCTATATAGATCTTAATCTATAAAATCTACGATCTATGTGTTTAATATATCTATGTATTTATGTGTCATATATATGATGTTTCACTACTAAATATATATTTAAAAGCTCTAATTGGCTTTAAAAAGCACTTGTATCAAATACTTTATCAGAAAAATAGAAAATTTAAGCCACATTATTTCTCAAGTTCACATGACTTAAGTAAATTTTAATTAGCTGGTTTTAAAAAAGTTTGGTGAAATAGATTTAAAAATGGCTTTAAAATTGTCAACATACATTATCTCTTCTAGATGTCAAAATTTGGCATGAGGGTTATAAAGCTATGAATGCAGCCCAAAAGAGAAATACTTTTGTTTATGTAAAATTTAATAAATATGGGATTTAATATTGTTCTGTAAATGAAAACAGTTTAATCCTGAGCTATTGGCAAACAACAACAACAAACTCATTTATGTAAGCTTAAGGTTCTTACTTAGGAAAACCTGAAATTCACAGTTTATGAAAGTAGTTAACAAATCATTTTAAATAATAGTAGTTAACAAATAATTTTAAATAATACCTAATTAATTAATTAGGTAAATGTAATGGAATAGGTGCTGGTAGATAATCTTGTCATATAATTTAAACTCTAGGTTATATTAAGCTAAATAATAAATATTTACTAAATGGGTCATTTCCAATCTCTTCTTAAATTATAGGAAAATATTTTTCTGAAAAAGAAATGTGTTCTTATTTAATCAGAAACAATTTTTGTCTAATTCAAAGGATATTTTAAATTTATTTATGAAATTAGGTACAGGTATTCAGTGAATAGAACAATGTAAAGAAAGTTATGAATATAAGAAATTATTTTTGGCATGAAAGGTTAAAAAGAAAATAATTTTATATGAGAAATAATCTTGCATGGTAAATTTTTTTTTTTTTTTTTTTTTTTTTTTTGAGACAGAGCTTGCTCTGTCACCCAGTCTGGAGTGCAGTGGTGTGACTCAGCTCACTGGAACCTCCACCTTCCAATTTCAAGCAATTCTCCTGCCTTAGCCTCCAGAGTAGCTGGGATTACAGACACCTGCCACCATGTCCAGCTAATTGTTTGTATTTTTAGTAGAGATGGAGTTTTGCCATGTTGGCCAGGCTGGTCCTGAACTCTTTACCTCAGGTGATTCACCCACCTTGACCTTCCAAAGTGCTGGTGCTGGGATTACAAGCGTGAGCTGCCACTGCACCCAGCTGGTAAATTTTTACCCTAAAATGAAATAACTGGATGATTGAGAAAGAGGAATGTATAGTTTAAAACCGGAAGTTCAAGCATGTCATAAGTGGTTTGTATCAAGTTGCCCATAATTAAAGGGAAATTATAATAGGCTTTCTAAAGATTGGGTTTTGATGTTAAAAAAAATAAACAACACTTATACACTTAAGAATTGGTTAGAACAGTCAAATTTTTTTAAGGGATTGATTTACTTTTAATAAATTATAAGAGGTTTTAATCTTTTTTTAACCCAAAGTTCAACTTCTATTGCATCGTACAGTATTCAGTTTTCTCTCCCCTCTTTAAATGCACAAAATAATAACTATCTCCTTCAACTCATTTTCAGCTCATGTAAGTTTCTTTTTTTTTCCTTGGGTTCTAACTGTTTGTTGTGGCCTAATGTTAAAAATGTTTCCTTAAAGGTCTAATGGAAATGTTTTCTTTCAACATAATATTTTGTGTACTGCAGATCTTTTTTTTGCCTGTTGGTAACTGGCCTAATAGATTTTATCTTTCATTAAAATAATTCCTATGTCATTATTAAGTAGGTTTGCTTAGAAAAAAAGATTAAAAATTTTTTATTTAATTAAAGTTATTATATCTTTGTATCCAAATTTCTTGTGCCATTAAGTTACAGGGCTTTGACTCGAGTCTAAAAGAGACACCAAGTCCTGCTAAATCTTAACCACTGAGAGTTTAAATTAAACCCTCATCTTCAGGCCTAGTAGATTATGCTAAACAAAATAAATTGTGTTCCTGAGACACAGGGCCAAAAATAAAGACGATTCAAGTCCTCAAGTCCCAGGGACTATCACAGAAGAGATGGGCCCATGAGATTGTAAGGGCCAATTTTAAGAGATAAAATTAGTTCACTTTCTCAAGAAATTAACTATTAATATCAAAGGCACACTGATGCAAAACCAGCATCTGGACCCTGTGTCACATTAACAAGATTTTCTTAGATCATTAACCTATTCCTTAATAAAAATTTGTAAAGGTTACAAGAAGGTTTATGGAATTGTATCTTATGATCAAGATGATTACAATTTCACAGATTGTTTATAAGATTTTAAAAGACAGATTTAATTGGCCTTGCACAATCTTTAAGGAATATTGTTCAGAAAATTAACTCTCCTCTCTCAATAAATAAAGGTTTTTGAGTTACCACTTTGAATTTTTAAGTATTTCAGTTATCACTGATTAAATGAATGACTAATTTAAAATGACCTGTGATCCTATCTCATGGCCTCTAGCATTTTTTTATCTGATAAACTTTCCAAAGTCAAATTACAACCTAGATCTTCAATAATTTTTTGATATTCATCCCCTGAGGTACAAAAGAGACATTTTCGGCTTATTTGGTATAAAAATTATACAAGCAGCATGGTCAAATGTAAAATGGTGTTTGGTTTTCTTTTGGCTATATTTGTATAACTGTTATTGGTATGTGTTCTAAAATTATGCAAAAGTCTTATAATTCTGATATGATAGTGTATACTATTTATAATTGTTACATAAAATTTTTGTATGTCACAAAAGCAACAAATTCCTAGTCAATTGTGGCTTTTTTTTTTTTTTTTGAGTTGGAGTTTCACTCTTGTTACCCAGGCTGGAGTGCAATGGCATGATCTTGGCTCAGTCGTGGGTTTTAATATTGGTTTTCCAAAGACTTTTTGTCTTCACAGACAACTATCTTGTTTTGATCTTCTTCAAAAGGCTGTTTACAATCAGCTATACACTTTCATAGGTGCTCTTGAATGCAGGAGATAAATGCATGGATTGAACAACTAGGAGACTGAAGTAATCTTTTTCACTTTTTTTTTTTTCTTTTTTTTTTTTTTTGAGATGGAGTTTTCGCTCTTGTTACCCAGGCTGGAGTGCAATGGCGCGATCTCAGCTCACCGCAAACTCCACTTCCTGGGTTCAGGCAATTCTCCTACCTCAGCCTCCTGAGTAGCTGGGATTACAGGCACGCATCACCATGCCCAGCTAATTATTTGTATTTTTGGTAGAGACAGGGTTTCACCATGTTGACCAGGATGGTCTCGATCTCTTGACCTCGTGATCCACCCGCCTCGGCCTCCCAAAGTGCTAGGATTACAGGCTTGAGCCACCGCGCCCGGCATCTTTTTTACTTTTTGTTTAACATGTTGCTGATCCTTTGTTTCACTTTTCAGTCAAAAAACTTTTAAGCTATTTACAGCTTTTAGCAATTGAGTAAAGTGTACTCCTGTGAACAAAAATTGGAGCATATTTCTTTCTACCTAATTTCTCCAGAATTTGGAAACTATTTGTATTTTTAACTTATGGCAATGTAGTTATTTGCATAAGTGCAGTAAGATGTTCTCCTTTGTAACAGGACACAACTGGAGAAACTAATTGTTTTACCAAGGCTTTGATTTAAATGGAATGCTTTCCTTTAAGGAATCAAGCTTGACTTATACAGCCAATAAGAGCTCCTTGGCCTCATACCTTGTCTGCATAGTCCCTGTATAGGGCTCCTGACCTATAATAAGTAAAGAATGTTGACAGTAACAGGAGGCAGTCAAATGCCTAGGCAGATGGGGCAGTCCCTGGTGAAATCCCACCTTCAAGCCAAAAACACCCTGGAGTGCCAGTTCCAGAGGAAACCCATGACCCAGAGTGAGAACTTCTGTTGCTGTTTGCCCACCCTTTCCTGATTGGTTCTTTCTGAATAATGTTTTTTAATCAATCAAATGTTGCCTTTTCCAATACTACCTATGACCCGTCCCTCCCCCATCCTGTGCCTATAAAAACCCTAGATTCAGCAACAATGGGGGAGATGATATGACTTTGCATGAAAGATGTATTTCCCATTCCCTTTCTGCTGAAAACTGTTCTATCATTCAGTAAAATTCTCCACCCTGATCACCCTCCAGTTGTCACCATGAACTCATTCTTCTTGGGCACATGACATGAGCTCAGGAACCACTTAACACAGGTACCCAGAAAGGCTGTAACACTCACTATAGCCCTCTGCCCTGCCAGTGGAAGCAGGTGCCCCATACAACAGAAGTAGCAGTGGGGCTGCGCCAGTCCTGGATGGGCCAGAACAAGGCAAAGGGCTGACTGAGCTGCTAACATGCTGCCATTTGTCAGACTCTGGACATCAAAACTAAAAGAGCTAATCAGCACACTGTAATACCACTCTTGGGCTTTATGGTCAAGGGAACCCCTGCATGGGTGCCACCACATTCCTCTTGGGGCGACATGCTTGGTCTGGCTGCAGGCCCCACACAGAGCTTTCTCCTGTGTTGGCACTCCTAGCAGCCGGCTGAAACCTGCACTCGCTCATTCACATGCTCCCTCCCACTGGGGCCTCCACGTGCAGTTGTGGCAGCTGCCAGATTCACAAGGCTTGGATCTCAGGCATGACCCGCCTGGGCTGAATAGACAAAGTTTCTCATTTTCTGAGCCCCACAAAGGGGCCAAGAAAAATCTTCCATCAAAGTCACTTTCTAACAGGCCCCAAGTTTTCTTGGGGCCTTGAAAGGAGAGAAATTTACTTATAGGTATTTGAGGGTACAAACCCATGGCTGGGTTTGGTTTTTTTTAAAAAAAAAGTCTTATATGAAATTTCTTATGTACCATAGTTCCATCAAAGCCAATTTTAAAAGCCTGCCTGAAAAATAATTATGCTTGCTGCACTTTATACAAATGATCAGGCAAAGTGTAAGACCAAAGCTACTTTTGCAAATAAATCAGTCCTACCCAGGAAGGAGACCCAGCCATCTAGGATCACCACCCCCTTGACTTCCAGGTTGCATTTCAATAGAAGAAAAGGCTGGCCGACTGGCACCTCCTAAATCACCTTCCTGTAAATAGCAGGCATGATGTGGGGGAATCTCTCCAGAAGACATTGTTTTTACTTAAACAATATCAAACCTCCACCCCATCCACCATTGACCAAGACCCTTTCACATATAATTTCTAAAACTGTAAACCCAAGACCCTTTCACTTGTAATTTCTAAGGCTGTAAACCTACGATCCTTTCACGTGTAATATCTAGAGTGTAAGCCTATATCAAGGCAGAGTTTCTCTTTGTTAGGCGAGCTGGGCAGTTAAGACAAAACATGTCGCCTTGCTTCTGGGCTATAATAAAATACTTCTTCCTTCCTAGTTCGGTGTCCAAGGGGTCTGTTTCTTGCGGCTGATCCTGCTTCACTACTATGATTTGTTTTTAACAAAAATGGGAGACTGGAGAGAGAGAAAAACTGTTTTAAAATAAGCCATAGTACATTTGTCATTAGTTTCTAGTCTTGCCTAATGTTTTTCAATTTTTATTACTCTCTACAATTTAGACTGAATTCTAAAATTTTTCCTGGCTACAAGTCTCCAAAATAATGTTCGCATTTTTTCCTTCTTTCTTTTCTCTTTTTCTCCCACTTTTCCTAAGTTGAAGTCATTGAAAACTAAGTTGTGCTTTCCTAAAGCATTGCAAACTGAAGCTAGACAACTTAAACTTCAGAAGGAAATAACAGCAACCTATTTACGTAGCATACAAAAGCCACTTCCATACCTGCCTATTGTTGGGTTTATGGACTTCAGAGTAATTCAGCCTATACTGATTTTCCAGGATTGTTCTTTTTTTGTTTGTTGTTGTTTTCTCCTTTCCTGTCCCTATTTTCTCTTCACAGGACATGAGACTTCACAACCAGCTGAAAATAAGCTTTCCTCAAAATGTGGGACCTACCCATCTAGAAATAAATCATCCTAACCATGAGAGATTAGATGAAACTTGAGAACAGTGATTCATTTTCTTCTACAATGGTCTGCCTGAAAGATTTTTAAAAGGAAAGGGGGTATGCGAATCTGAGAGGAAAATAAATCTTGGTACCTCCAAATTATTAATCCAAAGGGAAAAGTCAAGCTGGAAACTGAATAGAATAGTACCTTCCATTCTAGTCAAAGTCATTCCTCTGAGGCTCTCCTAAGGCAGAAGAATATCTTATGGCTTCCACTCCCCTATTGTTTGTGTAAAAATGCAGATTCACTAAACCAGACTAAACTGTATATTCAGTGGAAGGCTGATCCAGAAGCCACCACTTTTGAGTTGTTGTGCCTTACCAGATTCAATCTATGTTCATTTTACACATATTAATTGATGTCTCATGTTTCATGTCTCCCTAAAATATGTAAGAGCAAACGGTACTCAATCACCTTAGGCATATATCTCAGAACTTCCCGAGGCTGTGTCACAAGCATGTTCTTAACCTTGGCAAAATGAAATTTCTAAATTGACTAAAACCTGTTTCAGATACTTGGGGTTCCCATATGCATATTTTGGACCAGGTTCATTTACATTCATTCTAGTATCTATTTGTAACCTTTTAAATTCATTGTTTTAGTATGGATGACTCTGACTTTAAAAGTAATTCCCTCAGCATAGCAATCTGTAGAACATGGAATACAGCTATTTCCAGATAGAGGTGATATTCAAAATATACAACAACAACACGGAAACAATATTATTAGCACACACACATGTATAAGCATATTTTCCATGGCTTAATTGTTTTGTCTTAGAAAGGCAACATCTAGTAAACTATTATATTCCTTCTAAGTGCATGTTAACATGCTACAGTTTAACTTGTTTTTACTTATATAGTAACCACGATACTGACTTTGCGAAACTAGCAATTCACTTTTTCATGGCTTAAAAAGTCAGTTGCCTTCTTTTACTAACTAAAAATGGTTTTACATCTTGTTCTGGTATTGTGTTTTTAAAAGATAATAAGATTTGACATTATCAGAGATTATACCATTCTTAATTTCCACAATTTAGGAATAATTATGAATCTCAAGGTAAAGCAAATGTGAATCAAACAACTGAAACATAAAGCACATTTTTCCTTGACAAATTTAAGGATTTCTAGGAACTAAAATCAAATCTAGAAAATTGTTTCTCGGCTGGGCATGGTGGTTCATGCCTGTAATCCCAGCACTTTGGGAGGCTGAAGCGGGTGGATCACTTGAGGTCAGGAGTTCGCCACCAGCCTGGCCAACATGGTGAAACCCCATCTTTACCAAAAATACAAAAAAAAAAAAAATAGTCAGGCATGGTGGTGCACACCTGTAGTCCCAGCTACTCAGGAGGCTTATAAAACCATCACCTTATAAAACCATCAGATCTCATGAGACTTCTTCACTACCATGAAAACAGCACAGTGGAAAACTGCTCGAATGATTCAATTATCTCCCACTGAGTCCTTGCTACAACAAGGATGTTTACAGCTGTGTGATCTTATTTCTGCATTCTCTATTCTGTTCCACTGGTCTATGTGTCTGTTCTTGTACCAGTATCATGCTATCTTGGTTACCGTAGCCTTGTAATATAGTTTGAAGTCAGGTAATGTGATGCCTTCAGGTTCATTATTTTTGCTTAGGATTGCCTCAGTTATAGGAGCTCTTTTTTGTTGTTGTTGTTCCACATAAAATTTAAAGTAGTTTTTTTTTTTTTTCAAATTCTGTGAAAACTATCAATTGTAATTGAATATTATTGAATCTGTAAGTTACTTTGGGCAGTATGGTCATTTTCATGATATTGATTCTTCCTATTCATGAGCATGGAATGTTTTCCATTTGTTTATGTCATCTCTTATTTCCTTGAGCAGTGGTTGACAGTGCTCCTTGAAGAGGTCCTTAATATCCCTTGTTAGCTGTATTCATAGGTATCTTATTCTTTTAGTAGCAGTTGTGGATGGAAATTCATTCCTTATTTGGCTCTCCATTTGCCTATTGTTGGTGTATAGGAATGCTTGTGATTTTTGCACAGTGATCTTGTATACTGAGACTTTACTGAATTTGCTTATAAGTTTAAAAAGCTTTTGGGCTGAGACCATAAGCCTTTCTAGATATAGGATCATGTCATCTGCAAACAGAGACAGTTCGACTTCCTCTCTTTCTATTTGAATACTCTTTAATTATTTCTCTTCCCTGATTGTTTTGGCCAGAACTTCCAATACTATGTTGAATAGGAGTGTTGAGAGAGGGCATCCTTGTCTTGTGCCAGTATTCAAGGGGATTGCTTCTGGCTTTTGCCCATTAAATACAATATTGAGTGTGGGCTTGTCATATATGGCTCTTAGTATTTTGAGGTGTGATCCATCAATACCTAGTTCATTGAGAGTTTTTAACCTGAAGGAATTTTGAATTTTATTGAAGGCCTTTTTGTGTCCATTGAGATGACCATGTGTTTTTTGTGTTTAGTTTTGCTTACGTGATGAATTGCAATTATTAATTTGCATATGTTGAACCAGTCTTGCATCTCAGGGATGAAGCCAACTTGATCATGGTAAGTAAGCTTTTGATGTGCTGCTGGACTTGGTTTGCCAATATTTTATTGAGGGTTTCTGCTTCAATGTGCAAGGACATTGGTCTGAAGTTTTCTTTTGTTGTGTCTCTGCCAGGTTTTGGTATCAGGATGGTACTGGCCTCATACAATGAGTTAGGGAAGCATCCCTCATTGTCAATGGTTTGGAATACTTCCAGAAGAAACGGTATCAGCTCCTCTTTGTATCTCTGACAGAATTCAGCTGAAAATCCATCTTGCCCTAGGCTCTTTTTGGTTGGTAGACTATTTATTACTGTCTCAGTTTCAGAACTTTTTATTGGTCTATTCAGGAATTCAACTTTTGCCTGGTTCAGTCTTGCAAGGGTGTATGGTTTCAATAATTTATCTATTTCTTCTTCTAAATTGTCTAGTTTATCTGTACAGAACTATTTATAGTATTCTCTTATGTTTGTTTGTATTTCTGTGAGGTCAGTAGTGGTATCCCCTTTGTCATTTTCATTGTGTCTACTTTATTCTTCTCTCTTTTCTTCTTTATTAGTTTAGCTAATGGTCTATTTTATTAATTTTTTTTAAAAACCAGGTCCTAGATTTATTGATTTTTTGAAAGTCTTTTTTGTATTTATTTTTTCCTTTTTGCATCTCTGTCTCCTTTAGTTCCACTCTGATCTTGTTTATTTCTTGTCTTCTGCTAGCTTTGGGGTTTGTTTGTTCTTGGTTCTCTAGTTCTTTTGTGATGTTAGGATGTAGAATTGAGATCTTTCCAGCTTTTTGATGAAATCAGAGTTTTTTTTTAAGGACCTCCGAGCTATTCTTTGCAATGTAATCATCAAGGAATATAGTGTCCCTATCGCTGAGTCTTTGTAGGAGAGTAGACACCTAACTTTTTGAGTGTTTTGCTCCAAACTATTAAACTACGTTTGTCATGAAGACAAAAAAATGTTCACTTTTACTCTGGTTAAGAATAATCAGCAAACACAGAAAGCCTACGCCAGCTTTAAAAAACCTTGCCATTTGTTTTGGAGGAGGTGAATTTGATCTACGTTCTGATCTCTCTTCAGTATTGCAATAGACATTGAGTAGAGTTTTTGTTAACTACTTACCTTAAACTGATGAAATTTTTCCTTTGGCAGTATTAATGTTAACTTTTTTGAATTTGGTAATTGTATTATGATATGTAGGGAAATATCCGTATTATTAAGATATATTTAAGTGTTTAGGGGTGAAGGATCAAACGGCATCAACTATCCAATGATTTAGCAAAATATATCTCTGTCTTTCTTTCTTTGTCTCTCTTTCTCACTCTGTGTGTGTGTGTACGTGTGTGCATGTGCGTTTGCATATGGATACGTGCATAAGTAATTGACCAACAGTGAAAGCAAAGTGAGAGTGAGAGTGAGAGAGAGAAAGAGAAGAGAGATACTGGTGAATAATCAGATGGTAAAACGGAATGGACATGGCCTTATGAGATAGTATATACAACCTATTACTACATCTGTTACAGTGATTCTGGGGGTTTGGTCCTCTTCATCCCTTAAGTATAAGAAAATCTTTGTCTCTATTTAGGACTTGATTTTTTTTTTTTTCTGATGGAAAAAATGATCTAAAATGCTTGTGCCTAAGCATTACACTCTATGATTATTTTATCTTTAATATACACCTTGAGGTGATTAATTAACATTTGAAATACATTAACAGA
The DNA here is from genome assembly GCF_048565385.1 of Saimiri boliviensis. Taxonomy (NCBI): domain Eukaryota; kingdom Metazoa; phylum Chordata; class Mammalia; order Primates; family Cebidae; genus Saimiri; species Saimiri boliviensis. Next base: position 48,981,125 of record NC_133464.1, on the reverse strand, counting down.
ATCAATATAACAGATGTGCTTTTCTGTATCTATTAAATATCATTATTGAAATCTGTACCAGAGGGCATTTCAATTAGCCAGAGAAATATTAAAAATCAGTTTTATTCATGAAAAGAATGGTATTCAAGAAAAGTGCTTGGGACATACTGCCTTTGTGTTTATGGGTCTCACATTTCTATGGATCTCACTTTTGCTGTGAGAATGAGTTACAAGAAACTAGAAAGCTGATCTTTGAATACCTGCTGAGCAGTGCTCAGACTCTAATTCCCATTAGTCCTGTTGTCCCCCCACTTCACAGAGGACACTGTCTCCTCACGTAATTTCTGCTTCTGGATAAAGTGCGAGCCTTTCAGTGAACCTATTAAAAACAGAACTCATGCATTTTTGGCAGAATTTACTTTAATATTTGTTTTTATAATTATATTCTACATATTAGTGAAGTTAGAAAATACCTCTGGGTAGTCTGCCACTCAAATTAATTAATATATACCAAAAGAATTTTTTACAATTAAGAACCACTACTAGATTGACTTTGACTGGTTTGCAACATTAGTTTTTAGGACTGGGGTGAGGATCAAAAAAGATAATAAATACATGTTGCTTATAATATTACCTATTCTAAAATTCAATAAATTTCAGATATTATTTTATACTAATATTAAATATGTGCTACTTCTATTTTTGTTATTTTTAAATTTTTTGTCAAGACAAGGTCTTGCTTTATTGCCCAGGGTTGTCTTGAACACCTAGTCTCAAACTATCCTCTACCTCCCAAAGTGCTGAGATTACAGGCATGAATCACCACTCTTGGGTAGTATATTTGCAGCTTAATAAAGTCAATATTTGTTTTTAAAAATTACAACAGTCTGCCATAAAATAATGCTTATTTAATAATATACTTTATCAGACAGGGTTGCTACAGTAAACAGGATTCTCTTAATGGTTCAAATGAGGAGAATACAGATTTATGAGCAGGTTTACTAGAATATAGAAAAGCTGATGAGCTATTGAGAGAAAAGCAACTGTGAGGAGTTATTATAACACCTATGTCTGTATTGTTAAGGGGAGAAAATGCTATTACAAAAATATGAGAAGTATACTTAGAAATGTTGTAGGCCAGGAAAAGAACAACTATCCTCTGTCTGGCAGTGCTAAAACATGAAGAGAACGGGAAGGAATGGCTGACCTTCCTCTTTCTCTGCCCTCTCATCTCTTCTCAGTAACTTGCACTGTACACGTAACAGAAAGCCAGAGGGCAATGGAGCCCAGATGACATAACCCACAGGCTCAGCCTCCAGGATGTCCTGGAAGGCAGAGAGAGATGGATAATTTAAGGCAATCAGGAAATAAGCTGTCCACATTCTTTTATTGTCATATGCAAATTATATAGTGTTAAAAATATTTGCAACAGATGGCAAACTATATAAATCATTGTCCAATATTTTTTTGTTGTTTAAAACTGACACAGATAGAATGAAACTGGTATGTCTGTCAGCTGATGATTTGTGAGGCATAGGTTAGTTCAAACCTCACTCCAAACTGTTGAGCACCTCTCATATCTGTAAATAATATCTTCGTGCACTAAGGCATTAAATTTCTATGACTATATAAACATCTTCATTGACATGGACTTTTTTTCTATGGTGTCTCATTTTACAATGTTTGATATTTGTTTGCAACAAATGATTTCTCATTTGCCAGGTGATAAAAATAAATGTTTCATTTACCACCACATTAAAATAAGTTGACAAAAGTTCTTTATTGTTATTTCTTGTCACTGTTCCTCATTAGGACTTTTTTTTTTTTCTTTCACACTCAGTGTAATAGTAATCAATATGCCCTGGGATTATATTGTGTTTTATGGCTCTATTTTCCCAAAATTCAAGCTATGGAAGTTAATATTTTATATAGATTTGTATAGGTTACAGAAAAATAAGTGATACTGCATTTAAGGAAGGTACATTAACCACAGATAGACATTGCATCCCACCAAATGGCACATTATTCTCTACGGAATCTTGCTAACTGTATTTTTAGAGAGTGTTTTAAACATTTTAGTGCAATGTACCAGTTTGAGTATAACTGAATGCTAGAAAAGGCAAAGAGAAAAAAACTTTCTATATTAAAAGGCTGGAAATACAGTATTTTTACTTTAAGGAAGAAAATAAACTGGAGACCTTTAAGAAATCAGTTTTTTTATCAGTGAAAATGATCAAAATAGGCATTTAGAAAGTTACTTAAGAAGCATATTCTCAGCATCCATGTGATAAGAATAGAACACTTTTAATGTTTAGACTTTTGTTGTGGTACTAGTCATGCAGCTTGGTTCTTATTTCCAAATATGGTTTGGCTGTTATAGAATCTTTGCATGTGGGTATGAATTTTTGAATGAGCTTTTGAAGTTCTTGTACTTCAAAAAGATTTCTGCTAGGATTTTGATGGGGATGCATGAATATATAGATAAGTTTGATAAAGATTGATGCATTAACAATATCAAGTTTTGGAAACTAACAACAATACGTATCTCTCCATTTTTTTCTTTTATAGCTACTGTATTTTTGTATTTTTATGGATTTATTTTTGAAAATTTTAACTTTTATTTCAGCTACAAAGGGCACATGTGTATATATTGCCCCAGGTGGTGAACATAAGACCCCATAGGTAGTTTATCAATCCATGCTATGCTCCTCTATCCCCCACTAACAGTCTACAGTGTCTACTGCTCTCATGTTTATGTCTGTGTGTGCTCAAGGTTTGGCTCCCACTTACAAGTAAGAACATGTGGTATTTGGGGTTCTCTTCCTGCATTAACTCTCTTAGGATTATGCCCCCCAGCTCCAGTTGCTGCAAATAACATTATTTCATTCTTGTCATGGCTTCATAATATTCCATGGTGTGTATTCACTACACATACTCTGCAGATTATCCAATCCACCATGGAGAGACATGTAGGTTGATTCTATATCTTCACTGTTGTTAGTAGCACAGTGATAAACACATGAGTGTATGTGTCCTTTTGGTATAATGATCTATTTTCTTTTGGGGGTATACCAGCAATCCCAATGGGGTTGCTAGGTTGAATGGTAGTTTGTTTTAAGTTCATTGAGAAATCTCCAAACTGCTTTCCCCAGTGGCTGAAGTAATTTATATTGCTACCAAAGGTGTATGTACGTTCTCTTTTATTTGCAGCCTCACCAGCAGCATGGGTTGTTTGAGATGGTATCTCATTGTAGTTTCAATCTGCATTTCTTGGATGATTAGTGATGATGTACATTTTTTCAAATACTTGTTAGCTGCTTCTACGTCTTCTTTTGAAAAGTGTCTGTTCATGCTCTTTGTTCATTTTTTAATGGAGTTACTTGGTTTTGGCTTTTTGATTTGTTAAAGTTCCTTATAGATTCTGGATATTAGACCTTGTTGGATGCATGGTTCATAAATATTTTATCCCATTCTGTAGATTGTCTGGCTCTATTTTTTTTTTTTTTTTTGAGACAGAGTCTCACTCTGACTCACAGGACGGAGTGCAGTGGTGAAATCTTGGGTTATTGCAACCCTGGCCTCCTGGTTTAAGCGATTTTCCTGCCTCAGCCTCCCGAATAGCTGGGATTACAGGCTTTTGGCACCATGCCCAGCTAATTTTTGTATTATTAGTAGATATGGAGTTTTACGATGTTGAAAAGGCTGGTCTTGAATTTCTGACCTCAAGTGATCCACCCACCTCGGCCTTCCAAAGTGCTGGGATTACAGGCCTGAGCCACTGCGTCAAGCATAGGTTGTCTGTTTACTCTGTTGATGTAGTTTATTTTGCTGTGCGGAATTTAAATGCTTAATTTATTTTAGCAATATTTAGGTCATTTATGATGTGATTACTTATATAGTTAGCTTAAAATTTATCAACTTGCTATTATTTTCTTTTTTATTTTTATTTATTTTTTATTGTATTTGGACTCTGGGGTACATGTGAAAGTCATGTATCCTGTAGGACTGTTGCATAGGTACATACATGCCATGGTGGTTTATTGTCTCCATCACCCCAACCCGTCGCCTACATCAGGCATTTTTCCTGGTGTTATCCCTCATTTCTCCCTTGTCTTCCACCATACAAGATGTGACTTTTGCCTTCTGCCATGATTGTGAGGCCTCCCCAGCCACGTGGGGCTGTGAGTCCGTTAAACTTCTTTTCCTTTATAAATCACTCAGTCTGGACATGTCTTTATCAGCAGCATGAAAATTGATTAGTATAACCCAGCAATCCTATTGCTGTGTATATACCCAAAGGAATATAAATTATTTTATGAAGATACATGCATGTGTATGTTCATTGCAGCACTATTCACAATAGCAATGATGTGGAATCAACCCAAATGCCCATCAATAATAGACTGGATAAAGAAAATGTGGTACATATATACCATGGAATACTATGAAGCCATGAAAAGGGATGAGATAATATCTTTTGCAGGGACATGGATGGAGCAAGAAGCCACTATGCTCTGCAAACTAATACAGGAACAGAAAACCAAATACCACAGTTTCTCACTTATAATTGGGAGGTGAACAATGAAAACACATGGACAGAGGGAAGGGAACAACACACACTGGGATTTGTCTGGGGGTTGATGTGGGGTAGAGCAGCAGGAAAAACAGCTAATGCATGCTTGGCTTCATACCTGGGGGATGAGTTGATAAGTGTAGCAAACCACCATGGCACACATTTACCTATGTAATGAACCTGCACAACCAGCACATGTATCCTAGAACTTAAATATAATACAATAAAATTAAATAGCTATAGTTTGCAAAAACTGACTACAGACTTTTAAAAGTTTTGCATCTTAAAGAGGCAGAATAATAATTTTCAATTATGTTACCCCAAGTAAATACTCTAAAAAAAAGAAGAGAGGTCCCTCTTTGCTTACGCCAACCTGATTTGCTAAGGAATAAAGGTAAAAGGAAGATAGGAGGAGGCAGGCAGAAGCCTGTTTAAAGTTTGGTTAAAGTAAGGGAAATGTTAAGCTGGCAGTTTTTGTCAATACAATATTAATAATTAAATATTAGCGAACATAAAACCAATATTAAATTCAAGTGTCCCCAAGTTGTCCTTTATAGCTATCAAAAAAATCTGGCACCCAAAGAATTAACAGGAGAAAGATGTAAAAGTGGCCAAGAGATATATGAAAAGGTGCTCAACATCACTAATCATCAGGGAAATGCCAATTAAAACCACTACAAAGAGTCACTTCATACCTTTAAGGATGTTTATTAAGAAAAATACAAGATGCAAAAATGTTGGCAAGAGTATGTGATTAAGGGATCCCTAATACACTGTTGGTGGAAATGTAGACTGGTACAGCCATATGGAAAGCAATGTGGCAGATCCTAAAGTAATTACAAATAGAAGTAACATATGACCCAGCAATCCATCCTCTAGATATATACCAAATAGAGATGAAGTCACCACCTCAAAGAGATGTCTTTACTCCTGTGCTCATTGCAGAATTATGTATAATAGCTAAGATATGAAAACAAAATGTCACTGACTAATGAATGAATAAAGAGAATGTAGTACGCATATACAATGGAGTATTATTCAGCCTTAATAAAGAAGGAGATTTGGTCACTTGCCACAACATGCATGAACCTAGGGGACTTTATGCCAAGTAAAATAAACCAGACACAGAAAGAAAAATATTCGATGATCTCATGTATGTGTGGAATAAATAAATAAATAAATAAGAGTTCAAATCCATACAGGTAAAGAACTAATCAGTGATTACCACGGGTCAGAAAGGACAGGAGGAAAGAAAATGGCGAGATGTAGGTCAAAGGATACTAAGTAGCACATATTTAAGATGAACATGTTCGGTGAGCTAATGTATGAAATGAGAACTAAAATTAATACAGTTGCATTAAGATTTTTTGTTAAGTAAGTAGATTTTAGCTGTTTTTGTCACAAAGAATAAGTATGTGAGATATTTTAATCTGCTTCACTATAGTAACCATTTTATAATCTACAAGTATCACACAACATCATGTTGTTAAACTCAAACAACATAATATAATTTACTTTTAAAAATTAGTTCCTAACTACATACTGTTCTGGAGCTACCTGCCGTTCAAACTATTTTCAGAAAAGTTGATTGTACTATAAAAGAAAACTCAAGAATATCTATAGTGCTCAATAAGGTAAAATTATTGTGTCTGGTACTCAATCAAAAATTAACAGGCAAGAAAAGCGGGGTGAAAATATGACCCACCATGATGAGAAAAATAAACCAGAAGAGTCAAGAAATAACACCTATAAGCCATATGCTGGCTAATATCCCTTGTATATATAGCTATGCTTTGGGGCCAAACAGTCTATGATGCTGTTACATTTAGTTTTCTACGTAAATTATTGCCATAGCAACATTTAGAATATTTAGAACATGTATTTTTCAGTAATCAAGTTTCAGATTTTCAATCTTGATTTAAAATCTCTCATGTAATATAGTCATTATTGTAACATGTTTTGGAAATTCTCATAGGTTTACTTGTTATTAAAATTTTATTTTTATGATTGTTTCTTACACATAATATTTTTGGTCCTTTTTCTTTTATATATATGCCTTTGTTAACTGTACACTTAAGGAAACAACAGTGATGACTGCAGTTTTATTTTTTATAATTTGCCTTTCTACAATCCATTTGGAAAATGGTAAGTTTTTGTTTGTAATTTCATCATCTAATATTTTTCTTCTGCTGCATGCTAACAAATGGCTCCATTAAACTATTAATTGCTACTATCTGTAACCTGAATTTATCACAGATGCATCACTCTTTTCTATTATGCAGCAATTTGCTCTTCATTTATTTCATTTTGTTACATATATCTAAATACCCTGTATTGGAGACCATATAAGTTGCATATTTAACATGATGTTGCTTTTATGATTATTTTTTCAAAACATAAGTGGATTTAAAATAGAGGTATTAATAGAGAACATAATTTTTTAAAATACAATTAAATGACTTAAAATTCAATGTTCCAAGGTGTTATCACTGGTAATAAAATATAAACTAATAATATCTATTTTAAAATAATTTCTAAATGTAAACTAATAATGTATCTCTGTTTTAAAATAATTTCTAAATAAACTAATATTTAGGTTTAAAGAGTGACCCTAAATATGCTTATATCTTAGTCCTTACCCTGTAGCCTTTCCTTTGAATCACTGAATTATGCCTATCCTTCCAATTTTGTTGTAGTTAACCAAGGTTAGATCCTGTTAATTGCAACCAAATAAACTTTGACACAACCTAGGTGTCCATCTATGAACAAATGAATAAAAAACTTCGGCATACACACGTACAATGAAATATTATTCAGCCTTAAAGAAGGAGGACTTTCTACCACTTAGATGAAACTGGAGGACATTATGCTAAACGAAATAAGTCAGACACAGAAAGAAAAATATTGCATGATCTCCTTTGCGGAATCTTTAAAAAGGGTTAATATATTGAGATATAGAATGAAACAGTGGTTACCAGGGTTAGAGTTGTTGAGGGAGGATGAAATGAGAAAACAAAGGTAAAAAAAATAAAAAACAAAGTAGCAGATCTGTAGGATAAACAAGTCAAAAGATCTAATGTACAACATGAGGACTATATCACTAGCAGTAGCATATTCAAGATTTTTGATAAATGAGTAGATTATAGCTGCTCTTGCCACAGGGGAAAATGGGTAACTATGTGAACTGATGGATGTATTAATGTGTTCCACTATAATAAGCACTTCATTTAAATAAATTTTATTTTGTATCTAACATGATGTTACATATCTTGTAACATCAATACAATATAAAATTTATTTTTAAAAAATAGTAGACAAAAAAGACATGACCTAATGGAATTTACATTTCAGTGGAAATCTAGGCATTAAATCCACAATTGCACACTGATAAAATGACAGATTGTAAAAAGCATTATAAGATTAAATTATACGATGGTAAAAGCAAACTTTAATTCACTTCTCAAGCAAATCGTCTATCATCTCTTTATTCATTGGTCTTTAACTCTTGCTATATTGCACATACTCAGTGCCCACTGACCCCCAACACACACAAGCACACTGTTAACCAAACCTTTCTGCTCTACTCACTTAGTATCATATTTCACATCTATGATTTCTTTCCTTACAGTACACAGGCTGATTTATTTGTACTAACTTTCATTGAGGACAAGGATCACATTTGGTTTAACTTTGAACCTTATGCCTAGTGCATGCCTCATAGTCAGTATACTGAGGATACTGTTATCCAACATTTAAAATGTTGCAGATTCAAGTATCAGATAATCCAGAAGACTCTAATGATGCCTGTGATTCTTTTTGGAATGTTACCTTCAACTTTAAAAAAATCTGTCTTGTCTTTGTTTAATATTCACAATATTTTTTATCTTAACTCACTGTTTTACATTTCATGAGTGTTTTCTTTCATATATAAGAAATTGTATGCTAGTCTTTCAACTGTTTTATACATTTACTACCTTTTACAGGAAGTCTATTACGAGAAAATGAAGACCCAACCATTAATTGAATACTAAAATTTCAAAATCAATGGGAGGTGGAGCCATTATGCAGATCTAAGAAAAGTCTTCAGAAAATCTTAGATTTGTTAATTATTGACTATACTGCCCTTCTTTATGTTTAAGCTGCAAAATGACTAGAAATTAAGGTATAACATTGCTTGTAGATCCATTGCTCACTTGCTTATAACCCCTCAGAATGACTCAGAATGCTCACTGTGATGAAAGGAGCAGGGGAGCAGCAGGAAAGCCTCCCTGAAGGCCAGATTCTGTCCATAGGTGGCTATACATATTTGGCCAAATCAAAAGCACTTTGGGTGCTTAAGTTGTCAGACAATTTCAAGGTAAATAAAGAATAAAACTCCCTAAAACAGTGAACATTTATTATGTATAAAGTTTATATCTTATGATATATCTATCATATTTTAGTGTTTAGTTTATTCAATAAAACTTCATTTTCAAGGACTCATTTTATAAATAAACATACAAAATTGATATTTAATACAAAATTTACTTACTACTGATTTATATTATGGTTTGTGTTCATTTTATTACAGACTATTTATGACTTTAAAATGTCTCTTCACACCAATAATTGAAAAAGGAAATTAAAAAAAGGCAATTAAGTATATTTTAAGACATTTTGAACATCAAAGCCTTTTTGAAAAATGAGTTTTTCATTTTTTTCAAAAATGTTTTTCTCTCTAAAAAGAAGTGAAAATTATTTCCAAACTACAAACTTCCTTTTAAAATAAATTTGGAGAAAGCTGCTTTCACCATGGTGACAAAAATCTAGATGCAGATTACTTCATCAGAAAAAGGCAATTTTCCATAATCAGTTGAGCTCAGAACACCGAGTATGTTATATTGAATTTCTGATACAAAGCTACTCTTGCAGATATTTGGAAGTGTTTGTGTTCCTACTCAAGGATTCAGAGATATAGGAACTAACTAAACTGATGAATAATGCAAAGCAAATGTAACTTTCATAACAAGGAAGTCATCATACGTGAGCTAAAACTAATAAAAAAAAGTTATAGTGGCTTAAACAAAGAGGTACTAAAATTAACATTAAAAATTATAAAATGCAGATGAGAAGTTCCTTTCTTTAAGCAGTGTGGCCCTATTTCACTGCTGCTTTTTGGTGAGACCATACAGCACAGCCAAGTGTGACCTCCATGTTTCTGTGTGCATAGTCTCAACACATTTTCTGCTTGTGTTAAATATCACAAAGGTTATTACAAACGGATGGCAACAACAGTGTCACTAGAATTCTAAGGTTCCCAAATAAAATGCAGAAATCATAGTGTGTATTTCATGTATTTCCTGGATTTTCTTGTCTATATGATAGGTTTCTCTGATTTGGTTTTCAAACTAAGAGAGATAAAGCAGAGGAAGAATTGCCTAGACTTGTTCATGCTATTATCTACCTTTAAGTGATTTATTTTCCTATTTCTAATTCTTGGAAAAATAATACGAGTCTTACTAGTTAAGGTAACTTGTGTGCTTATTTTTTCCTTGTTAGCAATGGAACACACATTTGTATATCTCTGTATTTCTGGACATGTTTTACATAGTATTTAAATCTTTACTTATATTAGCTATTGGTTTAACTTATGAATACCAAGATAGATTGGTAGAAAACACAGCATTTAAGTAAACCATAAACCCTGGTGGTAATTTTACAGTGTGCTTTCAATTCTGATATATCAAATATAAAGAAAATACAAGCATGGATTTATTATAAGTAGTATTTTAAGTGGCTGTTAACAACACTAATTGTTTGCTCTCAATAAAACTGTATTCCTATTACACTCATAAGAACCCCCTTGGGAAGACAGAAGTGTATGTGTGTGTGAGTGTGATTGTGTGTGTGTGTGTGTGTGTGTGTGTGTGTGTGATTGATATTTTCAATTATTAGAAATTCTTATAGGTTATTGCTGTAGGTTATTGGAGAATAATCAACAAAAGCCTAAAGAGAAAGGTGTTTTGGGGTAGTACAGAGTTGGGGATCTCTATTATTCACTGTCTATCTCTGCTGTCCCTGCAAACCAATAAAGCCACTAGAGTTGTTTCATGATATATTGAAAGAGTTGGTATGAAGTGCAGATGATAGAAATAGAATAAACTGTAAATTTCCTTTAAATTATCCTTTCAAGATTTTGGTTGATTATAGGTTACATCTTAGCAAGTGGTATTTTGATAAGTGGTATTCTGTTTGAAATTATGTAATTAAAAGGTATTTGAGTCCAGAAATAAAATCCAGAAAATAGCAACAATCTGATGTTTCTTATAATATCCTTTATAAATATTACTAAAAGTCTTAATAAAAAATAACTTATTTTAAATAATGCACACCTCAGCAATAACAGAGACCAAAGCCCATAATAATTAGTACTTCATTGTGTAAACAAAACAAAAGGTGAGAAAATTACATTTATTTACCAAGGAAAGAGATAAAAATAAATTATGATAACTAGACAGGTATTAAAATGTATACCAAAAATTTCCATAAAAATAGATACTATGAATATTTGCTCTTGTTTTTCTTTATGGTGTATAAATGAATAATCAATTCTAATGAATACAATGTATACATGATTATTATTGGATTTGTACCCAAAACAACAACATAAATATATTCTTATGACAGCATCTGTTTGGAAATAAGAGCAAAACTGTTAAGAATAGCAATTTTTTTTATTGGTTTGGACAAGTTAGAAAGCTCATTTTTTTAGAATGGGATCAATATGAAAAGTATATCTCAGTATGTTTTCAGAAATTTGTATTCATAGGTGAGTCATAAGAAAAACTAAATCTTCATTGTCAGTAAAATAAATTACAAATAGAGAAGCTAAACCCTACCTCTGTAATCATTTTGGTAAATAGTACTGTACTATTTATATATAGTCTATTTGTATATATATAGTATTGTGATGAAGAAACCAGAAGAAGCCGGTGTATAATAAAAATAATTCTTTATGTTATCTTTTGCATAAGCTTTGGGAATGTTACAGAAATTGGTAAATGCATTGCAAGGAGGGGAAAGAGGGAATAAAAAGAAACAGATTCTTTTGAAAGAAGTAACTTATTCAATAAGATCTTGAGAGAGAAGATGGAAAAGAAAGAAAAGAAAGAACATGCTCTTATTGAATAAAAGACCATTTATACAGAAGATGAAAATGTTTTTCAATCCAGAATGGATTAAGTTAATAAGGTTTGAGATTTTTTTTACAAACTATATTGATTACATTTCCAACTTATTTCTGTATTTTCTCCTTTCCTATACTTGCTAAGTCTCAAAATTTTTCTCATGATGCTTTCTCTACCTTGCAGCACATAGAAAAAAGACAAAAGCTGACTTCAAGGACAAATAATGTTTGCGCTATTTCAAATTAGATACAGCCTTATCAATTTCCTCAATTCTATTATGTCTTGAGAAGAGACATTGCCTCATTAAATCAAGAATTCATTGTTTACATTAAAATCTATTTGACGGATTTAATAATGTATGCCTTTTATAATCTTACTTATATTAAATCCAAATATATTGTTTAAAGATCTACTGTTACTTATTGTTTCGAAATAAAAATACAAGAAAAGTGAGCATAAATACATATTATGTATGTGTATATTCATTCCAGAAGAAATGTGAGTGTAAATAAAGAGTAGATAAATACATCTATACATACATACATGCATATTCCAAAACATACTATCTTCCCTAACATACCCCTGCAAAATTGTATGTGCCAATAAAATCTAAATTATAAGAACACAAGGTACTTGATATGTTACTGAAATGCCAGGAGATTCGTCTAGATACTTTTGCTCACCACAAAGAAAGCCAGTCACTGAGACAATTAGTATCACCAAAGCAAAAGGCTGTATTTTGATGCTGCAGCTGAGGAGATGGGAGGTAAATCTTAAATCTGTCTCCCCAGCTGACTAAAATTGGGGCCTTTTCTAGTGGAGAAGAAATGGAGCTACCTGGGGGAAAACAGGATTGGAGAGGAGTAAGGAAGAAGAGTTTGCCAACAGGAAGCAGGTGGTCAGTTAGGAAAATAGGAATTAGGGAGGGTAAGGAAAAGTAGTTTCAGTTCCTGGATACTATCTAGGAAGCTTGAGGGTCAGTTTCCTGAGAAAAGAGCTCAGATAAGACAAATGTAAGTTTCAAGCTAGAAGACCAGGAGGGTCAATTTCTGTTTATTTAAAAAAAAAAAAATCTGTGGTATAATTGGTCTGGTTTTGTTTCTCTACCTCAGATACAAATCAGAGGTACAGACAAATACGTTATTATGCATTATGTTGCATTTAGAGCTAGTACCTATGTTAAGGTTTGAAAGTAGATTTGGTCTTCTTTTGCTCAGTGACCATTCAACCAAGAAACATGCTGGCAAATTTCAAAAATAAGAACTAAAATGGAAAAAGTATTGTGAGAAGAGAACAGAGTGGTGCCTAAAAAATGTGAGTTTAAATCTCAGAGTCTTCACTGTGGATATTTGTGGAATATTAGCATGTATTTGTCAAGAATCTACTTCATAGCACGGCCTTTGATTTACTGATTAAATGATTTGTGATTTATTTTTATGTGGCACACACCCTTTATTAAAAGGGAGTCTCAAGTTGGGGCCCAGGCATTTTTCTGTCTTGGATGAAGTTATTTCAACATTTCATATCCTGAGAGGGAAAACTGATTGATCTAAAGGTACCCTAGGTGGCAGGGACTATCCTGAAGACAAGCACCACTTTTATAACGTAAGAAAACCTGTTCTGTTTTTGTGTTGTAACTGATACACTAATGCATTTAATTTCCATCTTGAAGGCCACCCAGGGTCCATGCTCAGACCTGAGTATTTGAAAACTGCTATCACGGATTCTGCTGAAGATAATGCAGCTAAGGCTAGTTAAGTTAGAAATAAATAATACACCTTTGTAAAAAGGCGAAATATGCCAGTGATTTTGCTGGTAGTCAATTTTGTAATTACCTCCAAAGGGAATTATGCAAACCACAAAAGGAAATATGTACAAACTCAATAATCAGATGTATTGTATTCATAGGCTAGAGTGTGGATTAATCATAGCTATATATTGTTGTATTCCATGAATTATTCTGAACAAATTTCAGGATGAGTCAATATTGAGATGGCCCTAGCACATTAAAATGTATGATTTAAAAATAGTATAGTGAGTGGAATTTTATTTTTATTAGTTAATTATTAAAGTTTCCTTGAGAACTGTGAGGGAAGGAAGGAAAAAAAATTGGGGAAAAAGCATATGGAAGAAATTAGAAGAAGCCAGACACTCAGACAAAAAATATTACTATATATGGACTTATTTCTGTAGGAGGCTAATTGTGAATTTCTTTATCAATTAGGAAGGAAAACTTTTATCTTTTTATATCTTCAATAATTCAGCATTTACAAAAAATTTAATCAGGGACCTGACCTTGAAAATTCATTTAAGAGTATATGATTAAAATACTCATTCTTATCAATGCTCAAATGTTTAAAGAAAGAAAGGATGTCTCTTATAATAAACAAATTAATCCCTTTTTTAAATAGATAAGACACAGAATTTCCCTGTGAATGCTTCTTTTTGTTGTTGTTCTAAGGTAACTCTCAAATGAACAATCTTCTAGGTGTCAAAACTTTTTTGAATACTTGCTGCAATTTGAAACTGTCAAGTCTGTGTTAGACCATTTAAAAAGATAAATATAATAATAACAACAACAACAAGAATCAAAGAACCCAGGATTCTTCCAGAGAAAGCACAAGCTTGTTAATGGACAAACCAAAGCAATATTACCAACAGGCTTATTTTGGGTTAGATAGCAGCCCCTTAGCCAGCAAATATGTGGCCAGGAGATTGATCTCAAAGCAAATTTCACAGATCCAAAACTGAAGAAATTCCTATTAAATTTTGAAAAGCAAAGCAAAGGACGCAACTGTGATAGAACCTCTGAACTCATTAGGGTTTGGTACTGGCTTAGAATACAGGCACATAGAACCCATATATATGTTCTACTCTATATAAACCTGCCCTTATATACAGATACTTGTTCAGATAATAACTAGACAAACAGAAAGACTGGGAGCACATTCATGCTTTGTCAAACTAAACTGTCCCAATTGTCCCATAGAATTGATGTTTCTGGTTTCTTTTGAGTAAACATAGAAGTTGACCCTCCCAGTCTTAAAACTTGAGACAAGTTACATCTGTCTTATCTGAGTTCCTTTCTCTGGAAACAAAGCATCAGGCCTCCCAGACAGAGTAAAGGAACTGAAACATACCAAGTCACCACATCTGGACAATACCACACCCCTCATTCATCATGACTGCTTAACCAAACACTATTGACCAACTCTCTTTCTTACCCCTCCCTAATTCCTATTTTTCCACACAGGTTACATTTCTTTCTTGCTATATAAATGCCTAATTTTAGTCAGTTGAGGAGATGGAGTTGAGACTAATTGCCCTTCTCCTGGGCTATAGCACCTGAATAAAGCCTCCATCCCTAGCAATATTCACTGTCTCAGTGATCAGCTTTCTGTGTGCCAAGGAATGGGACCTAGACTAAAGCCCTAGAATTTCAGTAACAAAATTGTCAATAAAAAATAAGCATAAATTTGAAAGTATAACCAAAGATTACTTGAAGATTTTATTCTTATTGTAGCTGGGGGGAGGGAGTGGGGCATCCTGAAGATACTTTCAGTTCACCCATCCAATGTGCCCAGATCCTGGTTCAGTTCCCGATGTGCCCAGAGCCTAGACAACCACTGATTACCTAGTAGCTCCTTAGCTGCGATTCTGTGAGCAGGATCTACTTTCATAAGTTGTTTCAAAACACTTTTAGCACAGTCACTTATGGAATTCCAGACTGGATTTTCAAATGTAGTTCTCCTTTTCTTATGAACTCAAAAAGCTTCTCTTCTGAGCTTGTCAAAAAGGGTGGTTCTCCACATAATAACATGTACATTATGACACCTATGCTCCAAATGTCCTACTGCTGGCTATAGTCATGAGCACTGATAACTTCAGGGGCCATATAGATGGGAGTCCCACATGTGGCCTGCGGCATGGCTTCACTCCTACTTTGCTTCTTCACCATTAAACCAAAATCAGTCACTTTTATGTTCAAGTTTATTTCATTGTTATCATCAATAAGGCTGATTTCAACCAACATGTTTTCCAGTTTCAAATCTCTATGTACAATATCATTATTGTGGAGATAGGCTATAGCTGATTTGAGACCTCTCTTACCCCAAGAATGAGGGAAGGGGTCCTGGAGGCCTGGTGAGCTTACCCTTTGAGTAAACATCGTGAACCCAAAGAGTTTGGCAAAGAAGCAATTTATTAGGCAGAGAGAAAGAAAAAGAGAGAGAGAGAGGGAGGGAGAGAGAGAGAGTGAGTACTGGCCATGTGGAGGGCTGTACTGGCCATGTGGGGGGGGTGGGGGGGGAGAGAGAGAGAGAGAGAGAGAGTGAGAACTTCCCATGCTGCTGTGGGAGAGTATCCAAGGGAGGATTCTGTATAGGTAAGGAGCAGTGTGTTTTAACCTTGAAGTATTTCTGCCCCATTCATGTTCTTGTCCAATGAGAGGAGTTCTTTCAAACTTCCTCTGGAGTGATTGATCTTTGACTTTTGATACCAGATTGCCTGCTAGGTCTGCAATGGAGGCCCCTCCTCCCAAAGTTTTTCTCTGGCTTTTGGAACAAAGAGGCCCAGCTGGAATTTTCTATCTAGCCCACCTACCAGGATAGTCAGACAAAGAATTCTAGGTTCCCCGATGGGGGCATGCATGGAGGTGTGGCACTAGGAAGCTCCTGCTTTGAAAACATACCCCTTGTGGACTTGGGAAGAGGTTTTTTTTTCCCCCTTAACGCAGTTCCTCATTATAACAAAAAAAATAAGACTAATACCAAAGGACTCAAGAAAATATTCAGAGTTCAGATTCAGTGCAAGAATTGCCTCTCTATTCTAAGCAAGATGTGCTTGAGCAAGTAGAGACTCAGCGGATCTCACTCTGCAACTGAGTCCTATCAAGTCATAATGAAATTCCCAGTAATAAACACCAACCTGGCAGATCTATCAGGAGCATAGTTGTATTCAAACAGAGTTACATTTATAAGCTTATTGTAGCAAAGAAGAATGCATGCTAGAGCAACCATGGTATATTTCAGAAGGACTGAGTGGGAAGATGCACTTAAAGAATTTGGACTTGTGGTGAGCGATTCCAATCAAGGATCAGGGAAGCAAAGTCCATTTTGTTAGAGTCATACGAAAGTAATTTTTTGCAGTTTTTTTTTTTAATTGCAAAATTGCAACTGCTTTTGCACCAACCTAATACATTCGATATTGTTCCAAAAGAAGGTCAGTTCAGTAGTTGAATATTTCAGTAATCCTAGTTCAAGATGTAGAAAGGAAGATGACTAGGGCTGGGGATACTACCTGTAGGACATCAGCACTCTTCTCCAAGAATGATTTATTTGTTATTTTCAAATTTGGTGTGGGTTTTGCTATGTTCTATCCAATACATTATTTTCTGCTGCCCTGTTTATTTCTCTTGAAAACTCTGTTAATGCTCTTTAGGAACATCTCATTTTGATTTTCAGGAGGGCTAAATTTCAGTCTCAGGCCAAACCATTTCTGCAACAAAGGTGGCAATGACTGTGAATTTGAAAAACACAAACATGACCTGATGGCTCTCTTTCTCTCTCAGCTTTAGAAAGCGTTTGTTGGGGTATTAAATGCATTTTTTTATTTATAATATTTTTTATTTATAATGGCTTTATTGTAAGTAATCTCATTATAACTCAAGAAGTATCTGTATATTGAGAAGTTTGATTCTCCTAAATGACAAAGATTAAAGTTATTCATTTGCCACCTATGATATTTGAATGAATTTTGGCAATTCAAAAATGTAGAACTGACCATTCCACTTAGCAAATTCTGTAGGGTTTCCTGATTTTCTTCCTAACTTGTAAAGCTTTTTCTACTACTCTTCAAAATAAGCAATAAATCCACCATGAGGTAAAAGTAGGCCCAGTTTTTTTCTGTAATACAGTGAATGTATTTTTAAATTCATTAGAAGCATTTTAGCAACCATATCTCTATCATGGATCTATAAAAGTATTTCCTTCAGAAAACTGACATCTCATCCATGTTTCAGTGATGCTTCAAACCTTTCAGGGTGTTGGAGATTTTTTTTTTCCATGTTTAAAACACTTGAGTTTTAAGCTTCCTCTAACCTGTTTATAAATAACGAAAACTAGGGCCCTGCAGTCTGCTCTCTTTTTTCTTTATAAGGGGGAGGGAAAGGAGAATGCATGCTGTTAGCTATTATCTTTACAAATGACTTGTTAGCCTTTTATTTGTCTGCTCATGCTTCAAACACTCAAAGGACATTTTCAGAATCTCAGTAGATGAAGGTTCAATCTTGAAATGACGTGACAGGCTGTATCTTCCTTAAAAGATTTTGACATGATATTAAGCCATAGTTACAAGCCAATACTTGAATGGGAAGCCCTGGGGAAATCTGTTAGAGCTGGAACACAGCATTTACAGCAGGAGGCAGGTGTCTGCACCAGTGAAGCAAACAATAATATGATATATTTAGTATCGAAAATGGAAGCAAAACTACTGATTCTTTACACTGGGGACAATGGAAGAAGTTGAATGAGGGGAAAAAAAATCATCTTTTGGGGCCCTAGAAAATGTTAATTTACTGACAGTATGAAATATACTCTCATCACGGCAGGTGCACTCAGAACCAGGTGCTGCTCTCAATATTGCCTTTGAATTTATGTGTTTCCTTTTCAGTGATAGGATGTGAAGCAGCTGTAATGGCCATGTGGCGAGAAAGCAAAGAGCTTTTAGTTAGCAATTAGGGGGCTGTTAATTTCTTTGGGGATCTCTCTCTCTCTCTTTCTCTTCTCTTTGTACTTTCACTAGATTCTTAGGAGTTTCTGTATGTCTCCTAAAACACAAAGAAAATCAGGGAAACAACATATTACGGTAGATTCAGGGCATGGGTTTTGTACTGTTGATGAGTACATCCAGAAGCCTAAACAAATTTTTTTGAAAATTAAATTCACATTTAAGTTATTTACTACCTTGAATATTCTTTTACTGATAATACTGTGTCATTAACTTAAGAAATAAAATGTATTCATCGACATTGGGACTGTTTTCTCATGATGCAATTTTAGCATATACTTCTTTGTGCTTTTCATGTAAATGATCTACACACATCAGTTCTCAATTAGTAGTCATTACTCATTATACCTAAGTGACAGTAACATATGCAACTATAAAGATATTTATGTCACTATATATGGCACAACTATGTATGTGTGTGTGTATACATATATATATATATATATATATATATATATATATGTAATCTAAAAATATATTTTATAGATGTGGGGAAATAAAATTGACAACTGCCACCTGAAAATTAGGCAGATTTTTCATTTTCCTCCAACCACTGCTATTTATCTTCTCCTTCATTTTTAGAATTTTATGATTGTTAAGAACTTTATGATTGTTAAGAACTTTTAATATATATTCTAATATTGTTAATGCTTTAAATTTTATTTGTATATTTAAAGCATAAAACTCCTCTTTATTTTGATGTCTTTCTCAGATCAGCTTCCTCTTTCAACAAGTAGACAATCCAAACTTATACTACAAAATAGCAATCAACAAAACATTGTACGTCTCTCTGTTAAATAAACTGTTTTAAATGAGTTTGTGTGATGGTGTGGTCATGTTTTAACAATGTTTAAAGTGTTCTTTTACCTTTCTTTCAAAGGCTAGTTTTTTAATATTATAATTAGTATGTGGAAAATAACAAGTGATGTTAAGCTCTGCTGTGTTGGGAGACCTGACTTGATCTGGATCTCAAAATTGTATACCTTCGAAACAGGCAGACAAGGGACACATTGCTATTAGAGAAGAAAGCAGCCCAGTCAAAGTTAGAAACAGAAACAGGAAAGATATATCATGGGGTAGTTAGAAGTCTAGCCTTGCTGAAAAGTAAGTATGAATGTTAGAAATTACTTTGAGGTGCATTTAGCTAACAGGACTTGACAGTAATTAAAGATTTGGAAAATTAGTTATCTGAGCTTGCACTCGATATGGTAAAAACTAAATAAAATTCTTACAGGAAATGTGAAATAAGTGGTAAAATATAGCAAAGGCTTTAAAAGTAAAAAACTTGGCCGGGTGTGGTGGCTCAAGCCTGTAATCCCAGCACTTTGGGAGGCTGAGGCGGGTGGATCACGAGGTCAAGAGATCAAGACCATCCTGGTCAACATGGTGAAACCCCGTCTCTACTAAAAATACAAAAAACTAGCTGGGCGTGGTGGCGTGTGCCTGTAATCCCAGCTACTCAGGAGGCTGAGGCAGGAGAATTGCCTGAACCCAGGAGGCGGAGGTTGCGGTGAGCCGAGATCGCGACATTGCACTCCAGCCTGGGTAACAAGAGCGAAACTCCATCTCAAAAAAAAAAAAAAGTAACAAACTTAAGTTTTAAGTCTTGGTAAATCCCCTACAGTTAGTAGCTCTATTTTGTGACTTGAAAATGAGGACAATCATACCTCTATCACATATTTAATAAGCTATATCTGATAAATTAATCAGAAACAGTATTTTTCTCCCACTACTATATTTGATAGTGTTATATCAATATCAATAATCTTTAATAATCTTTGACCCTTCATGACCTCTCAAGCAAATCTTAAAGGTTCTTAGTAACTTACAGCTATTAGATTAGAATAGATTCTTTTTATTTTATTTTAATTTTTAAGACAGGGTCTTGCTCTGTTGCCCAGGCTGGAATGCATTGGTGTGATCTCGGCTCACTGAAAACTCCACTTCCCAGGTTCAAGTGATTCTCTTGCTTCAGCCTCTGGAGTTCCTAGGATTGCAGATGTCTGCCACCACATCTAGCTAATTTTTTTTATCCGGGTAGAGATGGGGTTTCATCAAGTTGGCCAGGCTGGTCTCCAACTCTTGGCATCAAGTGATCCACCTGCCTTGGCCTCCCAAAGTAGTATAGACTTATTTCAGAACAGACTACGTAAAAACGTAAAACTCAGATCCACTTCGAGTCCCCTTTCATTATTTCAGTAGAGGCCTGACCAGTGTCCTAGAGACTAGCAGTTGCAGAGGTTGGAGGTGGGTAGTTGCAGAAATGTAGTGTGTTCTTTAAAATTTTTATTTTCTCTCTCTCTCTCTCTCTCTCTCTCTCTCTCTCTCTCTCTCTCTCTCTCTCTCTCTCCTTCTTTCTCTCTTTCTCTCCCATAGTGGACATTTGTGGTTACTCCAGGGTTAAAGAAGAGAGAAGGGGGATAAGTAAAAGTGCAAGTTTCCTTTTACTGGTCTGATGTGATAGATGATCACAACTTCAGTTTCATCACCTTCCTCTGTCTGTCTTTCCCTAGGAAAATAAAACATACCTTCGACCTTACTAAATAGTGAAAATGAAGCTTGGCTAATGGCTCCCCTCTCATAGTACCTTGTTATCATGAGTCACCTCCTATCTTCAGACTTTCCCGGTTGAGAAATAAGCACCAGATCACGCCTCCTCACACAGTGAATCTGTATATGGGTATGAACAGCGTCGCACATATATAGAAAGAGTGTGAGAGAAAATGTCCTTTTATATGGCAACCCTAATGTCTATGGGAGGCTTCTCAGGAAAGACTACCTTAGGTTCAAGAATAGAATGGGAAGACATATACAATCCCCTTCCTGATAAAAATGCCAGATCTCTTTGCATCTATAATTTCCTTAAAGAATCTCCTCAGAAATCTAATCTACCCTTATTTGGACAGTAGATGTGTGGTAGAGCTAACAGAGAAATGGCAATTTTTTACATTTTTGACTCACCAAGTTTTGTTTAGCACCGTTACTTAAAAGCTGATCACAGTATTGTGCTTTATCCTCCGTTTTGAGGCTCTAGTAAAATTTTGAAGCAACAAGAAAAGTTCCCCAGTATATTCTGATACATATATAAAACATTCATGAACCTTTTACTCAATGAACTACAAAAGTCTTTATTCTGCTATATGTAGAGTTAATCTCAAATTCTAATGAGACAGCAACATTTTTTGACTGTTCATACCAATAATGGATGAAAACAATCAAAATTCACTTTATACTCACATGTTGTCATTCCTTTTGTATCATAAAGTATGGTGAAGTCAACTAAAATATATAGAGAAAAATCTCGGAAACATTTTATTTGAGAAGAAAGAATTGCAATTTGGGGCACACACACAGATAGGCTTTTCTTTGGCATATCCAAAGAACAAAGAGAAGGTTAGAGATTTTATACAAAAAAGAAATATGCATTGCTCTTTGAGAAAGTTAATTGAAGAGTACGGTTGTGGGGAGCTGGTAAGTTTTGATTAATAAATGAGGGAAATAAGTAAAACTATTACAGTTACAGTAGATTCATTAGATTCACCTGGTTTTAGGTTATAGCAGACAGTTCTAAAAGCCAGGCTCACCCAAAATTACATTCTTAGAGCAATGCTATGTGCTCAGTACTTTATTCCTTCTCGCATCTTGACTGTGTTTTAGTTGGGTAGGTCAAGAATGAACCAACTCACATCATCCACTTTCAGAAGTACAGCAGAATGCAAATGTATAGTAATATATTTATTTTTAACAATTTTAAAGACAATTAATAAAACTGGAATAAATGTGTTATTGTATTTTGAAAATATGTTATTCCAGATTTGGAATTCATTATCGTGCTATATCCTCTTTTTTAAAAAAAGGTATTTTTTCATTATGAGGAATGCAAAATCTTACCCCTTTCTATTATTGTATTATTCTATTTATATAGCATAATATTTATGGGGATAGTTTTCTAATTAACACGTTTAAATATAGCACAATTTAAATATTTTAAAATATTTTATTTAAATATAACAATTTTTATGTATTTCATGAACTTGTTTTTTTGGAGCAAAAAAGTGATTATAAACAACATATAGTCCAACTGTATGTTTTTAACAGAGAAAGAATTTGAGGTATAGAGATAAAATGTCAATATCTAGGCTCTCATATATTGTAAATAGTAAATGTGAAATCAGAAATAAAACCTACAATTCTGATACTCTAATAGTTCTGCTAAGCCATGAGGCTCCCAAAGTTAAGTGCTTCTCCAGGAAGTCTTATGGTATCCTTTAATAAATTAACTTTTGTGACAGTATGCTGTGTCCCTGTGTGACTACTGGTAGCTATTTAAATAAAAGTCATTAGCTAAATTATTAATTCAAAAACTTTAAACAAACACCTGATTTTCTAAAGTAGAATAAAAAGCTTCAACTTTTTTCTAACACAACATCCAATATTTGCCATGTTGTGTTTTCCTCTTTTCAATGAATTTTTGACTAAGTTATTATAGAAAACATAATAGAAGCATGAAGAGATCAACTGGTATTTAATTAACTAGAATTCCTAGGTGAAATGTAATGGTGTTTTGCTATTTGTCAGCATGAATGAATTTAGAAAATCAACATTAATATTTTAACAGACACATTTTATCAAACATAATAGCTAAGTTTGAAAAACCTGCAGTTTCAGAACAAAACTTAGTTGATTCATTTTAGAGCAGGCTCTAACTTTTTGTTTTCAAAGCAGCAGTGATTTATGAGTAATTTGGTCCTATGGGTAAATATTAATTATGTCAGAGAAAACAAAATGTTTCAAAATTTTATAAACAGTATCCAGGTTTGCCTTTATCATACAAATACATGAAACATTTATGGCAAGAAAAATAGTAAAATACACATCAAAACAGAAAAACTTAAAAAATGTATCAGTAGGATGCAGTGGCTCCTTAATCCAAGGACTGTAATCCAAGGACTTTGAGGGGCCGAGGTGGGCACATCATGAGGTCAGGGGATCAAGACTATCCGGCTAACATGTGAAACCCCGTCTCTACTAAAAATACAAAAAGTTAGCCAGACGTGGTGGCATGTGCCTGTAGTCCCAGCTACTGGGGAGGCTGAGGCAGGAGAATCGCTTGAACCTGGGAGGCAGAGGTTGCAGGGAGCCGAGATTGCTCCACTGCACTCCAGCCTGGGGAACAAAGAAAGACTCCATTAAAAAAAAAAAAAAAAACATTAAACTATCACCATTCGCATATGCATTTATAACTACATATTACACCCATTATTTATAGAAATTTGTACTTTAGAAAGGTCTTTCATAACAATACTTTATTTGACCACTGCAATAATCAGAATATTTAGGCACGGTGGAAATTTTTTTTCTAATTTTATACACACAGTAAATCTCTGCTATAAAATAACTACTTTTTCTTTTTCTTTTTTCTTTTTTTTTTTTTGAGATGGATTCTCACTCTGTCACCTAGGCTGGAGTGCAATGGTGCAATCTTGGCTCATTGCAACCTCCACCTCCTGAGTTCAAGTAATTCTCCTGCCTCTTAAACTACATACAATTTGCTAACATTTTAGTAGGTACTTTTCACAATGGGAAAAGTGTTTTTAGTACTAAAAAACCAAAAGTCACTTTACAGGTGAGGAAACTAAAGTTCAGACAGCATGAAATACCTCTGTTCTACAATATAATGTACTTCTAATTAAGTTTGAGCGTTAAACTTTGCTATTCTTTCTTGCCCTTCAAAATATAACTTGATCATTATTTTTTATATGAAGGCTTTTCTCAATTTTATTTCTTCTCATTCTATAGTTTCATGATGGAATATTAATGATAATGGAGATACTTATATTTTAAATTCTAATCATATTGTAGGCATTTGGGAAAGCACTTACATTCTATTAAGGCAACTAGCCCTAGTAATGTTACATTTGATTGCTTTGATGTCATATGTTGATTAAAAGATTAAATCAATGGGTTGATTGCTAATTATTTGTTTTCTCAAATTTACATAAAATCTAGTACTTCTTTTTACATGAGTTGATGTTAAGTTAACTATTCTTACAAACACAGAGATGGGAAAGTATATTAGAATCCCAAAGAATCCTTCTTTCAACCCAGTATAGAGACTCCATTGTTTGCCAGCTGGGCCAACATTTATGAATTGTGATTCAGAGGGAAAAGAAGGATCCAGATCCTTTCTGAGTTGAAGCTGCACGATGTGATGTGCCTGAACTCTCTTGTCATATTTTCAAGTCATGTGGTGAAAGATAATTTGAGAGAACAGAAAATAAAAAGCAGAATAGTCAAAAATGGAAAAAAATGCTATCAGGAGTCAGGGTTTGGGACTGAGGTGTTTTGGGGTCTCAGTTGCTACCTTGTCCTTCCTGTAGTTTAGTTACATATGCCAATAAATTATTCTTACTGTCTTTTTACATGAGCCAACATATCTTCAATTTTATACTGGCAAAGAGTTTGAGATAGGTTCTCACTCTGTCTCCCAAGCTGTAGTGCAGTGGCCTGATAATGTCTCACTGCAGTCTCTCTCTCCCAGGCTCAAGTGATTCTCCCACCTTAGTCTCCTGAGTAGCTGGACTAAAGGTGTGCAACACCATGCCTAGCTAACTTTTGTATTTTTTAGTAGAGACTGGGCTTCGCCATGTTGCCCAGGCTGGTCTTGAACTCCTGAGCTCAAGCAATCCGCCCACCTTGGCATCCCAAAATACTGGGATTACAGGTGTGAGTCATCACACCTGGCTGAGTTGTACTTCGTTTTATTACTAAAAAGTGGAAAAAAGAGAGCTGATAAAGATGTCTCTAGATCCTACAAGATGAGAGTACTTTTGTATCTAATATTTTTTAATACTGTGTTTTATAATTAAAGTCTCCAAATTTTACCATCTTGTCCCAGTAAACACTCTTTTATGGTGCCATGTAACTCAATTCATTGATAGACAATTACTGATGTTGCTACCCACTATATTTTTTTTAATAATGAAAACTAACATTTAAAAATAGAATTGTGTTTTTTATAATAAAAACCAACAGCTAGTCATCTTCCCCCATCATCAAGTTGATAATTTAATATTTGTGTCAATTTGCAAGGTATTTCATGATTTACTTATTATTTTTTACTTAGTCATGTATAAGACACTTCAGTTGTCTTGAAATCAAACACGTTTCCTTGGGAACTTTCGGAAAAGGAGAAACAAATAGGAAGGATCCAGAGAATGTTGTATGAAATTGTTTTCATTAGATGGATATCTTACTCACTAGTACTAGAAGAAAGAAAGAATGTTTATTATTTACTCTTTATTTGGACTTGTAAAAAGTCGTTTTCTGTTGTTTTGTTTATTTTTGTCTGAAAGAGGTTAAAATACAATCCCTAGCGCTACATTTTAGAAGACTGCCATCAAAAGGAATCTGCAAGACAGTTCTTACTTCTTTTAAATTGATTCCGTATTCAAATACGTTACTGTTCAATAAATATCCAATGCTCTTTCTCTATTCTCAAACACCCAATCTGGATATCTAAAAATATGCCTCATTCTGGTATATCAAATATGTGTAGCTGGCCAGATGCAGCAGCTCACGCCGGTAATCTCAGCACTTTGGGAGGCCAAGGCAGGCAGGTCACCTGAGGTTGGGAGAACAGCCTGGCCAGTATGGTGCAGTCCCTTCTCTAACAAAAAGTTCAGAATTAGCCAGGCATGGGCAACTGTAAACCTAGATTTTCAGGAGGCTGAGACAGGAGAATTGCCTGAACCCAGGAGGTGGAGGGGTTGCAATGAGCCGAGATGGTGCCACTGCATTCCAGCCTGGGAAACAGTGAGTCCCCATCTCAAAAATCCAACCAACCAATCAACCAAACAAAAAACAAACATGTGTAGCTAATTACACCTCTTTGTAAATTTGAGTAAGTATGGAGAAAAAAATAATGCCAGATATTTCTAATTGATTCAGTCTTCAGTGAAGCATCAATTCTAAGTCTATATAGGGTAATTAAAATTTTGCTTTTTTTTTTGTAGTCTGCACATATTTTTAAAGGCAATTTTGAGCACTTCAGCACTAAGAGTACTCTTTTTCTTGACAATGCTTACCTTGACATTTCTAACAAGTGAGTGAATGAATGATTTCTACTAATATTCAAGTAATGTCTCAGCATGATGAAAAATATTCATGTTTAAGAACTTGCATGGAAATCTTTTAGATACCAGGTGGCTACAGTGATCACAGGTCTTTGCAGAAAAAAAAAAAATGTTCACAAGTTAAATATGTAGGTAGGGCTCTCACCCATCCTTGATCTCTGCACTAGACTATTGATTTCATTAAGGATGCAGTATAGCCCAGAGTCTTTAAGCAAACACATTTTCCCCTTAAAAATCAAATAGAGAAATAGGCAAAGAATTCTCTTTCATCTATAAATTATGAAGCCAAGTTCAAGAAATTCAAACTACTTGAAAAGGAGTATTTGATTTCTTATGTAATAAAATTGTAAAAATAAATAAATAAAATAAAAACTCAGTGCAGACTTGCTCAAACGATGAGAACTTTAGTATTTTTAATATAAACCCAGGACTCTACATGCAACTGTTACTTGAAATAAATAGTAAGATGAAAAAATTATACAAGCGGTCAGTAGCAGAGCTTAATCTCAGAATAAATGTTCATTGACTAGACTTTCTTTTCAGGAAAAAAATCTAATTATAATTAGGCACACGCACACATACACACAAAAACTTCTTTACACCCCTCTGTTTCTCATTGTCTTCTCTGGCTGAGGGAAGACATTGCTCTAAAAATGAGGAATCACTCCCCCCAAATTTTTGAATATGTGGTAAAGTTCTTTCTATTTTTTTAATTTGAGAAATAGCAAATCTGTAGCCATTGCTTACCTTTAAATGGTTAAATGACAGTAGTGACAAAAATGACTAATGTATTAATAGACTAGTTTAATACAAAATAGTTTTATATCCTGACAATATCCCTTTAGAAGACAGTATAAATTTGTTACTTTAAAGCCATTCACAATCTTTTTTACTCCCTTTTCTCCGTACCTTTTAGGTGGCATAATTAATATATCTACCTTCTCACATTATCTGCACATATCATGGCCATATAAAAGAAATCTAGTCAAAAAAGAAAAGGTAAAAGTGCTTTAATAGGGCATTGTTCAAAATCCTACTACTAAAACTAATAAAGATACAATTTATTAAGATAAAATGCTCTTCTTCTTTCCTGGAACTCAGACCCAAATGAAGAGTTACAGAGCATCTTCTGTTCGTGATTGGAAAGACACATATTAATGACAAAGGAGCAGAAATGAGAAAGAAAAAAATATGTGTCCTTTATGATCCATTTGAGCTTTGGGCAGCATATCTGTGATTTAGTGCCTAACCCTTACCTAAAGTTTAGATTTTGAAAATGCATAATTATTTATGCTATTATAGAGTGTTATCTGTTTGCTGTAAAAACACAATTAACTTTAATTATATATGCCATAAACAGGAGGACCTTTCCTAAATTGAGCTATTATTTATTGCTTTCTTTCTATTCTGCAGTAATATTGGTTAAAAAAGATATATTTTTTTGATTTAAAAAAATTATAATTTGACACAAACCTGCCTCAATAATACGATACCTTTCAGAGTTTCTTTTGTGATGGGTAAATCACTTAGACTTGTCAATTTTCTAAGAATAATTTTTCTACTATTTTTATAGGGCTTATACCTTCTTTCAAACACTCTGAGAGAGAAGGAAGGAGAAAAATAAAACACCATACAAATTTAGTTATTAATACATTATTATCATTATTATTGCTATTGAGGAAAAGACTTAGAAAAATAATTCAAGTAATAAAAGCTATTTTTTAGAAATGATCTAGACTTGCAGAAAAGAATACGGTTGATTGATTTAGAACATGCCAATTGCTACATATATTTGATATACTTGCTTGTTTAGATGGACATAATCTCTTATTTATATGATATTCATGTAATGGTATGTTCTAAAACATTTTACTGTCATATTAACAAGTTACTGATGAATAAATACTCATTTACTTGCTTTGCTTTAAAATGTTTATATCTCATTAAGTACATATAAAACCTCTTGGTTCTGTGGACTAAATTTAACATACATTACATAAAAGTATCATTCAAATTTTGAATATTTAAAAGGTTTAGTTGACATGTAAAATATGATATGTATAACATATACTTATTTGGATTATTGGTGCATGGTTGATCTTTGTTATCTTTAAGTCACTTTCAAGCCTTGTTCTCAGTAGTTTCAAAGAATTTTATTTCTTTTTGAGATGAGTCTCATTCTGCTACCCAGGCTGGAATGCAGTGGCATGATCTTGGCTCACTGCAACCTCCGCCTCCTGGGTCTAAGTGATTCTCCTGTCTCAGTCTCCCGAGTAGCTGAGGCTACAGGCGCACGTCACCATGCACGGCTAATTTTTTTTTTGTATTTTTAGTAGAGATGGGCTTTCACCATATTGGTCAGGCTGGACTCAAACACCTAATCTCAGGTGATCCACCCGCCTCGGCCTCCCAAAGTGCTGGCATTACAGGCTAAGTCACTGTGCCCAGCCTAAAAGCATTATTTAAAAATCTAAAAGCATCCATGTATCTATGTTTTATTTCTTTATTAAAAGAGTATTTTATTCCTATCTATTCCTAATATTCCATAGTAATTCCATCTAAATTATCATATAACATGCACTATTTAATTTTTGAACATTTACTTTCTTGAATAAAGCACCAACTTTGTTTCTACTGGGAATTCTGCAACAATAGAAAATAAGTGACAAAAATGCCAGAATTATTGTAGTCTCCCTTTAGTTCCTGAATATCATTAAGGAAGAAAATTAATCTGGTAAGTTTTTCCACAATGTTTGAATTTATACAAATTCAACTTCTCTGCAGTTACTAGACAGTAATGTTAATTTCAACATGGATGCATAGCATATGCTGGGTAAAGGACAATTCAGCTATAAAAAGTCCTATCTCAGTAATGCTAACTATTTCTGGCTTCTCATTTCTTGTAATTTAAAGAAGTAGCCTGCAGACTTTCTTACTATGTCTGTCACATCTGCCATTATATCTCCATACCTCCAACATGCCTGTAGCCATGCCTGTCAGGCCCCAGTTGCTTCTGGTAGGTGATGATGTGGACCTAACCTTCCAGGATTCAGTGATACAGAAACCTTTGTTCTTTCCTATTCATAAAGCAGTTTAAAATGACTAATCAACAAGAAATTTTAAAAGGCAATTTGTTCTTGCAGATGAAAAAAATGCATATAATAAAATGTAAGATTTCTTTGTTACCATAAAAGAAAAAAAAGAAAACATTAGAATTACCATCCCTTCAACTGCAAATTTGTGTATTCTTGTTTTGCAATGCATCAGTTTTACTACATAAAGTACATGTATACATAGTATTTGCATAATCCATTCTATTGCGCCTATATTTTACAACTTTATATATTCATATAAAGTTTTTTAAATGAAAAAACTTACTTTTAAAAAGCTCTATTAGGGATGACTTGGAAGTTTGTTTTTTTCATTAAGTTAGTGAAAAGATGAATTGGTTATTTTTCTTAAGGCTTCAGAACACATAGTCATATGTCTATTCCTGCCAAGGATTTGCTAACAAAACACAGTTATGTGCTAACCTGACTCTTATAAATACAATACTGAAAGGAAAAAAAAAACTCAAAAAATAAAACCAAAGTGAAACTAATTCTCTAAATAACAAAAGTCTACTCAATTATATTTAAAAATATTATTATATTATGAAATACACAGTAAAGAGGAGGAACATAGTAGTGACTAAGCTTTGATAATGGTAGGAGTCAGTCAGAAACAGCTGGTGTTTTAAACCTCAGCTCCACCACTTATAAACTCTGCAGTCTTCAAACCTCAAGGCCCCAAATTTCCTCATTGGAAAAACATAACAATTGTCATGTAGAGTTAATCAAAAAAATTAATGGAAAGCTTCTCTCTTAAGTACTGAATAAATATTAGATGTTGATATTACTTTTTTAAAAATTAATCTGAATTCATATTTTGTTTTCTACTGGAGACTTAACTAAGTTTAGAGCTGTTTACAAACTAGATGTCTTCCTGAACTTCCCCATCAAATATTCGGAAAAAACAGGTGTCTGATTGAGGAAAGCTACATCTCTTTATTGTATATTCACAGATAGGGTTGACAGATAAAATACGCCCAGTTAAACTTGAATATTTACAGTTAAGTTTCCCAGATGAAATACATCCAATTAAATTTCAATGTCAGAAAAACAAGAAATAATTTTTTAGTATGATCCAAATATTGCAAAGGACATACTTGCTATAGGTCACATAGGTATTCATCATTTATCTAAAATTTAAATGTAACAGAAACTTCTGTAATTTATTTGCTAAATCAGGCAACCATTATCCATAATGCAATTGGCATTTAAGGAAACATTATAAGGAATTATGTTGAACTTGGTATAAGGCAATTATCACAAAATTTATTTGACCATAGAATGTTATTTGAAGTTAATATCTATTAGTACATTGATGATCACAAATCTAGAAATTTTTTTAAATTTCATACCTTAATTTTAGTTTTA
Organism: Saimiri boliviensis; assembly: GCF_048565385.1. Taxonomy (NCBI): domain Eukaryota; kingdom Metazoa; phylum Chordata; class Mammalia; order Primates; family Cebidae; genus Saimiri; species Saimiri boliviensis. The sequence goes on along the minus strand of NC_133464.1, from coordinate 48,950,008 downwards.
CAAGTGAGAAATCTAATAAAAGATACTTCACTGAATTTCTCATTACAGTAGAGGTCAGAGGCTAGTCACCTAATCATCTAGGCTGTATTCTCTCAGTTCTTTTCAAAACAATTTTCTGTTCTTTCAATTTTATTTTTTGTAATGTAAGAGCTCTGAAATAATAAATTCTGCTTAATATAATATACTGATTTGTACAAAATGTAGACATCAGCAACTTTTAGCATGTATTATCTTATTCACTTGATTCATTATCTATTTTTAAATGATCAACTTTTTAATATAAATATTTTGGTTATATAAACTATGAAATTTATAAATTTTCAATTAACTACTTGTTCATATTCAGAAACAGATTGGCTGTACCTTATAAATTCTATACCTTATATATAGGACACACTTAAAAAACAAATTTGTTGTGGAAGCTTGGACAAAGTTGCAACAGAAATCCAACACTATAGGTTGATTTCTCTCCATAAACTCTAATATGACAGTGCAAATAAACCAATAAATACACAAGACAGCATACTTTCATCTCAGTGGAATTTCTGAAATACAGGCATGTAAAGGCACAGAAAGTGACTGAGAGTGGTGAACATATATTTTCAGGAAAATTGCTTTTCTTATTTTTCTATTTTAGTAAGAGTTAACATAAAACAAGTGTTATACAATATTTTGATGAGACTATTTTCAGACTTGAAGTAATTTTTTGAAATTAATTGTCATGCTATTTAAAAATATATTTGGTTGTAAAGTTTTTAAAAAATTGGTTAGATAAGCCAGGCGCAGTGGCTCACGCCTGTAATCCCAGCACTTTGGGAGGCTGAGGCGGGTGGATAACGAGGTCAAGAGATCGAGACCATCCTGGTCAACTTGGTGAAACCCCATCTCTACTAAAAATACAAAAAATTAGCTGGGCATGGTGGCTTGTGCCTGTAATCCTAGCTACTCAGGAGGATGAGACAGGAGAATTGCCTGAACCCAGGAGGTGGAGGTTGCGGTGAGCCAAGATTGCGCCATTGCACTCCAGCCTGGGTAACAAGAGCAAAACTCCATCTCAAAAAAAAAAAAAAAAAAAAATTGGTTAGATAAAAGTTTTTATCTCAGTCATAGGAGAATAGATTTTTTAACTGTTATGTAAGTGGGAAAAAAAGTGTGTAAATATCCTCTTGAGGCACTGCTTATGAAAACCCAAGCTAAACCAGTTCTTACAATATTTTTGGCGGAGACAAATGGCCTATCCATGCAAAGTTTATGCAATGTTAAAAAAACAAACTCCTATTTAAAGCCAGTAGTATGTGAGAATAGCATTTTTTTTTTTTTTTTAATATTTACTTTCACTGTGTGCGTGTTCATATAACTTAAGGAAACCACTCCTGGGTAGTTCAGGCAGCATGATATATTTTTGAAGTTCATGTTTTCCCTAGAAAATGTTTTAAATCCTATAGTGAAGATTAAATCCTTGATCACTCTTACATGAGATAAACTCCAGCTTCTCTCAAAGTTTAAAACCAAAGGCTTACCTAAAATAAAAGGAATATGACTCTTGAAATAAGCAGTTTTCCAGACTTGCTGTTTACTATAATTGCATAGAAGGCCTAGAGTTATTTAAGCATGGTAATATTTTTATGCTTTTCTTTTTAACATTTACACTTATAAGAGTTCCACGGCTATGAATAAGTATTCTCTGAAAAAATAATATCATAGTGAATTTACTTTATTTCCCTAAAACATGTAAATACATAGGTAAGTTGGAAACTAATTTATAATGTTTTGGGGAATAGTATACAGATCTTTAGATGGAAATATGTAGCAACAATTTATCATTTAAATCTATAAATTATCAATTTTATATAAGTATGAAATTTTGCTATTTATTAATTTAAAAAGAAGAATATAATTTTCTCTTTGTCATAAATCTTTGTTTTCTGTATTTTAAGAATTTATTTTTGGTCATTAGCACATCTCTGTCCTTGAAAAATTGTTTTGAAGTAATTGGAGTTTCTGTGACTAAATTCTGTGACTAAATTCCAAAGCTGGCCATAACTGGCAAGCTTTGGAAACAATAAAATATCTCTTATGAATGCAAAATAGAATAAACTAACAATGAAATTCTAATGAATCAAATTGCTATTTGAACTAATTCACTTAAATATATTTATTATCTATCATCATCTGAATTTAAAGATCCATAGTGCCTACTTTTATATCATATTATCTATTCATTATTTGCAGTTGTTAAAGTAAGCCCAGTTATTAAACACTGAAATCTTTTTCAAAACAAGCAAAATATTCATCATATTATAAGATCCAGTTACTTAGAGGAGAAATATCGATTGTTTTAAAAATGACAGATTGTAGAATGTCTAATTACTACAATATACTGTTGAGTACTGTTTTAGAAATAATTTGATCATGAAAAGAAGACCTTAAAATCAACAGTGACATATAGGTTTGTAAGATTGTGATAATAACTTTGCAACAAGATTGTGATAAATGACTCAAGTAATTCTGCACAATTTGTAGCAATAACTAGGATATATTAATTTATGAAGCAATTTTTTTAAGATACAAAAAAATTTGTCAAATTCTCATGTTGATCATCTTCATAACAAATGACACAAACGAGTAAATATTTTAACAACTATACCACTAAAGAAACTGTGGTTGTTGTTTCCCACATATTTTGATTTAAATAAAACTCTGTGTTTAATTTAGTGTTGTTGATTCTAGAAATGAAAGTTAAACCATATGTTGACAATAATGATTTATATGTATGACAAAAATATTGATGTCTCTGAATATAAATCCACATTTATACTAAAAGTAAGCTTGTATCAGTCAATTCATTCCTTCATATACAATTTTCTGTATTATCCATGTTTCATAATGATATTAGACCCATATGAAAAAATAGAATATCATGTTTTAAACATTTTCCTTATTATATGGCAGAACACATTTCTTTCAGAACTTAATAAATCTGAAGATATTTGTAACAGTTAAAATTCATACTCCAAACAGCTAGAAGCTTAAATTGATGATGAACTTTTTAGACCATTTAAGCATTATTATGAAAGAGTTTAAGTTGAAATATTAAATTTATAAAACAAAAAGGTTACAGAGACCAAGCATGGTGGCTTGTGCTTGTAATCCCAGAACTTCGGGAGGCCAAGACAGGCAGATTACCTGAGGTCAGGAGTTTGAGACCAGCCTAGCCAGCATGGTGAAATCCCATCTCTACTAAAAATACAAAAATTGGCTGGGTGTGGTGACAGGTGCATCTAATCCCAGTTACTTGGGAGGCTGAGGCAGGAGAATTGCTTGAACCCCAGCGGTGGAGGTTGCAGTGAGCTGAGATTACACCACTACACTCCAGCCTTGGTGACAAAGTGAGACTCTCTCTTAAAAAAATAAAATAAAATAAAGTTTCAGTACATTTAGGTTGACTTATCTTTAAGGAAAGAGACTTTTAAAAATAAAGTTAGTGTAGCCTACTTGTACAGCATTTATAAGTCCATGGTAGTGTACAGTAATATCTTCATTCACCACTCACTCATTGACTCACCAGAGCAAATTTCAATTCTACAAGTTCCATCATAGTAAGTGCCCTGTAGAGGTCTACCATTTTTTATCATGTATACTGTATTTTTACTGTACCCCTTCTATATTTAGATATATTTAGACACACAAATACCATTAACTACCGAAATTATTATTTTTAAGCAATAAGCATATTACATATTACAATAAGCAAAGTAAAAGATGCAATTCAGTGTTGACTTCCTAATTTTATATGATGGTACAATAAATTGTACTTACTGAATGTTATAAAACTGTAATTTTGACAAAACAAAGTGGATTTATGTTTATCATCTCAACATAAACCTGCTAATGATGGATGCAAGTTACTTTTGTGTTCACTTGTCACTGAAGAATCAACTAGTGATTTTGTATTTTTTTTATTTAAAAAACTCTTTTTACCCAGCTAACCCTTTACATAGTGGTGTTCATATGATTTCTTTATATTAATATACCATGCAGTGTATTAAGGGTTAACCATAACAAATAATCCCAGAAACCTTATTGTATTGGCCAGGAATCATCACATAACACTGACCTATTTTGCAAATAATTGAAAGAGAATAGTCTTGGTTGTTTAAGAGACACAGTATGCTTGACAAAGAGAGGAGGTAGCTCATCCAAATTTGTTGTGGTGATTTATAAAAATAATTTGATATAAGAAAAGATCGCTGAATTAAGAAGAAATACTTTCTCTAATAAGTCTTATGAGAAATAATTTATGCATTTATGTCAAGAAAGAAAGATGAAAAGACTTTTTTCATTATGGAATGAGAAAAAAGATGAAAAATATAAGGAAATAAAACAGGAAGTTCAAGGAAAGAAATGAAAAAAATTGATTTTTTTTTTCTTTTTTTTTTGAAACAGGGTGTCCCTCTTTCACCCAGGCTAGAGTGCAGTGGCACAATCACCACTTACTGTAGCCTTGACCTCCCTGGCTCAAGCAATTCTCCCACTTTAGCCTCAGAGTAGCTGGGATTATAGGCACAAGCCACCATGCCTAGTTAATTGTTTCGTATTTTTTGCAGAAACAGGTTTTGCCAGGTTGCCCAGGTTGGTTTTAAACTCCTGAGCTCAAGTGATCCTCCTGCCTTAGCCCTCCAAAGCTGGGATTACAGGCATGAGCCACTGTGCCTGGCTAGAAAAGTTTAAAACAAAATGATGAGTCTATATTTAATATGGAATAAAGAAGTGAAGAAATGGTCTTAAGCAGACTGACATTTGTAGTGGACACTCTATAGAATGAATTCCAATGAATCATTGTGTAATCCTCTCCCCTTGAGTGTGGTGGGAACTGAAATTAGATTCTAGCTAATAGAAGGTGAGAATGGTGATGGAAATGCCGGTTCCAGAGTTAGGTTATGTCACATTTTGTAACTAGAAGACTTCATTTTAGAAGACTGGAGAAAGCTATTCTCTTGTTAGCCTTAAGAAGCAAGCTGTCATGTTTTGAGAGCTGTCATGTTTGGTGAGACTCACCCATGACAGGAAACTGCTGGTGGCTTCTGGGACATGAGGGTGCTTCCTGAAGAAGCCAGCAAGAGGCCAAGTCCTGAGTGGTACAACAAGGAAGTAAATTTTGCCAGTAGTCTAAGTGAACTTGAAGGCATATTTGTCTCAGTTAAACCTTCCGGTGAAAACGTAGCTTCTCTGACTCCTCAATTTCAATCTTGTGAGACCCTCTGCAGCAGACCTAGCAAAGCCATGCCTAGACTCCTCACCCACAGAAACTGAGATAATAATTGAATAACTGTGTGTTCCTAAATCATTAGGTTTATAGTAATTACACAGCAACTGAAAATTAAGATGGTATTTTTGTGTAGATGGTTAGTTTGTGGGAACATTTATGTGAACGGTTGTCCATATAACCTATTTCCTCTGTGCACATTTACTGTTCACTTGAGAAAGTTCAAAATATTTTCCTCTTTCTGACTATTTAGAAGGCAGCAACCTCCCTGGTGAGTAAACCTTAAATACAGCAACAGGACATTAAACATATTTGAAGTATATGCACAGCTTGCTATTGTACTCATTTCATTTTTAGTGTAGTATAGCAAGTTTAACTGCCTGATGCCAATTAGCCATAATGAGAATTATGGAACTAAAGCACAGTGCACTACACCAAAAATTGAATCACTGGGGTTCTTACTGACTTCATGCTTTTTGTTGAAGGACATACAACTTATATTAAAGACTTCTCTTTTTTCCTACCTAAGAAACATTGGTTACCATAATATTTGAAACTGTATTAAAACTCTGATAAACATATACAAAATTTAATCAATAAAATAAATTACTTACCAAAGAAAAGACAGAAAAAGTATGTGCATATGCCATATACAACATAATATTTTCAAGTACATATATATTGGGAATGACTAAATCTAACTAATTAGCTTTACCTAACATAATCATCGTTTTTTTGAGTGAGAACACTTTATATCCACTCTCAGCATTTTTCAAGAATATATTAGTTTAATATACAGTTAATATATTATTAACAATACATTCAAGAAATCTATTGTACAACATATTGACTACAGTTAATAGAGTTAGTGTTCACATCTCTTCTCCAAAGAAAAGCTAAAGTTCATTTATATTACGATGTCTGTTATTTAGTTTAATATAAAATACACAAAACATTCTAAATATATTTTCCTATGTTTGTTCATAAGTATTATATTGGTAATCAATTCAAATTTTAAAACAATGCAAAGTACAGTATAAATCCCTTAAACAGCTTTAACAGGGTATTAATATATAATTCTATTCATTTAAAATAATATCATATAAAACTTTATCACAGATGCTAATTGTGACATTGAACTCAGATAGGAATTTCAGAAACATGAATGTATTCTCTAATGTATTGTTTTAAATAATAAGAATTTGGTATGAAACCGAAATATTATTTAGAAAAATTAAATCTAAAGAAACAAAACACACACACACACCACAGATACACAGCTACTCTCATAGAAAATTCACAAAACCTCCGAAGCATCTTCTCAGTGCCATGGGATGTATACTAAATAGTTGCCTCTGACTTTTCAGAGGAAAAATTCAAAACTTCTCATCCTCATTGTATTGATTCAACAAACATTTACATAGCACTAAACATTATGGCAGAGTGGTTCCAAGCACCTCAACAAATTGGATCATTAATCCTTATAACCTTATATAATTAGTTAAGAGTTATTTTTAAGAAAATCCAGTTCTTTGTTCATTTTAAAACATTCACCGTTTGGCTTAATGATTGTAGTACAGAGTGAACCTGGCTTGAGGAATCTACTCTCTTTAGCTTTTCCTGATTGGAGAGTTCTATGCAGTTACTTTACTGAAAGAATGGAAGGAAGTGGTGTTCTGCATATTAAAATCCAAATAAAGGAATCTCACTCTTTACAAAGTTAGTTTTCTAAAAATAACTAGTGGGTTGTGGCTCTAAAATGCCCATATTTATAATAGAAATCATGTGATCAAAGTGATGTTTAGAGATGTGACAGCACGTGTCATTCTCCCAGTTCCCAGTCTGTGACACTGCTCCCACCCTTCGTCACTATTGCAAAAATTTAGTAATCCAGTTTTGAACATGAACTTTATTTTCTCAAAATATATTAGTATCTGACTAGGATTTCCTTTGAAGAATAACCAAGTTAAGGCAAGATCTATTGTTCTACCACAGAAATCAATGCTTGTTTCACTACAACGTCAGGACACAGAGTCTAAACCTTCGTGTAAATAAGTCATGTTTAAGAGCACAATTTCTTCAAAATATTCAGTTTGCTACAATTGATTTTTAGCAACTTTATGTATCCGTTCCTGCTGAAAATCTGAATGCAGTTTATTTGATTCTATATCATAATATAGAATTATGGACACTTTCAGTAATCATCCATATTTAAACACCCTTAAGTTTATTCCACCTTAAACTCTCACATCTGCACACTTCCGTGTTACATCTATCTTTATCTATTTCTTCATCCATTCCAAAACATTTCATACTGATCGTCAGAGTTCCCTATTCCATAGTTACATTCTCGTATATTCTTGACTTCATATTATGGGATTCCCCCACCTCCTACAGGTCATAAATAAAACTTAGCATTCCGCTGTTGTACTATTAGGTTTTAAGATCTACTTTATGATTATTATCCTGAATACACACATGAGGTTTCTGTATTAGGCATATTAATTATTGATTCTTACATAACACTTGTGGCATCTCCTTTTGCCCTCAGTTCTTATTACTTGGACAAGGTTTTGATAACCATGACATCCTACACATGTCAGAGTCTGTACTACTGATGAGGAACATGAAAATATGAAATCTATTTGCTTAGATGAATGCTGATTCCTTTTCCCGTGAAGAAAGGGAGACAAATCTCTTCTCCAAAAGAATAATCACGACTTCTTTTCTAATTTAGAGTGTAAATAATTATATCCATGTGAAAGTTAAAGCCCAGGACTTAAACATCTCCTTGAAATTTAAAATGTATCTCTGAAGAGGTAAATTTGCATGGAGTTACCTCTGTTTAATCAGTCACAAATTATATTCCAAGACTCATTCTTCTAATTCCAATTTCAAGATTCAGTAAATATTGCTCAGAAAGCACTAGTAATGCAATGCAGAAACACACATATATGCACACCCACCAGCACACACATGGACACTTCACAATTCCACAGTTACTTTATATTGAGGCTTGGAAGTTGCAATTTTTATTAGGTCACCATGTCCTGATTTCCTACTATAATTTCTATGTCATCATTAAACCATCTAAAGATAAACAATTTCTTCCTTGGAGAAAGAGGAATCTCTTTCTTCACGGCTATTTCACCTCATTCAAAACAGTTACCTTTCTAATACCTTTCTAATACCTAATACCTTTCCTTACCCTTTCTAATTCTATTAAAATTTGAAACTATATGTAACAAAATTCCCCTACATCTTGGAATAATCTTGAATTATCTCAATATATATAAGTATTATCTATAAAACAACTAAGCTTATACTTTTACAAAATTTTTATGTATATGATCCTTCTCTGCACTTCAGTTCAGTTCAGGCACCTATGGATATAGACACTTGTAAGACCTGGTCATCCACTATACTTTTGCTACCTCTAAAATAATTAATTGTGCCTTCAAGTATGTATCTCTTTTCTTTGTTATCACTTAATTTATCCCATTTGTATGTCTGTGTTACTAATCTCTGTGTCCCTTGACTCCATTATCTTTTCTTACAGGTGACATAATAATAGGTGTGACCTGTCAACATTCTAGCTAATAAAATTCTCTCATCTGTTCCTTAAATATCCCCGTATCTTTTCCAAAACCTCAATTCAATTTCCATGGTAGATCCTTATTTTTTTCTCAATTGCTCATGACGAAGTAGAATAGTTATTAAGTAAGAAGTATTCATAGCAGTGCTATTGCAAGATCTATAATAACAAGCTTCCAAAGTCAGTTCTTATTCATTATAATAAGAATTTATTTCAAATTAATAATAATTTCCTTAAGAATCCTACTTTAATATTTACACCATCATATTTTGCAAACACTCTTGCTTCCTATAGATACGGAAAATAATGTAGTATAATTCCTTGTATTTCTATCATACTGGAGGAGGCTGGTGTTTCTTTGCTTCTTCAGGCATACTGCTAGAATAAATAAATAGTTGAACTTCTTTGTAGTTGCATGTGGCCTTGTTGACCAATACGTGGTCAATGAAATTTGGGAAGAAGAGATATATGTTACATTCAAGTATGGTTCCTAAAATAAATACCTTATAATAATTTTCTATTCTCTCATCTCCCACATGGCTGCAGAGAATCCACCAAAAGATACCATGTTTCTAGAAAATAGCAGAGAAACAAAAGAAGGGGTGCTGGGCTTTTGAAATAACACATTTGGCTTTGCTGTTGGTGGTGCATATTGCTGTGTAATAAAATGTTCATTTTAAGTAGTGGCTCACAATGCCAACAGTTTATTTTATCTCGTGTTTCTGAGTTGACGTGGCAATGCTTTTGCTGTATGTGGCGTTAGCTAAAGGGATGGAATGGCCAAACTCTCCAAAATGTCCTAAGTTCCAGGGCTGGCATTTGCAGACAGATGCCAACTAGGAACTCAGCTGGGCCTATAGAGCAAAGGTCTCAGTTTTCCTCTTTATGGGTCTTTACATGTAGGAGCTTGGACTTCTTCATGGCATCGGTGTCTGGATTCTCAAAACAAGCACTTGATGGCAGGGACAGAAGCTGCAGCACTCTTAAGGTCCAGTCTCACATTGTAAACATTACTCCTGTTCATTTTATTAGTCAAAACAAGTCACTGGGCAAGGCCAGTTTCCAAAGGAGGGAAAATAGACTACATATTTCAGTGGGAATGTGGCAAAGAAGTTCTATTCATCTTTATTTCAATCCAGTCCACTCTCGACTTAAAATTTATTTATAATCTTCACAAATGTAAAATACATTCGTTCTTTTCCAAACTCTAGTAGTCTGTTCTCATTACGATATGAAAGTTCAGTCTAGATTTTAGTCTATATTCTTGTCACTTAAATATAACTAGTAATGGAGAAGGCTCTGCAAGGTTGTTCCATGTGTATGCACATAAATTAAAGTAATACATTATTTGCATCCCTAGCAGCAAATTTACTAGCAAGATAGTTTTTATTATTAAAATAAACATAGAAATTGGAATTTTTTTACTTACTCCTTTGTTGGCAGACATTTAACAGATATTTCATTCACTGCCTATTGAGATTAGTTAATGCTTCAGAGAAAAATAAATGCAGATAAAAGTGAAAGACTGTATGTATATATATATTTGTGTTTGTGTGTGTGTGTGTGTGTGTGTGTGTGTGTATGTGTGCCTGGTATGGAGCAGCTGGATGAATTTTTTAAACAAAATTACAAAGAAAGGTATGACCATCAGAGTAAATTTTGAGTATAGAACTGAAGGAAGTGAGATAGCAAGCCATTCAGAAATTGTAAAGTGATAGAGGTAGGAAAATTTTTAAAGCCTTTCAATAATCTAGGTGAGAAACACTGGTGGTTTAGACCAGAGGATAAACTTGGCAGAGTAAGAAGTGATGAAATTCTGAACATTTTTGAAAATACTGTCCACAAGATTTTCTGATAGATAGCATGGGACAAGGGAGAGAAAGAGGTCAATGAAGAATGACACCAGTAATTTTTCCCTGATGAATTGGAAGAATGCGTTGTCATTAACTGATCTGAGAGAAAATCTGCAGGGTAAACAAGTTTTGGTTAAAAGATTAAAATACAAGTTTTTTATATGTTCAGTTCCCAATTCTTAATTAGATTTCTAATAGAAATTGACAAGAATACTAGGCATTTGGACATTTGATACTGGAATTCTGGTCAAATATGGGTGACCACTCAAATAAAATGAGGCTAAAGACTGGACCATTGGCTAAAGCAATGTCAAAGTTACCCACATTCTTGAGACAGCCATTGTAGTGGAGTGGTGGAGATAAAAATCTGGCTCAAGTTCATTCATTCAAAATTAAAAGATACAAATTTGAAACGCTGTGTTTTGAGCACTCTTCTATCTGCAGCTTCAAGAGAGAAATTTTCTGTTGATGCCCTGAAGCAGATTTGTAAATTTTTAATAGCATACCATCACAAAGGAAGATTTCCCATTGTCTTATTCACTATAGAACATTTAGATATGATCATCTAAAGGTCTTATCCACATGTGGAGAAACTAAACAAGTTCAAAAGGAAGTTAGAATTATATCCTGATATAGGAAGTTGTAATACATTATGAAATATTCAATCAAAAGACTTGTTCAGAGTAATTCTGATATTTTAAGAAGAATTATCTGAAAATAAAGCTGCCTGATTGAAGGTTAAAAGGCCAAATCCATTATAGGGCTTTTCTTTTTAAAACTCTCATTAGCCAAGAATAGTTTACAAATCTGGACATAGAAATACAAAATTTTGAATTAAAATGTTAAGAAAAGAAAAAGTCATTTCTTTTCTTCATTTCCTTTGACAGAAATAGAATTATATTTCTACTAATTAGCCCAACGCATGAGTAGACACTAGATTCAAGTTAAGTGCTTCTTAAGTCGGGGTAAATGATTCAACATTTTTTTTAATTGTTAGAGCTTAGATCCAGAGATTATTTTATTTTTATTACTTTAATTTTTTTTTTTTTTTTTGAGATGGAGTTTTGCTCTTGTTGCTCAGACTGGAGTGCAATGGCAGGATCTCTGGTCAACTCAAACTCTCCCTCCCAGGTGCAAGCTATTCTCCTGCCTCAGCCTCCGGAGTAGCTGGGATTATAGGTGCTAGCCATCACACCCAGATAATCTTTTGTATTTTTATTAGTGACAGGGTTTCACCATGTTGGCCAGGCTGTTCTTGTACTCTTGACCTCAAGTGATCTGCCCTCCTTGGCCTCCCAAAGTGCTGGAATTACAGACATGAGCCAGTCTGCCTGGCCTCAGAGGTTATTTTTACTGTGGTCTTTTAATTTGGTGAATTAATGCTCTGATATTCAGTGGTTTTCATATAGTAAGGATTGAAAATTATCAGGAATTGAAAGTGATTGAAAACACCGTTTTGTCCCTTAAGATATACTGGGAAAGAAAATATTTTAAGTAAAAAGTAGATACACAATACAGTACATGAGTTTATATAACCTTTTAAAATTTTCGAGGTTGGTACTGGGAGCCCAACATCATGCTGCCCTCCAAGGCTTCTCAAAGTTTCCAAGTTCATTAAGTGATCCTCCTACTACAATATTATCTGCCTGAAAATATTCATTGATCATCTTTTCCTGCCCATACCTACCTACCTACCTACCTACCTACCTACCTACCTACCTACCATATTGGGTGTCTAAAATAGTACCATTAATACTGTACACTGCTCATCTTGGATATTTTTTTAAAAGCCAAGAAAGAGTTAAAGATTGCTTAGCATAGAATTGCAGGTTTATTGCTTCCAAGTCAAAATTAAGGGATTCTCATTTTACTTGTCCTTGCAGGGAAAGGAAAGGAACAGAGTGAGGGACTGAACAAAAGAAGTATTCACATGGATCACTCTTATTTTATAATTAATTAATTATTTTAAATATTATTATACTTTAAGTTCTAGGGTACATGTGCAGAACATGCTGGTTTGTTACATGTGCCATGGCGGTTTGCTGCCTCCATCCCCCTATCATCTACATTAGGTATTTCTCCTAATGTTAGCCCTCCCCAATCCTCCCACTCCCTGCTATCCCTTCCCAACCCCTGCCCCTACCACTCCAACAGGCCCCGATGTGTGATGCTCCCCTCCCTGTGTCCATGTGTTTTCATTGTTCAACACTTACTTATGAGTGAGAGCATGCAGTGTTTGGTCTTATATTTTTAAGAGGTAGATCTGTACCACAGTTTAATGAAAAAGAACTATCAAGCTTGGGAGAAACAACAAAATCTCTCTTCATACTTTATTCTGTGTTGAGATATAGATGGACCCTCTATAAAAGACATTTTTAAACCTTCGTCTTAACCTCCACGTGTTTAGGCTGGGGAAGACTGGTAGGACAAAAAAGCAAACGAGGAAGTAATGGAAACTCGTTTAGCATCCAGTTGTATTTTGGAAGGTACAGTTGAAAAGAGACTAGTGTGCAACAACCCCTTTCAGTAAATTACAAAGTACCATCACTAATAGCAAAGGATGCCTAGATGATCTGGCCCTGAAATGACCTCCAGATGCCTTCTATTTTGCTACCTCATTACATGTTAGAAAGGATCACATTTGAAGATACATTAATTTATTTATGCTTTGTCACATTTCTTAAAATATGTGGAATGGCATATTATATGTCTGTCTATTATAGATGAACATATGGAAAAATGATAAAATATAAAAATAAATGAAAAGGTATCTGAAATGAACATGAATTGAAGAATAATTTTGGGCCAGGAACGGTGGCTTGCACCTAATCCCAGCTACTCCACAGGTTTAGGTGTGGGGGATCACTTGAGACCTGGAGTTTGAGATCAGCCTGAGCAATAGAGCAAGTCCCTGTCCCTGAAACAAAAGTTTTTCATTAAAAAAAAATGAAAAAAAGTAAAAAATAAGAGTAATTTTTAAACTTAGAGATAAAATTTATCATACATATAGGAAAAACAGTTTTTGCATTCAAATGCTAAAAATGCAGCTCAAAATAGGCTTTGATTATTTTGGTAGTCAAAATGAAAATGATAAATAGACTTTTTAGATGCTTCTTGTTAGTAAAGAGGTATTGCATTGGCTCTCAAGAAAATAAATTCTTGCCATGTAGCTATAACAACAAATATCATTCTCTGGTATCTCTTACCTTAAAAAAAAAAAAAAGAGAGAGAGAGACAGAGAAAAGAAAAAGATAATCAAGAGAATTATTTTCTTTTCATTTCGGTGCAAATTTTCTTGAGTTGCCTAAGAACAATGCTTTCCCAGGTGCCCTTCACGCCCTCCAATTGGGTCTCTATCCCTATCCATTTTGTCGAGTTAATTTTGCCACAGTCATAGGCTTAACATTAAGATGCCCTTTGTGTTTAGGTTTTGACAACATTGAAATCTTCCTCACTTTTATTTAATTTTATTTCAAATTTCTGGAAAATATGGAAGTTAATTATAGTAATCATGTGATAAATAAAACCAGCTTCAGCATTTTATAGCAATTTTAAGGAAAAAAGAAAGGGAAGGTAAAAATACATAGTTTAGTAATATTAAAAGGGTTAACTTTACATCTTTCAGGAACATAAAGTATTTTCTGGATAGTAGAAACAAACAGTTGATTCTGTAGAATTTTTTCAAATAATAATTCTTTTTAAAAATAGATAGAATCATGTGTTGCTTAATGATGTGACTATGTTCTGAGAAATGTGTTGTGTGAACATCATAGCATGCATTTCCACAGAATAGATGGTATAGCCTACTACTCACCTAGACTATATGATACAGCCTATTGCTTCTAGGCTACAAGCCTGTCCAGCATGTTGCTGTATTAAATACTGTAGGCAACTGTGACACAATAAATATTTGTATATCTAAACATTAAAATATAGCCATTTTACAGTAGAAATGAGGTATAATGTATTAAAAAATAGTATACCTGTAAAGGACACTTTTAATGAATGGAGCTTGCAGTACTGGAAGTTGTTGTAGGGGTCAGTGAGTGAGTGGTGAGTGAATGTAAAGGTCAAGAACATTACCGTACACTCCTGTGGACTTCGTGAACACTACACAGTTAGACTATACTAAATGTGTTTTAAAATGTTTATTTAGTAATAAACTTAGTTTCTAAACTTTTTTACTTTATAAACTTTTAACATCTAAAATTTTTTACTCTTTTGTAATAATTTAGCTTAAAACACACATTGTACAGCAGTATAAAATTTTTATTTCTTTATATTTTTACTCTATAAGCATTTTTTTCTTTTCTTCTTTTTTGTTTCTTTTTGAGATGGAGTTTTGCTTTTGTCGTCCACACCAGAGTGCAATGGCATGATCTTTGCTCACTGAAACCTCCACCTGCTGGGTTTAAGGGATTCTCCTGCCTCAGCCTCCCAAGTAGCTAGGATTATAGGCATGCACCAACATGCTCAGCTAACTTTTGTATTTTTGTATTTTTAGTAGAGATGAGGTTTCACCATACTGGCCAGGTTGGTCTGGAACCTCTGACCTCAGGTGATCCACACCTTCCTCGCCCTCCCAAAGTTCTAGGATTACAGGCACGAGCCGCTGCTCCTGGCCTATAAGCTTTCTATTTTTAATTTTTAAAATCAACTTTTTTGTTAGTAATTAAGACACAAACACACACATTAACCTAGGCCTATGTAAGGTCAGGATCACCAATATCACTGCCTTTCACCTCCACACTTTGTCCTACTGAAAGCTCTTTAGGGTCAATAACATGCATGGTACTGTCATCTCCTATGATAAGAATGTCTTATTCTGGAATACCTCCTGAAGGACCTGCATGAGGCTGTTTTACAGTTAACCTTTTTTAATAAGTAGAAGGAATACACTGTAAATTAATTATAAAAATTTCAGTATGGTAAATACACAAACCAGTAGAATAGCTGTTTGTTATCATTGCCAAGTATTATGTAGTATATATAATTCTATATGCTATACTTTCATTTGAGTCGCAATTTAGTGGGTCCATTGACACCAGTATCATCACATACACTTGAGTAACATATTTCACTATGATGTTACAATGGCTATATCATCACTAGGTGATATAAATATTTCAGCTCCATTATAATCTAAGGACCATCATTCTATATATGCTCTATCATCAACTGAAATGTCATTATACTGTGCATGACTACCAATAACCTCCTTGGCATTTACCCAAGTAAATTGAAAACTTACAAATGCAAAAACCTGCACTTGGATGATTGTAGCATCCTTATTCACAACTGCTCAAACTTGGAAATAATCAATATGCCCTTTAGTAGGTGAATACAAGAATACATTGTGGTACATCCAGACAGTGGAATATTATCCAGTACTAACCACAAATGAGCCATCATGGTTTCTCTCTTATTCTTGCTTGTTTAAAGTCAATTATTCACAGAGAAACCAATGAGTTCTATTAAAATTGGAAATCAGATCTTGTTATGTCTCTTGCTGAAAATTCCACATTGGTTTCCCATCCCATTCAGAATAACTTCCCAACACTTGACCAAGGTCTATAATGTCAAACCTGACCCTCTCTTAGCTGATCTCTGAGATCTGATCTTCTTCCACTCTTCCTTTCTCCCACTATGAGCCTCACATTCCAGTCTTCTAACTTGTCGTGACTTATGCCAAACTCCTTTCCATTTTAGTGACTTTGCAGTAACAACGCCAGTTGCCAATAATGATTTTTCTGTAACCTTTGTATGTATACCTCCTTCATGGCATTTAGGTCTCAGTTTAAGTATAATCTACTTAGAGATACCATCTTTAATACCCAATATAAAGTACGGCCCAGTTGTTATCTCTTCTCACTGTAAACATCTACATATTTTCCCCTTACATATTAGTTGTTCATATATTTATTTCCTTCTGTATAAACTTAACTTTAAAGAGCAGGAACTATTTAATTTACCAGTGTATTTGAGATGCAAAACAAAGTGCCAAGTCTGCAGGAAACAATAAATATTTGCCAAATTGATGAAAGTGGGTGAGCATAAACCATTGTTTATAGGGAAACATAATACAGGTGTTGTAATGGACAGTGTTTTCATCAGAACTTCCTCAGGAAAAAAAAGCTTTCAAAAGGAATTTGCAGTTGCTATTTTGTCTTACTGTGTTTGTTTGCTTTTAAGACAGCAATCCTCAATGGAAGGGGAGGAATAAATACCAAAACACTCCAGAAAGTCTCAAGATAATATGATTTATGTTATTGGTTACTATTTGCCTGGATTGAGGTACAATATAAGACCTAAAATATATAATCAATCTTTTAACAATTTTGTAATCTATAAACATGACAACTAGATAAAAGGTACTTCAGCAAAAGTACATACTCAAATGCAGTGTGTGCTCAAATTTGCATACAATTTCAGCAGGTTCATATTCTATGTAACATACATTTATGATTTTCTTTCACTGAATGATAAAATCTAACAGAAATAATTAATAAATGTGGAATGAATTTTATTTTAGGTAATCCCTGTTATTTTAGGTAATCCCTGGTAAAAGTCATATGCTCTCAAAGTAAAATGTAGAGAAAGTTTTTAAGCATTCACATTGGGGTTGTATTATCTTTAGGAGTTGTAGGTAATCTGTGATATTATTGATTAAACATATACCATAAAAGTGAAGCCCAAAATTTCTTTAGAAAATAGTAAATGCTTTTACTATAAATACTGCATTAAACTTTGGGGACTAATAGGTACTATAAAAATGAATTTAAAATAGTTGATTTCTTAAGAATTATATAATCTTAATCTATGTCAAAAAAAGACATAGAAACATATAATGCTAATTATTAAACATATATATCCTGATTTGTACACAGGATATTTTAGTACCATGGTAAATATATTGACTCAACTAGAATGATTGCAGAGAGTGATATTTTCTCTAAAATAACTCTTTAATAAACTTAATTTAAAAAATATAAAGGAGAATAATGTACAGAGAGTATAGAATAATGAATATAAAAATTCTTGTAAACATGCTTATCATATACATATCAACATTTGAGAATGAATTTTAGAATCAAGATAGCAATATATGGACTGGAAGATAGTTCACTCAAATAGTCTAAGTAGAAATGATATAGCAGTTTTAGTTGTATTTTTAATAGATCATTCTGACTGCATTTTAGAGAATGAATTCAAAGTATCCATGGGACTAGGGGTATAATACGGAGGTAAATAAAATTATTCTAAGGCCTGAATTAGGTAAATTGTAGTTGAGATATATGATGTATTAGTTTTCTAGGTGCTATAACAAAGTACCACAGATTGGGTAGCCTAAATAACAGAAATTAATTATCTCACAATTCTGGAGGCCAGAAGTCCAGAATCATGGTGTTGACTGGAGTGGTTTAATTGTGTGGTATCTCTTCTTGGCTTGAAGATAGCCACCTTGTTCCCATGTCTTTACATGGTGCTTATTTCTGCATGTATGTATCCTAAATCCCTTCTTTTCATACGGACACTAGTCATAGTAGAATTGGGCTCATCCCAAGGATCCAATTTAACCTATTTACTTCTTTAAAAATCATGTCTCCAAATAGGGTCGCATTCCAAGAAAATGGGGAGGGAGGTCACCATGGGAACTTTGGAGGGACACAACTAAATTCCTAATATATGAAAAAGAATTAATTGAATAAATATTTAAAGGAATTAAGGGAAGATGGAGTAATGGTTTGAGTCTGGATATTTAAAAAATGTCAGTATTGCAACCACATTTCTCTCTCTCTCGATAGACAGATAGATAGACAGACAGACAGACAGACAGACAGATAGATAATAGACAGATGTATAACATATAATATTTCTACAAATCTTTAATTGTTGAGAAATACAACATCAGGGTGATTTTTTGTGTGTGTTAAAAGCAAATGATGATTCCTATGAAGCAGGAGAGCAAATGCCAAAACAGAACAAAACCAAGAATCAGGAAGGATGACCAAGGTAGTAGTTCTCACCTTGGATGCACACTGCAATCACATGAAGAGTTTCTAAAATTATATTTATGTCAGAGCTCTACCTCAGCACAATTAAATACTAACCTATGGGTGAAAACTGAGCCATAGCAGTTTTCAAAATCTCTCCAGGTGATCCCACGCTGTAAAATCCCACGGTGAGGCTTAAGAACCACTGGACTAGAACAACAATGTAAAGAGAAGAAGTAGAGTGACTAAGCAACTGGAATAAAATTGGAGCTTGTAAGGTCTTATCAGATCTGAGAGTGTAACTAGGAATAACACAGACTGAGCAAGTTCAATGTAAGGGGCAGGATTACAGAAAACAGCTTATGCAACAGAGGGCCTAGTCAGGAAGAACTTCAAAAAAGATCCTGTTGTTTCCATGACTATAAACACTGAGAGCCTGCAACCTTGCAACAGATTATATACGAGATGAATCAACCCAAGTGCGTTTATTAATGACATGTTTGTGTGCACGTGTGTGCCTGAGTATAACAACATGTTAATGTTTGTGATTTTAACACTGAAGTCACTGCAGGCATCAAGATAATATTTGCTCCTGCACAATGCACTACAACAAAAAAGTCTGTGTGAAAATAAACACTGGGAAACCAGAAGTTGTAGGGTATCAGCCATCCAAAGTATGTGCACAGCTTTCAAAAGGGATGTGCATAAAATCACCCAAAAAAAGAGTCAATATCAAGCCTAACCCAGAGAGCCAGTCAGGTACATACTTCCCCAGCAATGTTATTTCTCTTCTTTCTCTGCCCTCCATTTCACCTGGAAAAGTCACAGTTAAGAGTCATGAAGTAATGGAAGAAGTGAGCGAAAAATGGTAAAGCAATTTCATGGCTTCAGCAAAGTCTGACTCCCATGTGCCACAGACCTGGCTTAAGGAAAGAAGAGAACTTCCTGTTCACTAAAGCATAAAGGGCTAATTAAACATATTGGAACAGAGTTGTAATATCTGAATTGGGTATGTGTTTTATAATTTGTGGCGACCTTAAGAATTTTGGTTAAACTAAAAGAAGCCATAAAGTTATAGGATCTACTTAAGTTTCATCCAGAGAAAGAGGAAGAATTACTTTTATTTTTTATTTTGTGAGTGAAAGAGACACTCTAGGAACAAATTCTTTTCAATTATACCCCATTGTAATAAGCAAGGAAAAAAAGCACAAGAAAAGATGTGGCCCGAGAAAATGTCTTCTCTAAAACACTTGCTGATCAGAGCTGGATTCTAGTTAACAGATGATAAACATTACATAAGGTGACAAGAATCACCCTGCAGAAAATAAAACAATACTGTAACTTCCTTATTGATGGTCAATATCATTAAATGCATTAGAATAGTCCCAACTGAGAACCATTGTTGTGAAGCCTTCATAGAATAACTCAATATAAAGGAAGCTGCATTCTGGAAGATAACCTGGGCTCAGAAAAAAAAAAAAAAAATCCTGTTTTGGCCGGGTGTAGTGGCTCAAGCTTGTAATTCCAGCACTTTGGGAGGCCAACACGGGTGGATCACGAGGTCAAGAGATCGAGACCATCCTAGCCAGTGAAACCACATCTCTACTAAAAATACAAACAAAAATTAGCTGGGCATGGTGGCGTGCGCCAGCTACTCGGGAGGATGAGGCAGGAGAATTGCTTGAACCTAGGAGGCAGAGATTGCAGTGAGCCGAGATTGTGCCACTGTACTCCAGCCTGGCGCCTAGTGACAGAGTGAGACTCTGTCTCAAAAAAAAAAAAAAAAAAAAATCCTGTTTTATTTTAGTTTTGTATCTGGTTAAGATGGGAGACTGGCTGAAGTCAAAAGGCGATGCTGTTTTTATATTGTGTGTGGACCACAGTCGCTGGCCACATGCGAACTAATGTAGCTCTTATCTTAAAATCAAACTGGAAAATAACAATGAAGGCCCTAAGTCCTGGCCCAGAGAAAGCTCAAAAGACTGTTGAACAAGCTTCTATGAATAATGTGATTAATTTTTAATGTCAGTGTTACATGGTAAAAGTAACAGTATCAATAATGTTGGCTCTGTCAGCTCCCATCTTCCTCACTTTGGAAGGAGATCTTAACCTCTTTAGACTGAATAACCCTGAATTTCCAGACAGTAATGGAGAAAGAAAGCTTCATCAAAAATGATAAAAGTTTAAAAAAATAAAAATGTAGATTTTCTAACAAGTTTTGCAAATGCAGACTACAGCTATTAGTTGAGTTAAAAAGGAAACAAAATACAAATGTGATTATTCACAAGATAATAAAGCCTACCATAATAGCTAGATAGAGAAACTATGTTCATTCTGGTAATACCTCTTTCAGTGACTCTTACATTTTTCCTAGCATACTTTCCTGCATTTGCTCTTCTAAAACTCTGTGTCTATATATATGTACACACCATATACTATACTATATAACATATAGACTAGATACTATATATATTGAATAACTTATATATTTATTTTCTTTATTCAGTCTAACACTGATGGGCGTTTAGGTTGATTCCAAGTCTTTGCTATTGTGAATAGTGCTGCAATAAACATATATCTGCATGTGTCTTTATAGAAGGATGATTTATAATCCTTTGGGTATATACCCACTAATGGGATTGCTGGGTCAAATGGTATTTCTAGTTCTAAATCCTAAAGGGATCGCCACACTGTGTTCCACAATGGTTGAATTAATTTACAGTCCCACCAACAGTGTAAAGTATTCCTATTTCTCCACAGCCTCACCAGCATCTGTTGTTTCCTGATTTTTTAATGATTGCCATTCTGACTGGTGTGAGATGGCATCTCATTGTGATTTTGATTTGCATTTCTCCAATGACCAGTGATGATGAGCTTTTTTTTCATATGGTTATGGACTACATACATTTATTCTTTTGAAAAGTGTTTGTTCATATTCTTTGCCCACTTTTTTGATGAGGTTGTTTGTCTGTTTTTCTTGTAAATGTATTTAAGTTCCTTGTAGATTCTGGATTATTAGCCTTTTGTCAGATGGATAGATTGTAAAAATGTTCTCCCATTCTGTAGGTAGCCTGTTCACTCTGATGATAGTTTCTCTTGCTGTGCAGAAGCTCTTCAATTTACTTAAATCCCATTTGTCAATTTTGGCTTCTGTTGCAATTGCTTTTGGCATTTTAGTCATGAAGTCTTTGTCCATGTGTACATCCTGAATAGTATTGACTAGATTTTCTTCTAGCGTTTTTATGGTTTTAGGTCTTACATTTAAATTTTTAATCTATCTCAAGTTAATTTTTGTATAAGGTGTAAGGAAGGGGTCCAGTTTCAGTTTTCTGCATATGGCTAGCCAGTTTTCCCAACACCACTCAAATAGGAAATCCTTTCCCCATTGCTTGTTTTTGTCAGGTCTGTCAAAGATCAGATGGTTGTAGAAGTGTGGTGTTGTTTCTGAGGCCTCTGTTCTATTCCATTGGTCTATATATCTGTTTTGGTACCAGTACCATGCTATTTTGATTACTGCCATGAAATACTATGCAGCCATAAAAGAGAATGAGTGCATGTCTTTGCGGGGCTTGTTGTTGGGCGGGGGACAAAGGGAGGGATAACATTAGGAAGCTATTCATTATTTATTTACTTTTAATAATGTTCTCCTTTTTTATTTTTTTCAGTGTAAAGAGAGAGTATTCTCTCCAGACAATGGCTTTCAAGCAACCACAGGAGAATATGCCCTTTGCAGGGATAATGAGTATTAATATAAAATATTTTTTTTCTAAAATATGGTTTAATTCCATTACATTTCTGTTTCTCTGTTTAGAGGCACACATTGATCTGAATGTAGTCTATTAGAGTGCTACCCTAATGATTCATCATTAATAATTATACACTTTATGGAACCAAAACCTTCTGAAAAGGGTTTGGTCATTCTCTATTATTATGTTCACAATACTCAGAGTTCATAGAATCATGTGTTCCCCAACTTCCTTTGTTTTCCTCCTTTCCTCTAAATTCTACTTATTTTGTTCATACATTTCCTTCAGACCTGTGGTTCTGTGACTCCCACAAGTTTGTGTAATAACAGGGAGTTACAGGAGCACGTTAGGAAACAGAATAAACTGGGGAAGACCTCAATGTGCTCCAACAGAAAAGGGATCTGAATTTATACTGCTGAGCCTAAACTTGAAAAAAAATATTTTTTTTACTTAAAAATACCATCTCAGCCTTTGCGTTTCCTCTCACTAAAAGGCAGAAAATCTTTAGCTAGAACAGGGAAAGAGCAATAAAAATATTATGCAGCTCTGGAAACAAGCATGTACATTGAACAGACAATATTTGTTTGTTTTAAAAAGCTAATAGATTTAATCTAATGACATAACCACACATGCAAAGTGAGTGCCTTCCACAGCATGACTGATCTGTAGTTTAAGCTCTCTTAAAAAGTGATGATTGCATCAAGACTGATCCAGTCCCAACATTTATGAATAATTAAGATAACTAAAAGAATTATTGCATTTGCTGCAACTGTTAGCAGCAGTGAATCAGTCTGGATGTACAGCAACCTCAATTCTTGTCTCCTCAGAAGAAATAATTCAACCAAGGGGTATAACGCAGATGGAGAGACTGAGGCAAGTTTTAGAGCAGGAGTGGAAGTTTAAAAAGTTTTAGAGCAGGAACCAAAGAAAGAACACTTGAAAGAGAGCCTTTAGAGCAGGAGTGGAAGTTTAAAAAGTTTTAGAGCAGGAACCAAAGAAAGAACACTTGAAAGAGAGCCAAGTGGGCAACTTGAGAGATGCAAATGCCTGGTTTGACCTTTGACTTGAGGTGTTATACCGGGGCGGTTTGCATATGCAGTGGCCTGCCAGCACTTGAGAGGGGCCACATGTGCAGTATGTTTACAGAAGTTGTATGAATGCTCACTTGAAGCATTCTTTCCTTGCTAGTTGAGTGTTCCTAGAGGAAGGTCATCTACCAGTTAAACTCCAGCAGAGGGAATCTAATTGAGCAGATTAACACGGCCCCCTGCAGATTGCAAAACTGAAAGAGCACAGGCCCCCTGGGGCTTCAGGAGCTATAAACACTCAATCCTAGACTCTGAAGTGGGGTCAGACTCCCAAAACAAGCTGCCTATCTGCATGCTCCCCAGAGGTGTTTAGCAGCAGGCCACCATCCCTGTAGCTTGCCCTGAGAGGGAGATAAGGGAACTCCTCCCATTTCAACATCTCACAACAGACAAAGAAATTCGCTTATCACTTAAACAGGTTTCTCATTTTCGCTCCACCTTAAGATAGGTCTAGAAAGGCCCTTGCAGCAGAGGCCTTATAGTACTCTTATCACATTTCAATCTTGCTCTGGTTTGAGCCAAATCTGTAGGAGGTGGTTCTACACAATGTTAGATTTACCTCATAGCTGGCAGGTTTTTATCTTAAACCAGAGTAGTTTATCATTTCTCATTCTCTTCCAGGGCATTCTCCAAGCCCACAGAAGTTTAGTTTGCCCAATCCCACCTCTATTTCCGGAGCTCAGCCAGTTCTCAAACCTAGGTCTTATTTATTAGGAGGGAGACTAAGATCTTTTGAGAAAAGATTGTACAATATCACTATAAATGTAAATATATGTAAATACATAAATCCAAATGCTATCTTTGTCCAGGCTGGTTAGTTCTCCAAATAGTAAATTCATACCCCAACCACTTTCCTTATCAGGTCCTCAACTCCAGGGCCATTATATACCCATCTTAATCATCCCAAGACCAAATGCCAGACAACTAGGGCAGCCTCTCTTCCCTAGAGCATGTGTAATTATTCAGATTAGCCAGTCCAAAGGGAAGTCTGGAAACCTAGCTAAATCTCTGTCACTTACTCCTTCATAAGCTGTCTCCTACAATTACAACTTGTTGTTACATTGCATTCAGGTGCAACTCTGTGTGGCTTTGCCTGGTAGCCTTCTCTTTTGGTTCTGTATCAAAGAGTCCTACCTTCTTCTATCCAAGTGTCAATGTGTTGGCTTCCACCATAAAAAATAATCTATACACCTTAAAAACACTATATACTCTAAATATTTCTTATTGAAAGTTGTAGCTTTCAACCAGAGTTAAAGAAAGGGTATCAAAGAAAGGGAATGCCCAGACCTTTCAAGGGCTGTGGGAGACAGGTTCTGTAACCACACTAATATTAGGGAATGCTTACTCAGGATTCACATAGTTCTTTACTCCATTCATGGGACAAATAAACTTTTTTTTTTTTAACATTTCAACTTATTTTAGATACAGGGGGTATATATGCAGGTCTGTTACATGGTAATATTGTATGAGACTGAGGTTTGGAGTAAAGATCCCATCACCTATGTAGTGAGCATTTATTCAACTCATACTCTCCCTCTTTCTCCCCCAAGTAGTCTGCAGTGACTATTTTTTCTGTATTTATGTCCATGTATGCTTGACATTTAGCTTCCCTTTCTAAATAAGAATATGCAGTATTTGGTTTCTGTTCTTGCATTTATTTGCTTGGTTTTATGGACTCCAATTGCTTCCATGTTGCTGCTACAAAGCACATGGTTTCATTATATTTTATGGCTGCATACTATTCTGGGATGTATATGTATCACGTTTTAAAAATTCAGTCTTTCACTAATCAACTAAAGGTTGATTCCATGTCTTTGCTATTGCAAATAATGTAGTGATGAAGAGTACATGTGTCTTTTTGTTAGAATAATTTATTTTCTTTTACGTAGATACACAGTAATGGGATTCTTAGGTAGAATGGTAGCTCTGTTTCAAATTCTTTGAGGAATATTAAAAATGTTTTCCAAAGTGGCTGAACTAATTTACATTCACATCCACAGAATAAAAGCATTCCCTTTTTTTCACAGTCTTGCCAGCATCTGTTGTTTCTTGACTCTCTAATAACAGCCATTCTGACTAGTGTGAAATAGTATCTCACTGTGGTTTTGATTTGCATTTCTCTGATGATTAGAGATGCCAAGCATTTTGTTAATATGTCACTTGTATTCAGCAGCAGTGCCTGCTCATGTCCTTTGCCCATTTTTAATAGGTCTATTTTTTTTTGTTTGTTGCTTGATTTAAATTCCATATAGATTGTGAATGTTAGGACTTGGGACAGATAAACTTAATAGCTTATAGTACTCACATCGTTATATCTATTTTTTTTTTTCTTTAGTTAAAACAATTATAGTAGGAAAGACCAATAGGAAGTCCCTAAAAAATACTCCCCATCCAGCTCAACATCATAAAACAGAAGCAACACCACATCCTAGGTAGAAGTGCAGAAATTTGCTCCAGCATACAAAATCATACAAAATTTTAAGACTATATGAGTGACTTACCTGTCTTCAATTTACTTTTCCCTGCAAAACTTGGTGGCCGATGCAAGATGACAATGGACTACTATCCATGGAATCCAAGGTCAACCTCAATGATAGCTGTTTATTTTGAACTTGGTATCTTTATTAAAACAGACCAACACAGCGACTGTTGAAAAAAATTGTTTTTCAATCACCATCAGTGAAGAGGATCAACGATGCTTGCAATTACATGAGAAGGTCAATAGTGTGGGTTCACTTTTCTGACAGGTGCCTAGTCTCTTTTGCTCCATGTCACAGTATAGTCCCTAGAAACTTATTATTTTCATGTTTTGTAGAGCAGCCTTGTGTTAAATAGCAGTGTAATTAATTATAATTGCACTATATTAATAAATGATGACAAAGAGAAAGTAGTAAATTTGTATACCAGAGAATGAAAGATGAACCCTAAAAAAATTTAAGGTATCGGCAATTGGATTAAGTTTTAAGATTGTAATAGTCTTGGTCATATAGCATTATAGGTTAAGGAAAATTATTAAACCCTTTATTACCTGAAATTTTTTAAAAGTATAGTATTTGTTGGGGTTTTGTGGGTTTTGGAGGCATCATATCCTGCCTTTGGCAATGCTTTTCTGTTCCATTTATTTTGTGATTTAGAAGGATGCCAGTTTTTACTGTGGCTCAGAGAAAAGAGGTTCAGTTGCATTCTAAGCTTTTTGTGCAATTGTGCCCCTGAACTTGCAAATTTAGTGGTATTCATTGTGACAGGAAAGATATGTGAAATCAGGGACAAATCCTGATAGGACAGATACAAAGAGAACCCTAAGATTCTTGAGAAGGTTTAACCTTTTAAAAGCAGCAGTTGGCCTATTATAGAGCCTTAGTAGAATATCCCACCATGAGACATAATTAAACTACAAGACTAGAATTAGAAGCTCCTGAGGATGCAAATAGGTTAGATGAACAGTTTCCCCAGAGTTTCACACCAGGTTGTATCTATACTTTTCCATCAACCTACTCTTCATATAGCATTTCCCACGGACAGCTGATAGAGGAGAAAGACTTACTGCTAAGACATTCCTTGATAGTAGAAAAATGTTTTATTTCATTTTAATTTCTATGAACTAATGTTAACACAATATTTGATGAATTTACAATTCACTAGTGGCAATTCTGATGTTTTTGTTTTTCAAAATTTGTAGATACAAATTTTTCTCATTGGAAAGCAATAAAAATTTTTAGACTTAATTTTGTAAGAGGCATTATTAATTTAACACCTAAGTTTATTTGTTACTACATACATTTATTCAATTTGGACATAAGTAACTTCTAAATAATGGGAAGTTATCAATGATTTATTCTTGTCAATTTTTTCCAATAGAATTCTTTCTGTTTCCATGATGACAGCCTTTCCTGGGGCTTCAATGTTGTATTTCCATCCTTGTGTATACCCTGTAAGACCTTTTGGAATACACTAATTGAGTCTTAGATTTCTGGATGTGACTCATTAGTTATTGTGTATACTTCCTCTTAACTGAAATAATTCCAAAATTTAAGTATACATGACAACTCCTTTAGTTCCAGTCATTTTATTTATTTATTCATTTACTCAACCTTAAAATCTGAATTTAATCCTAAAAATATGTCAGATATCTTACCAGTAATTGGAGAAAGGAAGATAATGTATATTTCTTCCCTTAAATCCTTCTAGTGTAGTTATAGAGAGGGGAACATAAAACAATGCCAGTATGTTATTATAAGATTATATTTATAAAGAAATGTTAAAAAAATATTTAACAGTACTGATGGAGTAATGCTAAAGTTATTTGAACAGATTTATATATATATATATATATTTATTTATTTTGAGACAGAGTCTTGCTCTGCTGCCAGGCTGCAGTGCAGTGGTGCAATCTCGGCTCACTGCAACCTCCGCCTCCCCGGCAGCCGGAACTACAGGTGTGTGCCACCAGGCTGCAGTGTAGTGGCGCAATCTCTGCTCACTGCCTCAGCCTCCCATGGGACTACAGGCACGTGCCACCATGCCCAGCTAATTTTTTGTATTTTAGTTGAGATGGGGTTTCACCACGTTGGCCAGGATAGTCTCAATCTCCTGATCTTGTGATCCCCCCACCTTGGCCTCCCGAAGTGCTGGGATTGTAGATGTGAGCGACAGCACCCAGCCCAGAATTTTTAAAGAATTTTAGATGGTAAAAACAAAGTAAGGAAACTATTTTTGATGGTGAAAACAAAGTAAGGAAACTATTTTTGATGGTAAAAACAAAGTAAGGAAGCCATTTTTAATGGATGATATAAATTTAACTCTAATAGTTCTTTCCATATATTTAATGGCATTTAAACTACACTATAATGCTCTGCATTTATTTTTTCTTTTTAATAAGTGAGAAAACTGAGGTCCTCTATGTTTTGCTAACTGATTTGAATTTATTCAGCTGATGTGTTATAAAGTTTTCTAGAGAAACCACAACTGGATAGTAGTTTAAGCAGTAAAAGCAGATATTATTCAGAGATATTGCAAGAAGAGAAGAGATACCTCAGTACAGAAGTAGGTATAATTCTGAATATAGCATGCACAAGTGGGAATTTATAGCAAGGAGAGGGTTGATGGATAGAAAATTTCTAGGAGGAAGCATCAGCTCTAAGGACAGATTCTAGCTAAGCCATTACTATGATTCTTATTGAAGTCAGGCTAGAGTGATTAGATGTCACCTGGGTAATGCTGGAAGATGAGGAGCCCATTAGATGTCAGGATGATAAGATAAATAGGATAGGAGATTCTTGGTAAGTTTGGATTTTACAAGGATGTGCACAGATGGGCCCAGGAGAAGTTTCAGGAGCCTAACCAAAATTTGGTCAATGAAGAATCTTTGTCAGAAGAGAATATTTGAATTCTGGTTATAAGCCAAAAAAACAGATCATGTACAAAAACATGGAGACTTCAGCAATCGTAAAAAATGGTGAGAATACAAATTTTTTGAAAAGGAATCATTCCAAATATTTCAATCTAACAATCTTATTGAGAATGTTACTACTTCATACAGTTCTTATTAGATGAATAAATTCTACAGGAAAGCATCTGAAAATATAATCTAATTACTTGATTACATGTCATTAAATACAGCCTTAAAAGGTCTACATAAGTTGTTCACAACTTATTTTTCCCTGGCCCATTTTACATTAGGCTGCATATATGCAGCCCTGAGTCTTTGTAGGAAAGGAGGAAGATGTGGTGGTAAGGGGAGGTCATTACTTCTTAGTGAGCCAAACTCAGAATTGGTTTGGGAAAGAAAATCATATGTTCTATGTAAAAGACAAGGTGATTCTGATACACTTCCACCTATATTTTACATTTTACAAAACTGTCTTAATTGTGAAACCATCAGATAATATGATTATTTTAGGTCCTATTTAAATAGCATTTTGCAAAATAACTTTTATGAGGTTCTCCAGAGTTATAATCATATTTAAAAATAAATATAAGGTTCATATATTGAGAAAAGATAATATAAATTTGTGGCATTTGTAGAATTGCCTTAAAATATTCCATAAAATGGAAAATATAGGAAAAATAGATGGAATTCCTATCTCGTAAGTCAGTTAAAGCTAACTCACAGAATCTACTTTCCAATATACTTGGGGAATAAGTCCATATTGAATTTGTCAATTTCATTTTGCATTTATGTTGCTTGACTAATACATTCACAAAATTTGTTTGGGGTTACTTTGCACCCAGACAATTTCTCTTGGAGTTCCTCATTCAAATCACTGTGAGAGTTATCTTTAGCCTGCCAAAATATTATTTCAGCCCTTGTGAATTTCATTTACACTTTTCCGTTACTTTCTTTGTCTTCTGAATTCATTTTTTAAGTGAATTAAGCCACCGGAATAAGAATAAAACAGTAACTTCAAAAAAAAAAAAGTAACTTCAGCTGAAATAAAATATCCCTATATAATTGTGTAAAAAAAAATGCTGTAATCATATTCAAACAATCACCTTTTAGTAGTCCCTTAAGTTAGCCATGGGATTGGATCGTTTCTCTGATCTACCAACTATCCAACTATTCCATTTCCCCTCGTATCCCAGTAGAATTGATGCTGCCATTATCAGAGTAATTTCCACAACTGTTAAAAGCCTTATATAAGCAGAAATAGTATTTTTGAAAACAGACTTCTATTTTTCATACATCCTTTTTAAAGACATGTGTTAATATGTTGCTTGTTTCATTGGTTACTCTTTATTTTTTTGCTTTCTTTTGCTCAGTATGTTTTCTGCTGACTGACCTCACTAGGGAAATTTAAAATGCTGCATATTCTTTAAAATTCTTTGCTTTCTGCTGATTATCAGGGCAACTATAATTTCAGTTTATTACTGAAAACACTAGGCAAACTTTTAGGACATCATCACCATCATAATGGCAGCATGAGAAAATAAAAGTTATTCAAAATGTGGTGAGTTCTATTCATTCTTAAAGTGTTTTTACCAAAATACTGCAAGATACAAATTACATAATGTGACCTACTCTACAATTAAATAAGTTTATGACATTCTTGACTTTAAAGAACCCTAATTAATACTAATAGAGATAAGAATAGAACTGGATATTTATGTGGGATCTATGTATTCCAATGGTGTGAATATTTGAATGTATCCAATTTATGTCCCCCTAAATATTACTGAAATTTCTACAAGTACTACACTTTCTCTTATTTAGTATTATATCTTCCCTATGTAAAATAAATAATTCAGAGTGACATTTGCAAGATGGCAGAAAAGGAGATACACATCTCCAACAAAAATAAACTAGAAACTATTCAGATACAAGAGTACCATCCTAAGTTAATCAGAACTGAATTAATCAGAACTTGGGGAAACCCCCTGGGCCCACAGCATCAAGAAAACCCATAAGCAATTAAGGAAAAGATCATTTAAGTTGGTGCTGACCCTCCTCTGAGACAGCATATCACTACTCATGATTTCTTTTGTCCCATGGTTTCAAAGGCGAGAAAAGGGAATGGGAAACAAACATTCGAGCTCTGTCTCAGTCTGGAAATCTTGATGGGAAGCCCACAGAAGCTCTATATCACAGGAACCATTGGGAATACCAGGAGAGTTGAACCTCTTGCACTGTATAAAGGAAAAGAACAAGGAGCTGAGTGCAGCAACTGGTGCAGAGATATCAATAGCTACTCTGCATTCTGATCAGCAGGAGCACCACATTGAAAGGACAGACTGATGCCATAGTCCTGCTGGGGGCACAATCTGTAGAAAGGCCTGAATCCCTGGCATAATTTTTCACACAGCCAAGATGCTTGCATGGAGCCTTTCCCTGGGCTGGAAACAACTAAAATGTTTGAATTAAGTTTTGGCAGCTGCTTAAGTGTTCTCCACACTGGAAAAACAAACAAACAAACAAAAAAATGTCAGGGCAGCAATTTAGTTCCAGGGCAGTGTTCAAGTTCCAGTGTAAATCTTTCCAGACCAGAAAAGAGTAGTAGGGCAATGAGTTAGCTCTAGTGAAGAATTTTAGTTCTAATGCTCACTGTAAGTTCCCCCCAACCCCCACCCAGAACATCATAGCAAGAAGAAATAGCAAGCTAGTGCTTAAGTTCCAGTATTAAGTAATAAAGGTCTAACA
Organism: Saimiri boliviensis; assembly: GCF_048565385.1. Taxonomy (NCBI): domain Eukaryota; kingdom Metazoa; phylum Chordata; class Mammalia; order Primates; family Cebidae; genus Saimiri; species Saimiri boliviensis. Next base: position 48,918,332 of record NC_133464.1, on the reverse strand, counting down.
CCACCAATGAACACCTGCAAAACCTGGAAAAGGTGGCAGTTTCCTTAAAGTGCAGGCATCAATGTAAAAACACACAGAATGTATAAATTAACAGAGCTCCAGCAAGGGACCCAGAAGAATTGAATAGCTGTCAAACATTGGAAAGATAATTCAGAACTATCCCCTAAAAGAAGTTCAGGACATCACAAGCAAATACAAATAAATTAAATGAAGTATCAAAGGAAATTTAGAAAAATTCAGGAACAAAATAAATATGAGAGATGAAACAAATATATATAATCCTATAAACAAAGAATACATTAATTGAACACAAAAACTTATTAGAAAACCTCAACAGTAGAATTGATCAAACATAGGAAATAATTCATTAATTTAAAACATATGAAATTATCCAATCAGAGAAACAAAAAGGAAAAAGAAAAAGAGAATAAAGGCCTGTGAGAATCATGGACACCATTAAATGAACTAATCTCCACATAATAAGAATCCCCAAAGGAGACAAGAGAGAAAAGAGACTAGAACACATATTTAAAGAAATAATGTCTAAAAATTCCCCAAATCTGAAGGCAGACTTCCCCATATAGGTACAGGAACTATACAAGTCACTAATAAAATTCAATCCAAAGACGAAATCCCCAAGGTACATCATAATCAAATCAGCAAAATTCAAAAGCAAAGAAAGATTACTCAAATTAGCAACAGAAAAGAAACATTACATTCAATGTAACTCCAATATGGCTTTCAGCAATTTCTCAGCAAAAACCTGGCAGGTAGTAGAAAACAGAATGCTCTACTCAACATATTGAAAGCAAAAAACTGCCAACCAAACTATATAACATTTAGCAGAGTTATCCTTCAAACATGAAGGCAAGATAAAGACTTTCTCAGACAAACAAAATTGAGGGAATTTGACAACACCAGATTTCTCTTACAAGAAATACTAATAGGCTTTCCTCAATATAGAAGAAATGGATGCTAACATGTAACAACCCAAATGTCCCTCAATGATAGACTGGACAAAGAAAGTGTGGTACATGTACACCGTTGAATACTACACAGCCATAAAAAATGATGAGTTTGTGTCCTTTAGGGACTTGGATGAATCTGGAAACCATCATTCTCAGCAAACTGACACAAGAACAGAAAACCAAACACTGCATGTTCTCACTCATAGGTGGATGCTGAACAATGAGAACACTCAGGTAAGAGAAGCATCACACACTGGGGGCAGTTGGGTGGGGGGTATGGGGAGGGTCAGTGGGAGGTGGGGAGGGTTGGGAGGGTGGGGAGGGATAACATGGGGAGAAATGCCAGATATAGTATGCACCTGAATTAAAAGAAAATAAAAAAAGAAATCATCTGAAGGTATTAAACTCACTAGTAAAATAAAACAGACAAATTTAGGATATTCTAATACTGCAATTGGAGGAATTAAACCACTTATATCTTCATTGCAAAGATTAAACAATTAAAATTAATAATAACTTCAACTGGCTATAAGATAAGAAACATTTTTTAAAAATACATTTATTCAGCATCATGATTAGACTATTACATTTAGCGATCAACAGCATTGGTGCAAAAAAAATCTACACTAAAACTCTTTGTTGGAATGCTTTATACTTTCCACAGACCAGAAACTAAAATCACCTGTTATACAATTAGTCACAAATGTAGTCCTTCAGTTTTTTGCCCAAACATCTGAGTATTTGTCTAAATCATGTCTTCTTTGTAGCAGCTAGGCCCTGCCACCACTGTGCTTGGCTGAGTTCACAAATCTGTTGTAACCTGTAGCATCCCTGTCACTTCTCTGGCTCTCTTCTTCTGCTAAGCTTTGTTTCCTAATTAAAATCTTCTGTCTCTGCCATAGCTACTGCTGCTACTGGAACTGCCATAGAAATCTTGGTTTTGTGGTTTGGCAAAGTATTGGCTGCCACTGCCATAGGAGCCAGACCTTCTGCCACCAAAGTTTCCTCCCTTGATGGGTCCAAAATTTGAAGACTGATTGTTGTAATTGCCAAAATCATTGTAGCTTCCACCACATCCAAAATTGCTTCCATCATTACCAAATCCACTATAGCCATCCTCACTGCCACCATATCCACCACCACCATGGCTGCCACCAAAACCACCATGACCACTGAAGTGTCCTCCAGGACCAAAGTTGTCATGCCTACCAAAATCACCTAAACGACCACCACCAAAGTTTCCAGAGCCACTTCAACCTCTTTGGCTGGATGAAGCACTAGCTATCTCTTGCTTTGACAGGGCTTTCCTAACTCACAGTTGTGGCTATTCGCAGTGTTGTATTTCTGAATGACAATCTTATCCATGGAGTTATGGTCGTCAAAGGTCACAATGGCAAAGCCCCCTTTCTTGTCACTGCCTTGGTCAGTCATGATTTCAATCACTTCAATTTTTCCATGTTCAAAATCTCTTAGGTGGTGTTCTTCAGTGTCTTCTTTAATGCCACCAATAAATAATTTTTTCACAGTTAAGTGGGCACCTAGTGTTTGAGAATCTTTTCTTGAGACAGCTCTCTTTGGTTCCACAACTGTTCCACCCACTTTGTGTGGTGTTGCAGTCATGGCTTCATCCACCTCCTCCACAGTGGCATATGTGAGGAACCCAAAGTCCCTAGAGCATTTGGTGTTTGGATCTCTCACTACTACACAGTCTGTGAGCATTCCCCATTGCTAACAATGACTCCTCGGGCTCTCATCAGTTGTTTCAGAGCTCAACTCTCCAATGAAGAGCTTCCTCAGCTACTCTCGCTCTTTAGGAGACTCTGACTTAGACATGATCAAAGGGAGAAGAGAGACTTTAATGATGCTTCTTCAGTGGCATCCACGGGCAGAAACAGAAACATGAAATTTAAACTGAAACCTTAATAAGTCAAAATATGTAGGAGGAACTGTGTTAAAATGTAGATTTTTTGTTACTTTTCTTTATGCTCAAAGCTAAGTCATTGGTTTAAAATAACTGGTTATAACTAAAATATGCTTTGTAAGTTTCTTTGTAACTACAAAGCTAAAACTTACAATAGATAACACTAAAAGTAAATAGCACTGGCACAGAATCAAAATGTAGTACTAGAGAAAATCATTTAAGCTCAGAGGGAAAAAGAGATGAAGGAGCTACAAGAAAACCAGGAAACAAAAACCAAAGCGGCAATATTGTACCACTGCTCATTAATAACAATCATGCATGTAAACAGATTAAACTAAAGAATTCAAGGGCATAGAGTGACTGAATAAATAGAAACAAGGCACAAATACATGCTGTCTATAAGAAACTCACTTCACATATATAGACATGTGCAGACTGAAAGTGAAGAGATAAAAAAGATATTTCATGCAAATGAAAACCTAAAAGAGCAAGAGTAGCTATACTGAGGAAGGAGACCCAGGCATCTGGGATTCCCTCCCCCTCTGTCATCCACAGTGCATCTCAATAGGAGAGAAAGCCAGCTGGCTCCTCCTGAATCTCCTTCCTGTAGGTGGCAGGCTGGGTCTTGGGGAAACTCTCTGGAAGGCACTGTTTTTACTTAAAACAAGATCAAACCAGAAACCTTTTCACATGTGAGTCCTAAAATTGTAAGCCGGAAACCCTTTCTTTCATATGTTATTCCTGAAGCTGTAAACCAAAACTCTTTCCATATCTGATTCCTGAAGGTGTAAACTGAAACCCTTTTCATATGTGATTCCTGAGGTTATAAACCTAAGATTCTTCCATGTGAAATATCTAAAGTATAAGCCTATATAAAGGCAGAACTTTCCTTTGTTAGACGAGCTGAATTTGGGTAAATTATTCCTCAGCTCCCAACTGTAATAAACTATTTCCTTCTTCATTCGGTGTTTCAGAGATCCATTTCCCACAGCCACTCCTGCTACAATATCAGTATCAGATAAAATAGATTTTATGTCAACAAGAGTAAAATATACAAAGAATCCCATTACATAATGATAAAGTTGTCAATACAGCCAGAGGATTAACAATGGCTAAATTATATATACTCAACAGCAGAGCACTCAAATATATAAAACAAATATTAATAGACCTAAAGAAAAATGTTGACTGCAATAAAATATTAGAAGGAAACTTTAATACCCAACTTCAGCAAAGGACAGACCATTCAGACAGAAAATCAACAATAATAGAAAAATTAGAGTTAAACTACATGACAGACAAAATGGACCTAACAGACATTTACAGAAGATTCCATCTGACAGCTGAAGAATACACCTTTCAACATCACATAAAATATTTCCCAACATAGGTCATATACTGGTAAAAAACAACTCCTAAAAATTTTTTACAAATCAAAATTGCATTGAATATGTTCTCTGACCTCAATGAAACAAAACTAGGCATTGATGACAAGGAACATTGAAAATTATAAAAATTTGTGAAAATAAAACATGTTCCCAAACAACAAATAGAACATAAAATATATTTAAAAGAAAATTTAAAAATTCCACAAAACAAATGAAAATGGGAATATGACATACCAGATGAGATACAGCAAAAGCAGTTCTACGGGGAAGTTCATAGCAATAAACACATCAAAAAGTTAGAGGGACTTCAAATAAACAGCCAGTGATGCACTTCAAGGAAATAGAAAAGCAAGGAAAAAATTCTATAATTAATAGAAGAAAAGAAATAATGAAGATCACAGTAGAAATAAATGAAATTAAGACTGCAAAATACAAAAGAATAATAAAATAATTTTAAAAAACAGATTTAAAAATAGACAAACTGTTATTAGATTAGGAAAATAAGAGACAAGACATAAATTCAGAAGCAAAAAGAAGACATTACAAATTATATCAAAAAGATAGAAGGGATCATTACAGACTACTATAAACAATTATATTGAAAAACTTATAAGAAATGGACAAGTTCCTAAACACATGCAATCCACCAAAACTGAATCATGAAAAAAAAAATAGAAAACTTGAAGAGACCATTAGTAAGAAATGAGATTGTAGGAGTATTAAAAAGTCAGCTATCAAAGGCAAAACAAAGGATCTAATAGATTCACTGCTGAATTCTACCAAACATTTAAACAAGAAATAAAACTAATACTACTAAAACTCTCCAAACAAATTACACGGGAGGGTAAACCAAAACTTATTCTACGAGGCCAGCATTACTCTGATACGAAAATAAAACAAGGAAAAACACACACAAAAACAACCTAAAGGCCAATATCACTAAGGAACAAAGAAGCGAAACTCCTCAACAAAATAATACCAAAACAAATTTAACAACACAATAAAAGAATCATTTATCATAATCAAGTGGGATTCATCCCAGTCATGTAGAATGGCTCAACATATGCAAATCAATAACCAAAATACATCACATCAACAGAATTTTTTAAAATACAACTAATTCAATAGATGTTGAAAAAGACTTTAAATAAAATTCAACGTTCCTTCATGATAAAAACTCTCAACAAAGTGGTTATAGAAGTAACGTGCCTCAAAACAATAAAGATCATCTATGACAAACCCAAAACTAACATGGGGGAAAAAATGAAAAGTCTCTAAGTTCTGGAAGGAGACAAAGATGACCACTTTCATCACTTTTATTCAATATGGTACTAGAAGTCCTAGCCAGAACAATAAAACAATAAATGAAAAGGATATCCAAATTAGAAAGGAAGAAGTCAAGGTCAAGTTATCCTTATTCAAAGATGACATGATCCTATATTTAGAAAAATCTAAAAACTCCATCAAATAAATGTCAGAACTGTTAAACATTTCAGTAAATTTTCAAGATACAAAATCAGCATGTAAAATTCAGTAACAATTCTATGCACCAACAGTGAAAAATCTGAAAATGAAATCAAGAATGCAATCATATTTATTATAACAATAAACATAAAATACTTAGAAATAAATTTAACCAAAGAAGTGAAGAATCTCTACAATGAAAATTAAAAATTTCTGATGAAAGAAATTAAAAAGAACATACTATAAAAACAGATATCCCATGCTCCTGAATTAGAATATTTAATATTGTTAAAATGTCCATACTACACAAAAAATCTACAGATTCAATGTAAGTTCTATCAAAATACCAATGATATTCCTCACAGAGATAGGAAAAACAGTCCTAAAATTCACATGGAAACACAAAAGATCCCAAATAGAAAAAGCAATCCTGAGCAAAAGAACAAAGCTGGAGACATCACACTATCAGACTTCAAAATATAGTACAAAGCTTTAGTAATTAAAATAGCATGGCATTGTCATAAAAACAGATACATAGACTGACGAATCAGAGTAGAGAACTTTCAATAAATTCATTGCTTTACGGCTAACTCATTCTTGACAAAGGTGCCAAGAACACACAAACAAGGAAAGGACAGTCTAATAAGTTGGTGCTAGGAAAACTGAATATCCATATGCAGGAGAATGAAACTGGACCCCTATCTCTTACCATATACAAAAATCAGCTCAAAGTGGATTAAATACTTAAAGGTAAGGCCTGATACTTCTAGGAGAAAATGAATTAGGATATTGGTCTGGGTAAGATTTTGGACTGTAACCAGAGCAACTGCAGCCAGATTCCCTGGTTCCCTCCCCAGGAGTTCAACCAATGCTGCATGGGTGAAAAACGAGGAGTCCTAACCACTATGCTGTCACAGAAATGGAGTAGCTATAGTCAGAACTTAAGCTCTTGGCCTTCCTAACCCTGAAGAATGGGGAAAGGGGCCTCTTCAGCAGCATGGCGAATTTTACAGCTTAAATAGAACTGAGGACCCAAAGAGTGTTTAATAGTGCAGTTTATTAGGCAGAGTGAAAGGACAGCTTCCACACTCTCTTGGAAGGGGATCCGGAGAGGACTCCAGCCCAGGCTGGGGTGGCTAGAGTTTTTACCCCTGAGTTATTCCCTCTCCATTCATATTCTCTTCCAATGAGAGGGGTTCTTTCAAACTTCCTCCGGATTAATTGATCTTTGACTCCATTACCAGATTGCCTACTGTTTTTGTACAAGTGTACAAATAATGCTCAACATAAATAATCATCAGAAAAATGCAAATCAAAACCAAAATGAGTTATACTCTTATCAAAGTAAAAATAGCACTATCGTCAAAAAGATTTAAAAATTCAAGCGGGGTGTGATGGCTCACACCTGTAATCCTAGCACTTTGGGAGGCCTAGGCAGGCAGATCACCTGAGGTCAAGAGTTTGAGACCAGCCTGACCAACATGGGGAAACCCTGTCTCCATTAAAAATACAAAAATTACCAGGTGTGGTGGTGTGCACCTATAATCCCAGCTACTCAGGAGGCTGAGACAGGAGAATCACTTGAACCTGGTAGGCAGAGGTTGCAGTGAGCCAAGACTGTGCTATTGCAGTCCAGCCTGGGTGACAGAGAAAGACCCCATCTCAGATAGATAGATAGATAGATAGATAAAAATAAATAAATAAATAAATAAATAAATAAATAAATAAATAAAACACAAATTCTGGCAAGAATGCAGAGAAAGGGCGTGCTAGTACATTGTTGGTGGGACTATAAGTTAGAGTAGCAACAATTAAAAATGGCATAGGGTTCCTCAGAACCTATGTAGATCTAAAAGTAGATCTACTATGTGATTCAACAATCACATTGCTAGGTATATATCAAAAAGTAATGAAATTATATCAAAGAGGTATATGTACTCTCATATTGATTGTGGCACTATTCATAATAGCAGAGAGATGGAATCAATCTAATATGGATATATATACCTCGTTTTCATTGTGATACACACACACACACACACACACACACACACACACACGCACACACGCACACACACACAAATATTATTTAGCCATAAAAAGAATGAATATTATTTGCAACAACACAGAACTGGAGAGCATTATGTTAAATGAAAAAAGCTAGACACAGAAAGACATACATCACATGTTCTAGCTCATGTGTGAGACCAAAAAAAAAAAAAAAAAAAAACATTTTCATGAAGATAGAGAGTAGAGAATGATGATTGCTAGAGCCTGGGAAAAGTAGAAGAGAGACAGCAATGAAACGAAGTTAATAAATAGACACAAAACTACAATTAGGTAGAAAGAAAATTCTATTGTTCAATACTACAATAAGGTTATGATACTTAACAATCATTTATGCATATTTGAAAGTAGCTAGAATAAATATTTAGGAATGTCATCAACACAAAATAATGATAGTAAGAGGTGACGGATGTCCTAATTACCCTGTTTTGATCATAGTACATTGTATAAATGTGTCAAAATATCACATGTACTCCATAAATATGTACAATTAGTATTAATAAAATAAAGAAAAAATTTCAAAGCTGATTGATCGCTTCCTATGAAATTTATCTTTCAATTAATATTTCAAGTAATTTTACTCAAGAAATGGGTTATGCCTCACTTATTTGCCACTCTTTCCTCAACAATTAATACTATATTATGTCCATAGCAGAAACATTTAAATTCATTATTTAATGAAATATTAGTGAATGAGAGAGAGATAGAATTTGGGGCATTTTTGAAGGAGTCAATTGGTCAAGTTATGATAACATTTTTGATTTAATAACAGCACACTTGAGGATCACTTCAAAGACAAATTAAAGTGGAAGATGTATGTCATTTAAAAAACACTTGAAAGAAAAGTCTTTTCTAAGATGTCATCTTTGAAATGTCAGTAAACTTATCTGCAAAAATATATTTTAATTTTTTCCCTCAAAGCACAAATCAAATGTGTTTCAAGTCTTTATTAAAAAGTGATCATACTGAGAGAAGCTGTGCATGTCACTTCTGAGGTTTCAAACACCATAAATAATACACAATCAAATGTAGTATTACCAATAGTTTTCAACTCATACTCAGAACTTCTGTACGGTTGAAAAGTTGAAGTGAATGTTTCAAATAATAGAAAATCAAAGTCCATTAGACATGTTCTTGAGGAAAAAAGAAGTCATCTATTAATTTTCATTGATTAAGATAGCATTAGAAAGTGCCACAATAAAGTTTTCACACATGATTTACATACATGTTGCAAGGATAAATATATTGTTACATGTTGTAGCATTTAATACAAATTTTGAAACACTAGTATAAAAAGATGAAAATGGAATTAAAGAATTTAGAAATGAAAGAAAGTAAATCTTTGTTTATAATACAATTTTTTTTTTTACTTCTTAGAAATGATGACTGAATGTGTTCATCAAAAACATTCTGTTCAGAGTCAATAACGATTTCATTCTTTAAAAATGTGGAGCTGCTTGTACAAAAATTAAACTATGTTTCCATATAATATCTGTTTCATCAGGATTTTTATATATCATTTTAATGTATATGCTAAAACATATACTTTTTTTTTTTTGACAGTAGAATGCTACTTGAGAATATTCTACAGGCTAAGGTCTGAATGTTCTGTCTACCTAAAACTCATATGTAATGGTTTTTAGAAGGGCATTTGGGAGATGGCTTGTCCCTGAGGGTTCTCTTCATAAGTGGGATTAGTACCCTTATTAAAAAGTCCCCAGATAGCTGCCTTGCCCCTTCTACCATGTGAGGACACAGCTAGAAAATACCATCTAAGAACCAAAAAGTAGGTTTTCTTCAACAACTGAATCTGCTGGCAACATGATCTGGCATTTCTCAGCCTCCAGAATTCAAAGAAATAATTTGTTTGTTTGTTTGTTTATAAGCTACCCAGTATACAGCATTTTGTTGTAGAAGCCGAAATGAACTAAGACACAATGTGAGAAAAATACTACATGAGAAATCTATATGAGAAAATGCAAAAGAGAAAACATGATAGATTCTAGAAACAAAAAGACATTCAATGTTGATTGCAGTATATACCAAGGTAGAAAATAGATCTGAAGAATTTCAGAAATAGTCTAGACCCTGAAATACCTTGTGTGCTTTATTAAGGCATTTGAACATGATTCTAAATGCACTGCATCCCATTAAAAGAATGTAATATTGTCGAATAATATTTTGTGCTGAAATATTATGCTCCTTGAAGTGTGGAGAAATCAAAGAAGCGAGAGAATCAAAGGAAGGCACACAATATCCATAAGACTCTCATTGGTGATGTTTATTTAGACCACATGGTCTAGGTGTTATCCCAGGTACACACTGGATAGTGTAAGTGGTGTTTGAGGAGACGCTTTAATATTATCCAAATATCATTGACATTCCCTCCCATAGATTTATCAATTACTGATGATTCTTGTCTATACCAGTCTTTATAGTAATGTTTACAAAATAATATTCTAAATACAGCATTGCTATCACATTCCGTAGTCAGCAACCAGCATTCTATAACCTCATCCCTTTAAAAATTATTTACTCTATCTATTATTACTATGTCCACATAAATTCTTATTTTTGAAAATTTTATAGTTTATTACTGTCCAAATCATTATGATGTTAAATATTCCCCAGGTTTGGATAGTGGAAGCATCTTTTAGCTAGTTCACAAACAATCCCCAGCTTTTTTTAACTTCTTTAATTTCTGGCATAAAATGATGTTTCAAAGTCTTCCTCTATTTCCCCCATCCTAGTATGAAGGATCTTTTTTTAGAAAGAGCTAAGAAATACATATATCATAAATTTTAATAGATATGTTTACAGATATAATTGTACAAGTATATGTGTGTACACCACACTTATGTATACAAATACACACTTTATTCCCCAATTCCATAGTTTCCATCTTCCACTGTGTGAACCTTGCTTTCAAATATCTACCTAATTTATCATGTTAAATTCATTATAACACACCTAAAATAATTTCAGAATTGCTTTGCCTATATAACCATGAAAAAATATTTTAAAATGTTTCAGAATTTAATTGCAGTGGCCACCTCCTCATAAAAATAACCAAAATCAATAACAAAAACTGAGGTTAAACATTAAATTAATGTGTTTACAAGCTGTTGGATTGTTTCCTCTACCACCACCCTTTTAGTGTGGTTTGGCCATTCATTTGTAAAACTGTTGGGTTCAGCTTGACTTGCTTGGTTTTAATTCTCTTTTTTTCTGTTTTCCATTCTTGTTGATGTAGACATTAGCATGCTTCAAAAAGTCAAAACAACATAAAAAGCTGTACTTAGAGAGAAATCATTCATCCTTTGCTTTTTCCTTTCCACTATATCCCCATATCCCATATTAGTATTCAATTTAATTGTTTTGTGTTTTATCCTTCCAATGTTTCTTTCCATAAAGATGTGATGATATATTTATATTTTCTTATTTCCACTTTTAACAACAGTTTTCATAATAAACCTATTATTTGCATTTGGTATTTCCACTAAGCAATATATGTTTGAAATATATATGTTTGAAATAATTTATTTCAACAGAAATTTGTAAATGTAAAATTTTTAAAAATATTTGTTTTCTTATATTTACATAATTTCACAGTGTGGTGTAGAAAAGCATCCTTTTCCAAAATTATTTAGTATTCCTCACTCAAATATTAAAAGATTTTGTGTTTTCCTGACCTATTTTTACTCTGGGGTGAAGAACACTTAGGATTATATAGAGTCAATTAAACATACAACGAATATTTGCATTTTCCTTAGGGAATAGAGAGATCTACTGCATTGGTTAAAGATGCTAGTTATTAAGGTAATGGCTTCTTTAACAAATGCCATTTGCTATATATTTAATCGTAGTTTATTCAAGATTTATTGAATACATAAGCTACATAGCTCTATTTGCAGGTCATAGTCATGATTATATTCATTGCATTTTCAAGATGTGAAAGCAAATTATATAAAAGAAAAGATACCTGTAGTTAAACAGAAATATTAATGGTTTAAACCAATCATACAAAGGTCTATATTTACATAATTTTCTTAAATAAATTCTGTTTATTTTTGGCTTTATTTGAGAGATTGGAATTTGCTTGAAGCATATTATATCCTATTTATTCTGTAGGACCTTGTACACTTATTTTTGCCAGTTTGCTAATTTATTTGCCTACCTGAGGTTAATAATGTAAAACATTTTAATAGTTGTATTCCTCTCTAGTTTATAATTATCATTTCAAGAGTATTACATAAATTGAATCGTATTATGTAACCCTCAGGGACTGAATTTTTAATTTAGCATAATTCCTTGGAGATTCATGAAAGTTTTTGTGTATGTAAATGGAACGTTTCTTTTTATTTTTGAGCAGTGTTCCATGATATGAATGTACTATGGTTTGTTAAAGGACATGTATTTTGTTTTGTTTTGTTTTCCACGTGGTGGGGGAAACCCAGAGAGCTTTACTTTCCCAGATGGAGGTGTGGAGCCAGGAAACTCCTGCCATTGAAACCTTGCCCTTCGTGGACCCAGGAAGAGAAGTCTTTTTTAACATAGTCCCTCAGTGGCTCCTGAACAGGGAAGTCCAACTGCTATTGGGAAACAGGCATCAATCGCTCTTTAGCTACTTCTTGCTGAATTGGGGCATAGAAGGGGCCCTGCAGTTGATGTTAACTCCAATGGGGGGGTCTTCCAGGAGTGAAGGTTGACCCAGAGGTCTACAATCGAACTTATGAGCCAAGGACATCTGGGATTCAATTTGCAGGACCATTTGTAGCCTCATGGCCTTAATTCTAGAAAGAACAAATTTGACAAGAATGTTAAAGATTAGATGCCAGAAGGCCTGCAATAATAGAATAATTATAAATGGGCCTAGAAGAGGGTAGAGCCAGGATAGCCAGTTGTTAAACAAGCTCCATGATCCTGTTTATTGAACGTCTTTAGCCCTGTGTTTGATTCAATCTCTGAGTTCTTTAACTTTGTTTATGACAATACATGATTGGTTTACAAAGTAGCAGCATTCTTTTGCTAAAATGAGACAAGTTCCTTCCTTGTCTGCTGTTAGCAGATCCAGGAACTTTCTATTTTGAAGAGCCATGGCAGCTAAATAGTTAAGCTGCTTCTGCAGAGAGAATTAGCAACCTTTTCCATGTTATAATTTGACTCCTGAGATAGCTTATTGTAAAACTGAGTAGAGGTAGTAATTCCTTCAATCCCAGTACCAAGTCCTATTATTCCACTGCCCCTACTATGAAGGAATAATTGGGGTTTGAGTATGGCATGGCCTTGGCAAGAGAAGACTCTGCACCTGAGAGTTGGTGTAAATTGTCTTGGAGGGGCACTAGGAAGGAGAGGAGGAGAGAGCTGTTATGCCAATCCATAGGGGCAACCATATAGAGTCCGGTCACAGATAATAAAATTAAGAGTCAGAGTCCTGTTAATGCCAAGATGTAAGTTAGACTCATGAGTAATTACTTTCCTGGGGATCTCATCGAAAAAGAAAACGTAGATCCTCTAATGGCTCACAGGTGTATGAAGTGTTGTCTCCTGAAACTTCAGGCTCTGGAGTGGAGGGCCTATGATTTTCTTCAGCAAGTGTCCAAGGCTTCAGCCGAGTGTGATGAATCCGCGAGTCAATTCCCACCTTAACTGCCATTGGGGTAGACAAAATAACCAAAAACGGTCCTTCCCAAGATGAGCCTAGAAAGTGAGAGTCTGAGGGGAGAGACTTAACAATCAATAAGCCTCCAGGGTGGAACAACTCTTTCCTCTTTTCCCTAGGGTGTCCTTCAGGTAAGGTCCTAAGAGCCTGTTGGTACTTAGCCAAGGAGATTATATCTTTTATTAGATCTGCTGTTTCCTTGTCTAATATGAGATCATTAGTAAGAAAAGGTCATCCACAAAGCATCTCATAGGGGCTGAGTCTTATTTTCTGAGGAGAGTTTCAAGCCCTTAAGAGCGCTATTGTTAAAGGAGAAGGCTATGGGAGGCAGGTTTCCTGTGCCAGTTTCTTAAGGTGTCTCTTAAGAATTTCACTCATCTTCTCCACTTTCCCTGAGAACTGAGGCCTCTAAGCACAGTGGAGATGATACTGTCTTCCTAATGCTTTGGAAATTCCTTGGGTCACTGCAGCTTTGAAGGTAGGGCCATTATTGCTTTGAAGACCATGAGGGAGTCGGAATCTAGGGATTATTTCATTAATGAAGACTTTTATTACCGCTTGGGCTTTTTCTGTTCTACAGGGGAAAGCTTCAACCCAGTCTGTGTAGGTATCTACACATACTAACAGATATTGATATCATCGAGACTTAAGCATATGGGTAAAGTCCATTTGCCCATCCTCACCTGGGTAATGACTGGCTCACTGTTCCCCAGGAGGAGCTTTGCCATGTGCCAAAGGATTATTTTTCTGGCATATTTCACATCCTTTGATAATTTGTTGGACAGCCTTGAAGAGACTTTTTCTGTAAATACAGATTTGGCCATTTGATATGTATCCTCTATACCCATATGGAAGGTTTGATGTAGGGTTTTAAGTGGCTGACAGCAGGTATGAGTACTTTTCCCTCCTCAGTAGCTAGCCATTCTGAAGGAAGATTATATTCCTAAGAGACTGCTCACTCTACCTCCTCTGATGAGTATTGAGGTTTAGTTCCCTGGAGATGGTTTTCCCATATTAAACGTCCTTCTACAAATTCTTGTCTAGCTTCCCTTTTTGCCTCTATGTTAGCTCGATGATTGTCCTCTGCTTCCTTCTCATCTCCTTTCTGGTGATCCAGGCAGGGTAAGACTGCTACCTCTTTGGGTTCTTGGACAGTTTGCAATAAGCCTCAAATTCCCTTATAATGTTTAATGGGAGTTCCTGCCAAGGTTAGGAACTCTCTTTCCTTCCATATGGCAGCATGGGCATGCAGAACTAGGTAAGCATATTTGGAATCTGTGTATATGTTTATTCTCTTTCCTTTTCCTAATTTTAGAGCTCAAGTGAGGGATATGAGTTCTTGCAGTTGGGCACTAGTTCCAGGATGAAGGGAATTACTTTCAAGCACTGTTTCATCATTGACTAATGCATACCCTGCTTTTGAATTCCATTTTCCATAAATGAACTTCTGTCAGTGTATAGGTTACAGTGACGATTAGCTAGGGAAGAGTTTCTAAGAGATCCTCTCGAGCCGCATAGTTCTGAGCTATAACCTGCTGGCAGTCATGTTCTTTTATCTGCCCCTTCCTCAGGATTGAGGGCTGCACATGTGTGCAGCTGAAGTATGGGCCCTTTGAGCATTAAGGCCTGATGTTTGAATAAGCAGTGGTCAGATAGTCATAAGCCTCCTTTAGAGGCCAGAATTCCAGCTATATCATATGAAGTCCAGACAGTTAGATCTTTCCCTTGCACAGCTTCTAAGACCAATATAGCCACTGCGGCTATGACTCGCAAGCAGTGGGGCCAGCCTTTTGATACTGTATCAATTTCCTTACTTAGGTATACCACCAGTTGTGGTGTGGGCCCCCAAGTCTACGTCAGAACCCCCAGTACCACTCCTGACTTTTCTGTAACATATAAGAAGTCATTCCCTATAGGAAGGCTTAGAGCTGGAGCCTGCAGTAGTGTCTGCTTCAGGATCTGAAAGGCTGCTTCAGCTATAGGGTTCCATTGTATTAGACGGGTGTTAGCTTTTTTTTTTTCTCCCTAGATTCTGATATCCAAAGGAGGGTCTGAAGTCATACCAAGGGAACATGGTATATCTCTTTGTACAGTTTTTATAGTGGTGGCTCTAGGTATTACAATATGCATATGTATTTTACCACTCTGAGTAACGGACAGAAACCTCACTTCCATTTCATTTTTATCTTCCTAATATTTAAATATCATTGTTTTGAGTATCAGATATTATACATTTTACTTCAATTATTAAATATGATATAAAAACTCATGAGAAAAAATATAGTATACTGTATATTGAATATACTCATTATTCTTGACTCTTTATATATAGTTTTCTTCCTGGTGTTCCATGACTCCTCCTTTTATCATTTTTTTTCCAGATTTTGGGTTAAGTCATCTGATTGTGTTAATCTCCTTCCATCCTCATTGCTATTTCAATAATATAAATCTCATACTGTCTTTTATAGAATGCTTTCATTGAGTTTAAAAATAAATAACTAAAAATAACTCAAAATATTTTCTAAATTCATAAATTATATACATTTTTTCCTTCAAGGAAGCCATCCCAGATATGTCAGAAAACATATAATATTTTAGTTTTCCTTATGTCTATGTGGAAATGCACACTTTCAGTTACCTATCAATGTGAAAAGAATCATATTCATCAGGTATGCCTTAAGTTAAGCATGAGAAAAATGACTTTACAGATAAATTCAAACAGAAGAAGAAAGTGTGGGGAAAAATAATGTAGCATAAAAGACTTTTAAAAATCAAATACTATGTGTGATAAAAAGGTAAAGTAACAGCACTGAAATTAGGGAACTGATGCTTTAGTTTTAAAAAACTTTGATTTACATAGAAAAGCTATGGCAACAGTTCAAATAATGAGAACAAACAAAGCATAAATGAAAACAATACTACTGAACTTAAGTTCTAAGTGCTTGCATGCCTATGTTTGTGTATACTGAATAAACTATAACAAAATATTAGCCCCCTCAAACCTTAAGAGTTAATTCAACCTATTTTATAATCAGTGATGGCATTGCAACATTTTAACACTATAGAGAAATAATTTACAGAAATTGAAGCGATAATTTTGCAGCAGAAAATTTAAAGGTTGAAAGATTTTGATCTTATTGACAACACACCTGATATTTTCTATAGGCCCTAATTTAATTTTAACCAGAATGGAACAGCTATATTTTCAAATGTTTATTTTATATACACAAAAGCAAAGTCAAGACGTGAGCAACTATGTAGCAAATGTGCACTGGTAGGCCAGGTGTGGTGGCTCACATCTGTAATTAAAGCATTTTGGGAGGCCAAGGCTGGTGAATCAACTTGAGGTCAGGACATCAAAACCAGCCTGGGCAACATGGCAAAAGCCCAACTCTACCAAAAATAGAAAAATTAACCAGGCTTGGTACACCTGTAATCCCAGATACTCGGGGGGCTGAGGCAGGAGAATCACTTGAACCCGGAGGCAGAGGCTGTACTTAGCCAAGACTGAGCCACTGCACTCCAGCCTGGGCAACAGAAACACGATGAGACTCCATCTCAAAAAAACAAAACAAAACAAACCCAAGAATGTGCACTTTTAGATGCAATGCCATTTTAAGAACAGTTTTCAAAATACAAACTAAAAAACTACATACCAATGTTTTCACTAAGGTTGGTGTAGTTTCAAACAGCATTTTAAATGGAATTAAAGAACACACATTTTACCTAAGGAAGTTTTGTTGAATTTTAAAAATTTGTTTTATTCCATTTTCTCAATGTAAATTTATAAAATACATAAAAATATGTAGTATTAATATAAATTTAGGAAAATTATCTTTATTTATAATATTTTATTCTTAATTACTTCTTCAAATAGTCACACCAATATTCACGCATAAATTTATGAGTTTCTGAAATCCTCAATCTGTCATTTTATTTTCAAAGATGTTTTATTTTGGGGGGTTAAATACTTTAGGTACTAGGTTGTGAATCATAACCGTTGCATGAAACTAAATTTCCCAAGCATCATTTTCTATTACATTCAATAAAGAAAACTTGCAAATTGGATATATATTTATTAGCATGCTCATTAGTGTTGATGTAGAATGTAATTATAAATATCAGTTAAATAAATGCTAAAAAAATAAATATTGACACAGCTCATAGTAGATTGGATGCATCTGAGTACTTATATTTCCAGAATCGGTAGTTTATTTCTTCTTGGTTTTTAGTATTAATAACATATGCTATTCTTGCATTCTAAGCTTGTAGTTCTTATAACATATACATTTCTTACATTCTCGTTCTTTTAAGACTCATTGACTTGGGCCATACTGTCCCCTGGACTGTAGTAACTTCCTCTTTTTTTACTTAATCGTTATTTTAAACACAGTGCTACATTATAGTCTCCAAAAAAGATGCCTGATACCCAGCTGAAGCATGTATCCTTTCATATGTGATTACAGGTATTTGACACTTTCCTGTATCATTCCATGCACAGTGTTAATGAAGAGACAGCTCTGGAGTCATGAACTACTTACCTGGAGTTTAAATTTTTCATTTTATCATTATTATTATCATTTTCTGTGTGATCTTAAGCAACTTATTTAAAATGTGTTACTCAGTTCATATTAAAATAAAAATACTATGAGTACTTATTTTCTTAATTTATTCTGAGAAATAACTGAGTAAATATTTAGATTGCCTATCACCTCCTCCTAAGCACACTGTAAAACTTTAATCATTTTATTTAAATACCTTAGCATTCTTCATTTCCTTTTTTTAATAGTTTTGATACAAGACTAAAATTTTTAAAGTTAAGACCTACTTGTTTTTAAAATCTAGTTATCCACAGTGCCAAATAAAATAAGACACATAATAAGTACTTAATCAAATTTCTTACAAATGATCACATACAAACTTTCTTGAATAATCTAAATTGCAGGACTTTACTAAGCATCCCAATGAGGTAGATTTTTTAATTGAATACTTCTATGCAGCAATATGGGATTATGAAGCTACAGAGTCAAGGACTGAAGAATTTAGCAGTTCCCCAATATTTAAAAAGTTTTGATTTATATTGATTATTGTACAGACATTAATTTTCCTATTATTTTATATACCTAAACATACTAAATATTTTTATATACCTAAAGATATTAAATACTCCCAGAATAATAAGTAAATGAATTTAGTGCATTTATTAAATGCCTTTTCTAGAACTTTCTAGATTAAATGGTTCTCTCTAGAACTTTCTAGTTCTTCAGGATATATGTTATTTCTCACTTTAAATTTACAATCAGAACCTTTATCAACTTGGAGTGAATAATCACTTCTGACTTATAGCTAAAATGATCACCAATTACCATGTAGTAATTTTGGCACTAAAACCAATCCTTAGATGAAAACTACACAGAATATATAAATTTCTACCATTAATGCATGTATATGTATATAACATATATAATTTTATATTTTGAGATATTCTAGTTTTAAATTAAAATTACAAATAAGTTATATACATTAATATATCATTTGTCTTCTGAGGTAGATATTAATGTTCTTTTAAAATAAAGTGACCAAGGAACCAAGAATTTAAGTAATTTTTAATATCACAGCTAATAAAGGACAAAGGTTAGTATTTGAAAATAAAATAGCCTCAGTCCTAAGTCCAAGCTCATATACACTATATTATTCTGCATAGATACTAAAAATCTTCTATGAACTAAGTCTGGACTCTTAGTATATTTTCTTCAACTGTACTCTCCACTTGCAAAATTATTTTTTGTCTTTCCCCTACTTCCATGGAGAAAGAGGAATGATTTGATGTAGATATATACTAAAATTTAATATAGATTTAAATACTAGAAGACTCAATATAAGTTTTGGAAAAACTAGAGAGAAAAATGTTTGCTATATATTAGGATCCATTTTTAATTATTATAAATATTTTATAATTAAAAAATAACTTTTCTGTTAGCCCTCTTAGCTATAGCAGTTCAGACTTCAGGTACATTTATTTCAATAATTCTATGAACAAGTTATCTATGCTGGAATGGGTGTTTGTTTTATGAATTCTAATTTCCTTCTAAGCTCTAACTTCTGCATAATTAATCAATACCAGGTACACCAGGTAATCTTGAAAACCAGTAGAGAACTTGTTTCTGGTACTACATGAGTGCATTCTTGCATTGCTATATAGAAACACCTGAGGCTGGGTAATTTATAAGAAAATAAGATTCATGTTGGCTTATGATTATTCAGTCTGTACAGGAAATGCAGTGCCAACATCTGCTTTTGGTGAAGCCTCAGGAGGCTTACAATCATGGAGAAAGGCAAAGGAGAACCAGCATGTCACATGGCAAGAGAGGGAGCCAGACACAGAGGGGGGAAGTCCTAGACTTCTTTAAACAATCAGATCTTGCATGAGCTAACTGATCATGAGGAAGCCACCCTCATGATCCAATCACCTCCCACCAGGCCCCACCTACAACACTGGTAATTACATTTTGACATGAGATTTGGAGGGCCTATTATATCATGTATGATGGCCTAAATTACACCATGTTTGAGACTGCACACTAATTTCATGTTTATCGATAGCCCTCACTGTATCTACCGGCTACATACTGGCCCTAGAATTCAGACTTAAATCACAAGAACTTTCTCTTCTGAGATTACAATTTAGATTGAGAGCACAGATAAAACTGGCAGCAGGGTGGGAGGATAATAAGCTAATATTTTATTACAACTTTTAATTATCTTAATTACAAATAGTACCAAATAGGAATAAACAAAAGAATGGTTTCAAGTGCCATCTTAGAGCAGTTGCCTAGATTTAAGATTTTGAAATCACAACTTTGTCAAGAAAGTGATTCTCCTTCCATGACTTTCTTTCTTCACCTGTTTTCTTTTCTATTTATTTATTTATTTATTTATTTCTTTATTTATTTGAGGAGGTTTGCTTCTGTTGGGCAGCCTGGAGTACAATGGCACAATTTTGGCTCACTGCAACCTCTGCCTCCCAGGTTCAAGGGATTCTCCTGTCTCAGCCTCAGGAGTAGCTGAGATTACAGGTGTCTGCCATCACACTTGGATAATTTTGTATTTTTAGTAGAGATGGGATTTCAGCATGTTGGCCAGGCCAATCTCAAACTTCTGACCTCAGGCAATCCACTTGCTTCGGCCTCCTAAAGTGCTGGGATTATAAGCATGAGCCACCTTGCCCGACCCACCTGTTTCCTTTTTAACATTCCACAATATTAACAGGAAAAGAGTAAAACTAAAGTTACCTGCTGGTTAAGTCAGATTGTGAATTACTGCTAATGGACCTTGTCATTAGTATAATGGATCTGGATGATCATTATGATACTAATAAGTAAGGCATCTTTTACCCAGGCTTTGTTTGTCTTTTAAATATCCATTCACTGAGCATGGGTAACAAAAGTCTCACCCATTAAGACACCACTACTAAGTAAATACCACTAAGTAAAATTATGAATAACCTTCAGTATATGTAAAATTACCTGTGTGTATCTATATTGGAAAGAAAAATGGGAGTCTTCCCTTGCCTAGGAATGTTGTCTTCCACATTTATTGTATGTTGAGTTCCAGACCATCCCAATAAAATGAATATTGCAATAAAGCAAGTCACATTAAAAAAAGTTTAAAAAATGAATTCAGTAGAGTTCTGAATACTTTATAGAAATAGAAAAGAAAACAGACTTCTAATTATTTTTCTTGTTATTTCAAATCATACCTGATGATTTTGGTAACAGTTTTGAAAATTTAATGTACAGCACCCAAAAAAGTACAAAAATGTTGACATACCAGTTTCTTATGAATTCACACATAGAACAAAGAAAATGAGAAAATGGACTGCTTGGAAAAATAACAATTGCCTGAGATAGTCCAGTGGATCCAATTTTAATGAGTTAATATTTATAAGCACACTACAGAAAAACTGGCTTCACCCTGGGATACCTTCACAAAATTTCGAACTAGCAGTTGCAAAGCAATTTTTATTAGATCCCTTACCTCTTGATTTTGTTCTGTAATTTCACTCTCCATAAAAGCTTCTAAAAATTATCTTTAACAATTTTCTTTTTGATAAATTTCAGAATAAAACATAGGTATTTCAATATATGTATGTAAATGTATATGCCATGTGTATATATGTTAAACTATGGGTATGCAATGCATGTGCATACACCAGAAAAATTAATTTCTAAAATTAATATGAAACTTGTTAGGTGATATCTTAATAATTTGACAGTAAACTAAGTTTCTCAAAAAATAAGCTGACAAGCAGCTAAAATATAAATTGTTGAGAACACACATTAAACTTTTCATGTATCTGACAGATGACCCAAAAAGTACAAAATTTAAAACTTATACTTGTATCAATTAGGATAAAATGTCAGAGCAAGAAGTGGAAAATATAACCAATATGGAATTAAATATATAGTAGTTTTCCACCCACCCTCCAAAAGGAAATTCAAAGATGATTCCTTAAATTAGTTCTTCAGTTTAACAAAGTCAGAATCAATTATTTCCTTTCCTTCATGATAACATGATCTTGTCAGGCATCAGACTGCACATTCATCTTAAGGATCAGAATAAAATGATGAGAATTTAGCCAAGGGTAAACATTTTAACTGAGAAACTGAAATCTTTCAGAGGCCACCCAGATGTCCTCATGCATCTCATTGATGAGAGTTATTTCTCAGGTCACAAGAAGCTGAAAAGGACACAAGGTAAGTAAGCATTTGCATTTTCAGGCCTCTACAAAAAAGACAAGCAAGGGAAAAGGTAGAGCAAATAGATGATGCTTTATCCATCACTGTATGATTGAATGGTTGTAAATTTTATAATCTACTTATTAATACCTCATTTCCATAAAAGGTGATTTATTTGGTTTATGAAAGCACAGAAGAAAATATGAACACCATTAAAGTCTGCCTTAATATCCCCTATTGTGTACTCTTCAAAAAGGAACATGTGTTTCATGCTATTTTTCTGAAATATTGCACCTAAAACTTTGATAAGGATTATAGTCTCTACTAAAGTCATACGTGACCTTATCAGTGTGAAATATTTTTTTTGACTCAGCAAACTTACTTTTTTTAACTTTTTCAAGATAATGTCTTTTACCTTATAGCACAATTGCAATAGTTTAACCCTCCATATTCTCACTCATATTTTACTTGATAGAATATATTAAAATATCTGGGTGATAAGAACTACAAAACACTGCTGAAGAAAATCATAGATGACAGAAGAAAATGGAAAAACATTCCATGCTCATGAATAGAAAGAATCAATATTATTAAAATGGCCATACTGCCTTAAGTAATCTATAAATTCAATGAAATTCCTATGAAACTACCAATAACACTCTTCACAGAATTAGAAAAATCTATTTTAAAATTCATATGGACCCAAAAAAGAACTCAAATAATCAAAGAAATCCTAAGCAAAAAGAACAATGCCAGAGGCATTGCACTATTTGACTTCAAACTGCACTCTAAGGCTTTATTAACCAAGACAGCACAGTACGTGTAGAAAAACAGACAAATAGACCAATGGAAGGCTGGGCGCGGTGGCTCAAGCTTGTAATCCCAGCACTTTGGGAGGCCGAGGCGGGTGGATCACGAGGTCGAGAGATCGAGACCATCCTGGTCAACATGGTGAAACCCCGTCTCTACTAAAAATACAAAAAATTAGCTGGGCATGGTGGCACATGCCTGTAATCCCAGCTACTCAGGAGGCTGAGGCAGGAGAATTGCCTGATCCCAGGAGGCGGAGGTTGTGGTGAGCCGAGATCGCGCCATTGTACTCCAGCCTGGGTAACAAGAGTGAAACTCCGCCTCAAAACAAAACAAAACAAAACAAAACAAAACAAACAAACAAACAAAAAAATAGACCAATGGAACAGTATAGAGAATCCAGACATAAAGCCACCCCCCTACAGCCATCTGATCTTCAATGAATGAAGTTGACAAAATAAGCAGTAGAGAAAGGATTCCCTTTTCAAGAAATGGTGCCAGAATAGCTGGCTAGCCATACACAGAAGAATAAAAGTGGACCCCCACCTTTCACTATATACAAAAAAATTAACCCAAGATAGATCAACAATTTAAATGTAAGACCTTAAACCCTAGAAGAAAATCTTAAAACATCCATTCTGAACATTGGCCTTGAAAAGGAATTTATGACTAAGTCCTCAAAAGTAATTGTCAAAAAACAAAAAACAAAACTAGAAAAGTAGAACCTAATTAAACTAAAGGGCTGCACAGCAAAAGAAACTATCAACAGAGTAAACATATAAACTACAGAATGAGAGAAAATATTTGCAAATTATACATCTGTCAGAGGTCAAACATCCAGCATCTATATGGAATTTTAACAATGCAATGAGCAAAAGGACATGAACAGATACGTCTCAAAGGAAGACATACTAATAAGGTGTTGCTGTGTCTTCACCCAGATTTCATCTTGAATTTCCATGTTATGAGAGGGACCTAATGGAAGGTAATTGAATCATGGGAGCAAGACTTTCCAGTATTGTTCTCATGATAAATCTCACAAGATCTGATGGTTTAAAAAAAGGAGTTCCCCTCCACAAGTTATCTTTCTTTGCCTGCTCATCCATGTAAAATATGACTTGCTCCTCCTTGCTTTCCACCATGTTTGTGAGGCCTCCCCCGCCACATGGAACTATAAATCAATTAAACATCTTTCTTTTGTAAATTGCCCAGTCTCAGGTATGTCTTTATCATCAGTGTGAAAACAGATTAATACACATACAAAGAACCAAGAACATGACAAAATACTCAACATCATTAATAATCAGAGAAATGCAGATCAAAATCACAACACCATATCATCTCACACCCATCAGAATGGCTATTATTTAAGAAGTCAAATAATAACAGATGTTAACAAGGCTGCAGAGAAAAGGGAATGGTTATATGCTGTTGGTAAGAATGTAAATTAATTCAGCTACTATGGAAAGCAGTGTGGAGATTTCTCAAAAAATAAATTAAAACAGAATTACCATTTGGCCCAGCAATCCCATTACTGGGTATATACCCAAAGGAAAATAAATTGTTCTACTAAAAGACAATTTATTTTCCTTTGGGTATAAGGAAAATAAATTGTTCTACTAAAAGACACATGTATTCATATGTTCATAGCAGTAATATTCACAATAGTATTGAAATGAAATCATCCTAAGTGCCTATCAACAGTGGACCAGATAAAGTGGTACATATAAACCAGAGAATACCACACAATCATAAAAAAAGAATGAAATTATGCCTTTTGAAGCAAAACAAATATATTCATGTTGGAGGCCATTATTTTACCTAAGCCAATTAATGTAGAAATAGAAAACCAAATATTCCATGTTCTTTCTTATAAGTGGAAGCTGAGCATTGTGTACACATGGTGATAAAAATGACAACAATAGACACTGGGACTATTGAGAGGATCAAGGGCTGAAAAGCTACCTATTATGTACCGTGCTCATATACACAGTATGTGATGGGTTCATTCATACTTTCAAACTTCAGCAGCACTCAATATACCTATTTAACAAACTTGCACATGTACCCCCTAGCCTGAAATAAAGGTTGAAATTATAAAAACAATATTAAAATAAAATATTTTGGTGAATTAAAGACGACTGAGGGAGGCTTGAACAGACCAGGCATATGTAGAGGCAATGCCATCAATGGGGAAACAGGATGAGGTAGCAGATGAGTGAACCCCCATTCCCCACTGGCTATTACATGCTGGGTTAACTCAACAGTAATCTGTGAGGATATGAGGCTCCAGGAGCTGAGTAGTTTATAAGCTACATAATTAGGGAAGCCCTTGCCCCTACCTTGGTATGATTATAAATTGTTAGGCCATACTGTCACTCACTGCTAGTGAATTTTTTTTGTGTTTAGGGGTAAGGCCACATAGCCCTTCTTTAGCATGATGGAGAAATTGAAATACAAATACTTTCTGCAGATGTAGGATACAGTAAGTCAGAGGAAAATTCACCACATCAACAATCATTGCTGGGAAAGCAATAGCCCCTTCATGATGTAGCAAGACCTGAGATTCAAATATTGCAGTTGACCAGGGTTGATTGTTTTAAGGGCTGGGCAAGAATTTGTTTCATTAGAATATTCCAGAAGGCCAATCTTCTTCTGAAAGTCCAGGCTTCCGGGGATAAGTTAATATGGGAGAAAATAATAAAAAAATAAATAATGTAAAAGTAATATTTTACAACATCAGTTTTTTTTTTTTTAAAAAAAACAGTACTTTTAACAGGTCTTAATTATATATGCTAATTCTGAATCCTGGTAAGAATGAGTTTATGTGTTAGAGTTGCTCAAAATTTCATATTCTCTGACAAAGATTTTTAAAATGTGTTGCAAAAACTCATAAAAATTGTATTGCTGGCTCCTGTGAAAGTTGGAGGTTTGTATAATTGAGAGATGAAATAGCTCTTACGCTATACTGAGAAAGTTTAAATGAGAAAAGAAAACCAACACTTTCTTATATGACATTAGTTTAGGATTAATTACGCTATACTGAGAAAGTTTAAATGAGAAAAGAAAACCAACACTTTCTTATATGACATTAGTTTAGGATTAATTTGTCTCTACTGGAAAGTATATTTTGAATTACGTTATAATTTTTATATCACTATTAAGATTTGTTATATTATTAAAATAATTGTTGTTCTATAATTTAACGAGATCCTAATAATGTTTTTGTCATTCTTAATTTTAATCTCCAATTATACCTTTAACTTTTAACAAAATATATAATTAAGTCTCTTTTTACATACACTTTTCAAGCAGTAGTATGTATCAGTGACATTCCCCGAAGGAACATAATTTTTAGTATCACAGCATAAATCAAAACTGCCACTAAAGAGGCACTGGTCATTACCTCATGTATTTAATAACTGCAGGAGGAAAGAAGCTATGTGACTACAATTTTTAGTTCAAAAGAAAATTGCTTTTACTTTTTTCACAAATAGATACTTTCTTTTTGAAACACTAAAAACCTATTGGTGTCTTATTAGCTCTTATGTCCTTGGAAATTCCTTCCTCTGAACAACTGGGTATAATTAGGAATGAAAAGATGAAAGCATTGTTTATGGAAATGAAAACAGTTACATCTATAGAAAATATCTTAACAAATCATAAAACAGCAATCTCCTTGTTTACCAACCTCAAGTAAAGGTGAGCAGAGATTTCACAGGCTACCCTGATGTCATACCAGGATGAGTCAGCCTTCTCCTCAGGCTGTTAGGCTTGATGCCCACTGTCATGAAAGAACTGAGGAAGTGAACCCACCATGCTCCTTTACCTGCTGTTATGAAGAAGGAATCGACCCTTTTCCTACCTAAATTCATGCCCTCCATCTGCTCTTTGGATTCTGGTGTTTACCTGCTGCCTAGAGAACTTGTCAATCATATTTGCCT
Source organism: Saimiri boliviensis (assembly GCF_048565385.1). Taxonomy (NCBI): domain Eukaryota; kingdom Metazoa; phylum Chordata; class Mammalia; order Primates; family Cebidae; genus Saimiri; species Saimiri boliviensis. The sequence continues at coordinate 48,891,370 of NC_133464.1, read as the reverse complement.
TTCCTATGTATTCCATCAGTCTCACTATAATGTTATCTGTCACATTAGCCTTCACATATACTCGTTTCTTCAATTTGATGATACAAATAAAAGTAAAATCACACCTTCAAACACAAGATTTTAAGTTCTGCTTTCAAGTCACCCTATTTCTCAATTCAGCTTCATGACTACACTTTTGGAAAGAGTTGTCTACAAGTCATTTTTCCTCTCCTCCCAGGACACACAGTGTTTCCAGTCAGTGGCTGCAGTGTGCCATGCTTCCTTGCACCACAGGAGTTATTGTCTTCACTAATTATTTCCTCTGTAATACTTTCCATTGCACATTAACTATTGATGCTTCATCTAGTTAAGTGCTGTTCATCTTATTTTTATTAGCATTATTTTATCAGAGATGGGGTCTTGCTAGTTGCCAGGACTAGACTCAAATTCCTGGGTTCAGGTGATCATCACATCTCAGCCTTTCAAGTAGCTGGGACTACAGATGTGTGCCACCATGCCCAGTTTGTTCATCCTTTAGCTATCAGCTCATGCGTCACTTCCTTAGAATCTTTTTACTTTTAATTTCACAATAGTTACTCATCAAATTGTATTGCTTTTCTTACATCACTTTTCTGTCTACAATCACTGATTCATCAGTGTGCTATTTTGATTACTGTCTTCTAACCTAATAGCAGTAATATCTGTAAGAATAAGGGAGTGTGTCTATTTCCTACTCATCTGGATTCTCCAATATTAGGCATCTTCGGCACATAGTAGGCACTCAACAGACATTACTTACTATATAGCTTCAAGTCAGATTCAATGATTAAGAAATGATTAATTTGGTTCATTTATGTAGATATAGCAATCTTCTGGTGATGAATCAACAACATGAAGATTTCACACTTGTGATTTTTAAAACAGTCTTGAACATTCAAGGGGTATTATTAATCTCAAACCAAACATCTTCACTGCACTTTGGGGAATGATAAAACACACCGAAAAAGAAAAACCTCTTAAAGTTTCAGTGGAATAGCATGCATTTTTAATGCATAGGTTTTGTTCATCCTTGAAAGTAGAAATACACTTGTATTAGATTTCTGGAAACTTTAATTTGCACACTACTGTAATATGCAGGATTTTATGTAAAATAACCTGCAAGAGCTAATGGAATATAAATCTTAAATAGGTATACTATGAGTCACTAAAATTATATATAACTTTTCAATGAAAAGATTTTTATGCAATCTGTGGTACTCTCATAATTGTTATAGAGATTTTTATATTTTCTCTAATTAATATTGTACAGCATTCTGTAATAATCTGAAACATTCTAAAAATGACTCAGGGAGTTATACTCCTACCTACAGAATTTTTCATAAAACAGCATACTCTATAAACTGAATATATTTTTATTCTGCAAATTCTGATAAAAAATTTAAATGGAAAATATCTAAAATGATTTACTATTGTGTATTATAATTGAAAATGTAAAATAAAAACATATAATCACATCCATAAAACCAAATGATACATTTTATGTTAAAAGACTCTCTGTAATTCCAAAAATGATGACACATTCAAATGATAGAATTTAGATTAATGTAAGCCTTTACAATGAAAACTAAAACAATAAATACAAGGTACCCAGTACTTTGATGGCAAATGCTTAACAGACTCTAAAATGTCACTGCATTACTAGCTATTATATTTTTATTCTGTATTTGGGCAATTTCAATTTTACTTGCCATCCTGCTTCTTTTTGTTGATGATCATAATATCTTTCTGTAAAACATACTTTATTTGGGGACTAATTCAAACACTAAGTCAGGGTGCCAGAGACTGATAAGGACCTGGTGCTTATTATTCATTGTTACCCTTGGAGAAATACACAATATAGAGGAGGCAAATGAGAGTGATCATACTGAACCTTAAATGAACTATATCAAGCTATTGTTTTCCAACAGAGTCTTCAAAGCACATCTTATTATAATATTCCTGATGAAATATTCCAGCTTATTAGACAGCCAACTGTTACAGCAGTAATGTGGCCTCATTTAACAATATTAAACCCAAATGGCTATCAATGTTCAGTGCTCCTCTTTGTCACAGTAATAACCTTTATTTCACATTGTAGTATTTTCTCAATAGCAATGGCCTGAAGAATTGATTCAGACTTTCTCTGATAACAAACAGCATTGAATACCTCACTTTTACCCATTGAGATACAGAAAAGAAGAAATAAGTATTGCTCAGATAGAGAATCAGCCAAAGCTCAGATTCAATTCAAAGCTGAATTATAATTTAATATAAAATTATTTATTTACAATTCTGGAATACAGTAATCAAATCAATGCTGCAATTGAGTTTTAAAAGTATCATTTACTGCAAATAATATGAAACATTTTCTTTCAAGTGGATTACCTTAATCAATAACTGGATTACATTAATTCATAACCTAACATACAGGTAAGAATAAAAAAAATGCCAAAATATACAGCAAAATTGACTTTTTTCGGTAAAGAAAAAATCACAAACTCTAAATATATCTATTTTGAATACATTATAATTCAAGATATTTTTACTTAAAGTCATCTTTTGATATGATAAGCAGTGAGGTATCACATTGTTGCCACCAGTATTAGACAATTAAAATTTTCATTAATCAAATATTAATGTTTGGTAATATTTGGTAAATATATGGAAATCCAATTATAAATGCTCCTATGGGTGACATAAAAATAGTCACAAAATATTAAAGCATACTCTAACCAAAAGAGTGACATTGACGATGTATGGTAAACAAATATGTAATTGGGAAACATTTCTACTGAGCTGTTAAATGCAACTCATCTTGGGTTAGATTTGCAGATTTTTTTCTTGGACAGAGATGACACAGGTGCTTGCCCATATGATGTGATGATTATGGTGGTGGTGGTGGTGACAATGGTGGTGAAATGCCATCCCTATTTTGGATAATTATTGTATGTTTTCTCATGTAAGCCTCACTTAGTTTTTCTTAAGAAAAGTGTAAGTATCTACATTATAGAGTTACAGAAAACCAGGCTATGAAAGATTAAATAGCTTTCTCAAGTTCACAAATGCGGATTGCTTAGTTTTCTAAACTACAGCATTGATTTCAAGAACAGAGCTTTCCCAATTATCCTGTGTAGCCGAAATCACACTGCGACTCTGATTTCGATATCTATATCTGTGCTTAGCTCAAATTGTTTTATTAAACAAAAAGGTCTACAAATTAATTTTTCAAAAAGTCTTCAAAGATAATGATATCATGATAGATATATTAACCTATTCAAATGGAATCAAGCAACACACTACTCCTTAGCAGCTCTCTTTTTTAAATAGAAAATACTTTTGAGGAAACCCCAACTAGGCACAGATAATGTATATGCAGCAGAATTTTTTTTCTTATACAACATAATGAACAAAGTGAATACTAGCATGAAAATATCTTCACAGGTGTTGTGTAGAAACCCACATGAGTCATTCAGTCTATACAATTCCAAGATAGAGGCATTACTATCCTCACCTACGTGAGACCACAGACTTCATGCTTTGTAGGAATGTTTTATCACATTGGTGTCAATTTTTAATAAAATATATTATAATAACGTTTATCTTTGGTCAAAATAAGAATAGCAACAATAAAAACAAAATAAATGTACACAAGAACAAATTTGGAAAAATTTAACAGTAATAAGAACTTTTAAAGTTAAGTAGACTTTTAGTTTGAAGGAAATTATGAGAATAAATAGTACAAGGATTAGTAAAGCTTGTTGGGAATCAGAATGCTGAGGGATCATTAAAAGTTGTAGAATCCTTGATTTACTTTAGTATATTAAATAACATGTGAAATGCAGGAACTGTACTTTTAAAACTTTCCAATATTATTCTGATATAGCTGATTCTACCATTTGGAAACCACTGGAGTTTCAACTTCTCATTTTACATGAAAGAAAAATACTTTTTCCTTGCATACAAAGTGTCAAATATATTCACTACACTTTAATCATTTTCAAATTATACAAAATATTTCTAGACTTTAACATTGATTGTATAGAATCAATTTAATAGGGTATCTTTAATAGATTTGGCATATATTTTCTAATGCAATATCTCTACCTATGTAAATCTTAAGAGAAAATGATGAAAAGTCATGAATTAACTTGATGAACAAAACCTAGTTCTATAAATACAAAATTTCAGAGAGATTAAGAAGCAGCAAGTAATTTTATATATTCTTGAAAAGATATGAGTATATTTAACTTAGAAGGATGCTACTTGCATGACTGAGTTAGATATATAAAACATTAATGATTCTAAATAAGAATCAAAACCAATAATGAAAAATCCTGCCATAATTATGTGTCTAAAAGTTTAAAGAGAATATTTTTATTAAAACATGAGTAAAGCAATAAGAAGAAGGTGGAGTATAAAAAAGCACAGATTAATGTGATTAGTTGTAGTCTAGGAAAATGCGACGGGTGATGTATTCTTACTTTTCTAAATAAATCATTCTTGGAATAGTAATTAGAAGATTTAATGACTTGTTTTTGCCAAATGTACATATTTTGTGTTACTCTCATTTTGGAATTGAACAGAGTTGTAAATGATTAGAAGAAATCTTATCCAAATGATAGATGATTCCATATGCAAACAATAATTAAGCATCTTTTTATATTTTATTTATTTTAATGTTCCCATGTTGGTTCCTTCTTAAAGGAACCACTACAAATTCAATTTTCTTCCATCCCTTATTATATATTCCCTTTTTATCAGGCATTGATATTGCATAGTATGCCATCATTTAAAAAATAGTATACTTATTAAGTTTGTGAGTATGAAATTCTATTGTATAATATATGAATTAAAGAATTAAACAAATAAACATTAAGAATATATTATGTGCCCTTTTATATGACATATAAATGTAGAAACTGTGGTGAATAAAACAACTCCTTCAGAGACACGCAATTCCAGTACATTGGGTCTCAGTATATACATTAGAAGAAATTTAAAGAATTGTTTTTGAGTATAAGTAACTGTTTCTTACTAGTTATCACTGATTTTAATGCCAAGAGTTATAAGAAATTATGCTCACACAAAACTCTCCTCTAAGTTAACACAGTGCTATTAATCCCTAGAGTAGTGACAATACCTTAAGCCTTAATATGATTAATTATGTAATAATTAGTTTAGAGACAGGCCACTCTCACCTCTACATTTTTTTTCTCAAGTACACTCTCCAATTTCCACTGCTATGAGCATAACAGAATGCATTGTCTGTCTTTAATAAAGCAAGGATAAAACAATCATTTGAACCAGAAAGCTTTCTATTGACCCAGAGATATAAAATTAATCCCCCCACAGAATAATGTACTTATAGCTGACCAGAATCTAATAGTTTCAAAAAGAAGAGTAAAGGACATCAATACAAAACAAACTTAATTTTCCTTTAACTCATGAATTTACATATATGAAAGGCAGAGAAAAGACAATATTTTTTCATAGAATATGTTTATATTTTCATCATATTATATTCAAATGAAATATTAAGAACAAACAGTGCTGATTCACAGTCCTGGCTAATTATGTGTCTCATATGAAGACTATTATTTTAAAACAAGATGTAAAATGAGTATCAGTCACACTTGTTTGATAATTTTACCTTCACAAATATTTGCATAAGATTAAAAAAAAAGAAATCTTAAGCCAGTTTCCAGCTTAATAAAAATAAGCTATTTGTTTCCTCTATTTAATTTCTTTAGCATATAATAATAATATACATAATAATATACAGCCCTACATTCATTAAATAAAAAAGACATGCATTATTATTATTGCCCCAGTAACTCAGAATTGAGACCTGTGTAGCAATTTTTGACTAAGAAGGAATTTGAAAGCACATATTACTCCCTCTGTTCCCACATAGAACAGCTCATAACATCTCATTGATAGGTTTGTTTATGCTCATTAATTTTTTTCATTCAATGTCCTTTCATTTTTGTATCTGAAGGACTTAGTGTTCCAAGCGAAATTTGAAAAGTGAAAAAAAAAATACAACAAAATGTTGTTATTCTCTACAAGAATTAAAGGAACATTTTTCTCTCTGAAATAAATGTAACTATGTGTATTTCTCCAGGCAGCTGTGGAACTGAACTATGACATGGCCAATTCATTCTTTTCAGCTGTCTTCATGATGGATCCACAAGCTCTGTCCTTTCCAAGCTGATTTATTATTATTATTATTATTTTGCTACTGAAGTTGGATGATTGGGGTAACACACAAAAAAGATGTTTGTTTACTGACCTAGCTAAATGACCTGCTTACCTTTGTAGAAACAAATGATAATACCTCTTCCACACATGGAGACGTATATCTTAACAAATCTATCAGTAACTAAAGGATTCTATATTGTCCTTTATACTTAACTAGAAAAAAAGCTGTAATGCAAATAATGAAATGGCTTTTTGTTCAGACATTGGACATCTTGTCAATTCAGGTATTGCCAAGAATTAAGTAGATAAAGTCACCTGATATAAAAGGATAAATACAAACTAAAAATATAAGAGGCAAAGAATATTGGTGAGCATTTTAATAAATATAGACAGTCTAGGTAGCTGTTACATATGCATTCTGAGTCAAACATTCTGTTTCATATATTTTTGAGAGGAAATGTACTTTTAACAACTTTATTCTACAATATCATCCTCCTTTAGAAACAGCAATGTTCTCATTCAGATGTTGAATGCTTTAAAAGGCCAGGCTTCATCACTTCCAGTAAGTGTTCTGTGGCTTAAACCTGCATACTCAACACAAGCCATAATCATACCTAAAGTACTACCTTGCCATTTCTTCAAAATGATCTATTTCTTTCCACTTATCCATAGACAATTACATTTTGTATTCTTCCACAATCACTTCATTTTCACAAAATATTTCAGAGATTGTCCTTTTTTCTCTATTTGTCTCCTTATAGTCTAGCTGGTTTCCGTAAATTTAAAACATTCAAAATTATCATTATAAAATGTTAGGGAATATTCTTTACGTTATGAGGAAAAACGAGTACCATGGACAATACTATAGTGTGTCTAAGGTTTACAGTGCACCATTCACTAAGACTTGAGTAAACATAAGGTAGCAATTAATATAGATGTGTATTTAATCTGACTATAAATTATAAAATTTATTGAATAAAATAGTTGAGTCCCACCAGCTGTACTTTATATCAAGTTGTAACACAGGATTTCAAATGATGAATTTCCACAATCTAGACCCATGTAGACAGAAGAGGCAAGGACTGCTATATTCTTTCACATAACAACAAAATTTATCTGAATGAGAAATAGCAGTAAAGGCTGGTATCGAGATATTTCTGTTGTTACCAAACTTCTGGAAGTCTGGAATCAGGTTAGTGAATGGTCTGGAGATATTTTGTCTGGTTTATTGAACTGCACTTTTTGAACATTACATCATATGAGAATATCAGTTCCTTGATGGTAATACCGTATTCTACTTCTGAATTTTCTATGCTGTAGCTGGTAAGAGCATTTTACATCTATAGTACAAAGATTACAGATATGCATCTGATATAAAAAGTCTAGAAATGTTGATAGCAGTATGGCAGACTGACAAATCTGAAAATTATTTGTTCATAATATATTAATTAATTACCTTTCAATGTAAACCAAAAGGAAATAGGACACCCAATACAGACTAATTACATTTAGAGTTTGAACACATGCTAAAATATTAAAATGCCCTAAGAAAAGCTTGTCATATCTATGTAGACGTGAATTCATGTGTTTTGATCATATGAATTAAACCAAACTGACTTGCTATAAAACTCTCTATCTGAAATAATGCAGTTCTCTAAATTGGACTTTTCACATGTATTCCATAAAATATAGTAACTCTGAATAATACAATAGTAAATTTCAAAACAAAAATTAGATATATCTGTAAAAAATTGCATTACTGTCAACTTGAGAAAAATAAAGCTATGCAAATTAAAGATGCTAAAAATATGGTGCATGTTTTATTAATATTAATATTCTATATTAGGGCACCATAAGTACAATAGTCTTTTATAAGATACTTTGATTTCTCACAAAATATTTTGTCATGAGTGAACATACAGCTATTTAGAGATTTAACGGAATCAAGCCTACTAGAATTATTTAGTAACATTGCTCTCCTGACAAGCCCAAAGAGTTTTTAGATATTTTCTGTACAAAAGGTCAAAAATTGATAGGGACTTGCATGAATATTTCAAATCAAAGTAGAAAATCAAATCAAATCAAATAAAAATATACAACACTTTACTGAGTCTTAAAGTTAAATTTTTCTTTTTTTTTTTTTTTTTTCCCTGAGACGGAGTTTCACTCTTGTTACCCAGGCTGGAGTGCAATGGCGCGATCTCGGCTCACCGCAACCTCCGTCTCCTGGGTTCAGGCAATTCTCCTGCCTCAGCCTCCCGAGTAGCTGGGATTACAGGCACACGCCACCATGACCAGCTAATTTTTTTTTTATTTTTAGTAGAGACGGGGTTTCACCATGTTGACCAGGATGGTCTCGATCTCTTGACCTCGTGATCCACCCGTCTCGGCCTCCCAAAGTGCTGGGATTATAGGCGTGAGCCACCGCGCCCGGCTAGTTAAATTTTTCTATAGAAATATTGTAACTAGGTACAGTAAGGTTTAGGTGCTTCATTTTCTTTTCTAATTTTATTGTTTAAATTTTGATTAATGGTCATTAATAAGTCATTAATTAGGTCCTGGCACTTTGGGGCCTATCTTCACTTGCATAGATTGTTTTCACTGCTCATACCTTGGAAGCACAAAAGGTAGCATAACTTCAAATTTGAATTAATCCACCCCAAGCATACTTACATAGAGAAGGTAGTTGCTGGAATAAAAGAATCTAAATAGCTCCTCAGTTTTATATTTGTTTATGTTTAATACCCACCATGTTCCCTCATTTATTGAATGTCTGAAATGGAGTTTAGTAATCTGATTTGTTAACAGGTTTTCTACATTATTCTTACGGGTAATAAAGTTTGAGTACTACAGTTTTAAAAGTGAGGCTGAATAAAGGCTGGGTAAAGTGGCCTCATGGAGACAACTTTTCATTCTTGTGGGAAAAAAATAACACATTAACCCCAACCTTGTATTTTTATTTGGACAGTCCCATGTTTGCTCTCTTCTTTATCCAGTGTAGATTCTACGGTTCATTATTACAATCCCTCTCTTGAAAACGTCCTTAATTCCCTTGTCTATTTGACCTTCAGATATATTTGTCTCATACTCTAACCACTGGTAAATCCAAACATTCATTTTCTGTATGTTTTACTAATGGAATTGATTATTCATGGAGAAAGTTCCACATCCTGCAAATGAGAGTGTTAATGCAAATTTCTGAATACTAACATCCTGTGGGCACACAACAAAGATCATCTGCTCACTCCCTACACTTTATTGTATTCTACCTTTCTCTCTTTCCTCAAGCCTGCCATATTTTGCTCTCTGCTGATGGCTTTAATTCTTATGTAATTGAGAAAATAAAAGCTGTGAGACACAAATCCCTTCATCATTTTTTAGATGAAATGCTTAATATATTTGACTCTGAACCTATTTTCATTTTCTCTTCTCTTAATGTGGAAGTGTGGAAGACGTGTTTCACCCTCAGTCAAAAACAATTTCCCCACAGATGCTATGGATCACATTTAAATGACTTGCATTCTACTTATTTCTCAAGAATTATTTATATCTCCTTCTTAAATGAAAAATTCCCTTGATTCCAGAAGTTTGAGGTTACAGTGAGCCATGGTTGTGCCACTGCACTCCAGCCTCGGTGACAGAGCAAGAACCTGTCTCAGAAAAAAAAAAGAAAAAAGAAAAACTATCTCTTTCACTTCTAAATCCCCAAAAAGTTTCTAAAATTTTTGTTTTCTTCAAAAAATCCATCCTTTGTTTGTTTATATTTTTTATTATTCCATCCATATGTGATTCCATTCATACCCATCATTTAAATGCCATCTATTTGCCCACTGCTTCCAACATAGCATATATGATATAAAACATTTATCTGAGTCTCAAAATTATATATTTAACTATGTAATTTGATTCTGCCTATAAATGTTTAGTAAATATCTGAAATATAATAAAAATTTAACTGTTGGTTTTCCCCATATTCCATCACTTGCTTTCCCTCTCAAATAAACTGTGAGACTCCTTTAATTAATTTCTTTCCATTATGCTCCCTATTTGTCAGTCAAGACTATAGATCCAATCTTTAGTATTATCATAAGATGATATTATAAATCAATCTACTTTCCTTTATCTGCACTGACACCACTCTAGCCAGGTCACCATATCATGTCTAGACATCTTTAGTTGTCTTTCCTAAGTACTCCACCTCTATGAGTCTGGTCTAGTAAAGTCCATTTTCTATGTGAATACCTTCATGAGCTTTTGAGAAAACATAAAGTTCCTCATTTTATTCTTCTAAATGTTCAACGATAGATTTCCATTAAAGGTAATATAAAGGGGCTTTTGTGTATAAGCCCTTGTACAATCTGGCTCTTGCCTATCTCAAGAAACATCATTTTAATTGAGTCTCCTTCCTCACTCACTATGCCTTAGTGCAGAAGTGGATATTTTGAGGCCTGTGGATGTTGAGAGACAATTTTCAATGTCTCTTATGTTTCCACACATCTTGCAAACAGAGACAACTGTCCATTGTTCTAGTTAATTTTCTCAAGTCTAAGTTTATATAGTGAGTAACTTTGGAAGACAAAGTTAGTATACCTCCAGAGCTTAGGGTTTGCTTAAGGCCTTGGAAGACAAAGATGACATCTATACCCAGATCAAAACGGCAGATGTGTTTTGCCATCATACACATAAATACAAAATTATTCTTAAAAAATTAGAGTTTTCTTTTTTTGTAATGCAGTCCACTATGTATGCAGGCATCAGATGGCTCTGCATTGGTCAGTGGGGAATGAGACTGGAAAACTAACACAAATGCTGATAACCTGGCCACCACTATTACGTGAGTAATAAACTGTTCACTTTTTCTGTCACAGGAGTCACATCCTTTTCCAGCATTGATGAAACTGTTGAAGAATAACTTGTTAGATGGCAGGTAGAGTAAAAGCTTAGGCTCTTCACAGTTTTGGACAACGGAAAGAGTATCATGTAGTCTTGGTAGTATTCCCTTTGGTATTTGCTTTCTGCCAAACTATTTGCCAATATTGAAAAATGTGGAGATTAAATGCAAGTATCTAGATCTAAGCTCTTATTGAGAAATCACATTTTCAACCTAATCTGGACCCTCTTTCCATCACTTGGGCTGGGTAGAGACTCTGATCTTTATGTGAGATGTGCATTCTCAATTAACCAGAGACCTCTCACGATCTTGTTACCTTAATATTGAGATCCACTGCCATTTGTCATTTATCACTGAGCTTGCCCTGCAGTTTTTGGTATTGCCATGTTGAGGGAGAAAACAAAAGAGAGACCCAAAGGACCAGTGTGTATCACAAAAATTAGGACAGAGCATATTTCTCTCTGATAGTGAAAAATATTCCTATGTGTTTTATATGCAGTCACAGAGTGTCCCTATGGGAATAATACAATTAAGATCCCATTAATATGCAAACCAAGTGTATCTGGGTGAAAAAAATACAACTAAAGACACTGACATCATTCTATTTAACTCATGTACCTAACATGACTGACCTTAATGAGCATTCGAGTTGCAAACGTTGCTGCAGCCCAAATACCCTACTCAGAGTTCCTAAAACAAGCCAAGAACAGTCCTACTTAGTGCCCTTTCATGCTTGTCCAACTGCCAGGGGTGCATTTTCTGTGGATCTTCACAAGGCCTACTTCATTTTATCTCCCAAATCTTAGTTTAAATATCATCATCTCAGAGAGGTTTTCTCCAACCTCTTTTCTATTTAGATTTGCCATAGTCATTTTTTAGCCTGGCACATTTTCATGATCTTAAAATAAATTTTCTAAATTTCTAGTTTCATATTGATTTATATATTTAATCTTTATTTTATGACTAGACTATAAGCTTCTTAAGGAAGAGACCCTACGTTTATATATCTGGTGTGTAAGACAGTATATGATTACAGTGAATTCAATATTTGATAAGTAAACAAAAAATAGTCCTAAATTATATTCTGATAGGGTAGTTGGACATGCTAACTCTGTATGTGATGTACTTTGCCCTGAGAAATTTTATTGACGAGGTGTCATTTCTGGTAGTGCTGACCTCTTAAGAATTTTGTTCTTTTGTGAGGTTAGCCCTAACTCAACTTCACAAGAGTGAAGAACTCCCTAGAGTTTAAAAAAAAAAAAAAAAAAAAAATTCCAGCTATTCCTATTACATTAACTGTTGGTGTGCCATTATATCTTTATGGAATAAACACTGTTTACCTTTTTAGTTTGTCTTTATAAGTACTTCTTTTTAGATTCTTCAACTCCAAGCCCTCCAACCAGCAGAGGGCTTTTTACCAATATCTATGTTATTGATTAACATGGCTGAGTTCAGATTACATGAAAATGTCAAATGAAGAGTTGGAAAGAGATACACACAATCCACTCTCATGAGTTGCGGAAAGTTTGCTGGGGCACTTTACCTTTTATAATGTCTCACAAATGTATATTCATACATATCAAATTAGCAAATAAATAAGCTGATTCACGCTATTTGGTTTTAGAAGCTTGTGTCTCTATTTTTATTTTTTATTTATAAATCATTTGATGTTCCATACCTCACTTTGGAGAGTTCTCTCACTTTCCTTCTTTTAAAGCTTATTTAACACTAACATGGCTCCTATTAAATTTTAGATGCACATATTCTTAGTAAATTTCTGTATCATGCTATTATTCTTTCTTAAAGCCACATGGATCCTGCTTTAAGGAGATGAAGGGATGGGTGTATCATTAAACAATGTAATACATACAGTAACACCTTTTAATGAATGTATACATTATGATATATAATACACACTTTTCTCACTGTATTTTTAACATTAGTTTCACACATTAGAAATGTGATTAAGCTATTATTAAAAAAACTAGAATTTGATTATACATATACATATATTTCTACATTTATATAATAGAGTATTATAAAATGCATGCATATATTGTAGAAAAACATTGGCAAGATCACTGCAGACCTTTTTGCATATAATACAGAAAAACATTGGCAAGATTACTGCAGACATTTTTGAAATTTTTCATTTTTTTCTGAAAACGGCTCTTTCCCCCATTCAATGTGGTTTTAGATGTGACTTCCATGAAATAATATTTTAATAATAAAAACTATTTCATTTCTGCTTTTTTGCAGTTACTCTACATTTTATATAATTACCTATTTTCTTTAATGAGAAATTATTTTTACCTTTATTTTATACTAGAAAAAATGAGAAAAGAAAGATGAAATAACTAGACCAATTATATATAACATGAAAAGAATTGGGATTTGAAAATACGTAGTTTGAGCATTATTCTAGTATATCAGGGTTTCTGGAAACAGTTACTGAGATAAAAATTTGTGTACAAAAGTTTAATGGAGAATGTTCTGAGAAGCAATGCTTTGTGGGAGGAAATGGAAAAGGTAACATGGGATGGAGGGGAAGTGAAGCTGCAAAGCTGTTTCAAACAGGTGTTCTCAGCATTAGTTGATATACCAGGGAGCTCTTCAAATGCGTTGAAGGCAAGAGGGACACCTGTTGTACTTCTTTACGTAAACCCTGGTAGGAAGCTGCCCAACAAAGAGCCCATGACACTGAACAAGGCAGCTTCTTACGCCAAGAACAATTTATGTGAAGGACTCAATTGTGACCCAACAGCAAGTTATGTTCTTGACAGCTGAGAATTAGTGCTTTAGTTCTGAAATATGAAGAAGAAGAAGATCTAGATGGTGTACCCAGAACATCCACTACAGGTCAGCCTTTGCACTGTTTGCTTTTTTTTTTTTTTTTTTTTTTTTTTGGGGAGACCTAGTCTTGCACTGTCACCAGGCTAGAGTGCAGTGGTGTGATCTCAGCTCACTGCAACCTCCACCTCCAGAGTTCAAGCGATTCCCCTGCCTCAGCTTAACAAGTAGCTGGGACTACAGGCATGCACCACCAAGCCTGGCTATTTTTTGTATTTTAGTAGAGATGGGGTTTCGCTATGTTGCCCAGGATGGTCTTGATCTCCTGACCTCGTGATCCACCCACCTCGGCCTACCAAATTGCTGGGATTACAGGTGTGAGCCACTGTGCCCAGCTGCACCATTTGATTTTTAACATAATTTTATTTCATCTGAAAATAGCTTTAGGATTTTTGTTGCAATCTTTGTCTGTGCAAACTTTTAAGACAGAAAAACTAACGTGAAAAAGTCTAACTCCAGATGCTGCAGCTGGTCTCAGCAGCATTGATTCTCATCATCTCAGTCCTCTACAATCCATGTTCTATTCCCCTTACCTTTAGTTATCACCTCTGCTGGTCTACATGGCTGATCTGGTAGGTGACAAAGATGCCCATCCTTGTGACATCTGGACCTCTGGTCATCATGGCCTGCTTTTATTGTGATTGCTGCATTTGTTTCCAAATTTGGGCAAGAAAGCGCTAAGATACCTCCCAGTGATTTCCAGAGTGCCAGATGCATTTTTCCTTGCTGACATTACATAACAACTCCATTTCGATTGCTCCTTCCAGATGGTGAATCATTTCTTGTCTGTTGGTCTCTTAATATAGAGGGCACAAAGTAACTGTGTGGCAGCTACAGCTTGCAGTTTAATGAGGGCACTTTGCTTCTGGGATACAGGAGATTTAAATCCACAAAGCCTAAAGTTGTAGTGGCAGAAAGCCACTGAGTATTTCAGTGCATAAGAGGGAACTTCCAGATGGACTGGAACACTCACTATGAATAATCTGGCTAAGATTGGTCTTCCCAGAGGTGGGACTATATCCCATGCTGGCCCTACCAGTTTCTTCTTCAGGAAGTTAGGATTTGCATAGCCCCTTTTGGGGAGATGGAGACAAGTGGATTACCTGAGGTCAGGAGTCTGAAACCAGTCTGAACAACATGGCGAAACCCCGTCTCTACTAAAAATGCAAAAATTAGCTGGGCGTGGGAGCGTGCACCTGTAATCCCAGCTACTATGGAGGCTGAGGCAGGAGAATCGCTTGAACCCGGGAGGCGGAGGTTGTGAAGAGCCAAGATTGTGCCACTGCATTCTAGCCTGGGCAACACAGCAAGACTCTGTCTCAGGAAAAAAAAAAATAATAATCCAGGAGTTCCCCACAATTTCCTCTTCCTTGTCCCACTATTTCTGAGGTCAATCCTGATGCAAATTCACTGACCATGAGTTTCATTATTCCCATACCTTATATGCATTTCCCCTGTGCTTTAACATACTCAAGTGGTGTTTTCTAACAAACTTTAATAGCTTTTCCATAGCGACCTGCCCTTTTACCTTTAAGTAATTGTGAAATGAGACTTAACATCCAAGACACTTTGAAAAATTCAAACGAATATTGGAGTTGGCATTTGGTGCCAACTGGCAGTTGGCACTGGTGAGCTATATTTAAAGTGCACATTAGTAGTAACTTAACCTATTACTAATGTGATGGCTTAGTAAGAAAAAAAAAAAAACAGCTCTTGCCCCCCTCCACAAAAGAAAGGAAGAATGAAGAAAGAAAAGTAAGAAAAGATCATGAAAAAAGAAAAAAGTTTCACTTAGATATTTACTACAAATATAAATATTAATCCAGGAAAAAGCAGCATACTTTGTTTTTTAATTTTAATTTTACTTACTATTCTATCTGGCCATTTATAAAAAGTAGAAAAATGAAGCAGTAATACAGTAGTTTTAGGCTCTAATAAGATAATTTCATGAAGATTTAAAAAATATCTTTAAGGAACAAGAGTGCTGGGAAAAACAGTCCATTTCACATTCTACATTTGTGTTTTGAAAATTATTACTTTAAAAATCTATAATTTGGATAAAACCTTATCATTACCTACTATTTTGCCAGGAATTTGGCTATATTTACAACAACTTGATGCCCTCAGAATACCAGGTCCTAGTGTAGGTGGCAAGATTGCTATAAAACATAAAACTATTATTACACTTTTAGTTTTGTGTTTCTCTTTAAATATATGATTTCATTACTATATAATTTCTTTGAATAATGTTTTAAGGAGAAAATACTCAGTAATAACATTGTAGTTTTACCCGGGAGCCTGCACTGAAACAAAGTGGCACATATTTGTTCCTGCATTCCTCGGCAGTATGATGGATGATGGCAATTACTGGAAAGAACAATATTAGTTTTACAGTTATTGTTATTAACTTAAAGTGCTAAGAATAAAATCTCATATTTCACTAGATACTCCAATCACCACCAAAATACATGACAGAGAAACATTTTATAATCCCTGTATTTTACAATGGCTGCACAACTAGAAATTGGCAGAGTCAAATCATTTATATCTGCTTATTACCAGCCTTGCAGAAGCCACTGAGAATATGGAACTAGTGATGGATATTTTTGTGGCAGATGTTTTATTCTCCTCCAATGTATTACATTTAGCATACATTGGTTCCACTGCAGTTTATTAAAGTTTCACAAAGAGATTAGCAGAATAACAAGATATATACAACTTTCTTACTCTTCTTCCCCATTGACAAAAAACATTTATTTATTCATAAATTGAGAATATCGTAAATATGGGATATATATGTAGGCAGTAAATATTTAAGGAGACAGGGTGAAAAGTTTTCTTAAATTTCAGACATTTAGATGAATGGTTTCAAAATCTTTCTTCTATAAATATAATATGCATCTGCTATGCTCTGAATGTTTGTGTCCTCCCAAAATTCATATGTTGAAATCCTAATTCCCAAGGTTATGGTATTAAGAGGTGAGATCTGTAGGAGGTGCTTAGGTCATAAGAGTGGAGTTCTCATCAGTGAGATTAATGCCCTTATAAAAGAGGCCAGAGGAAGGTCATTCACTGCTTCTACCACGTGAGGTTAAAGTGAGAAGACAACCATGTATGAAAAGACAAATTTGTGATTCCTTAATCTAGGACCTCACAGCTGCCAAAACTGTGAGATATAAATGTTGTTGGTTGGCTGAGGTGCTCACATCTGTAATCTCAGCACTTTAGGAAAGCAAGGCGGGTTCATCACCTGAGGTCAGGAGTTCAAGACCAGCCCAACGAACATGATGAAATCCTGTATCTACTAAAGATACAAAAATTAGCTGGGTGTGATGGTGGGCACCTGTAATCCCAGCTGTACTTGAGAGGCTAAGGCAGGAGAATTGCTTGAACCCAGGAGGCAGTGATTGCAGTGAGCCAAGATCATGCCATTGCACTCCAGCCTGGGTGACAGAGCAAGACTGCCTCAATAAAAAAATAAATAAATACAGTTGTTGATAAATTACCCAGTACATGACATTTTGTTGTAGCCATCCAAATAGACAAAGACAACATCTAAATACAAAGTGTTATTTGTACCCCTCAGGTAATAGCAATTAATAAAGCAGTAACAATAATATTTTCTGTTTTATGAAAAATATTGGATTTAATGTTACTAATAGGCAGACATGTAGAGTGGCTAACAGCATTAATTCTGGGGGCATACCTCCTCAGTTTAAGTCAGTCTACCCATTACTATATGGTTTTGGGAAATTTACCTAAACTTTCTTGTGCCTTATTTTCCTGACCTACAAAATGAAAAATAAAGGCTACTTCTTCAGAGACTTGTTAAAAGGATTAAATGAGTTTACATAAGTAATGCATATAAAACAATGTCTGCCATAAAGTTTGTACATGGTAAATGTTATCTGTAATTTGGATTTGTTTCTGGAGTCCTCTCCTTATTACAATGATTTTGCCCATCTGTTTTCAGTAAATATTGCATACAAGCATCAAAGCATTATTTAAAAAAAGTAACCAAAAAAACTCAAACAATATTAAAGTTAATATGACTTGTATTGAGATTTCCATCTGAAAATAAGCATGAAAAAGCAATCAGACAATAAATATGAAGTAATGATGATTAGAAAATAAACATGTGAGAAGAGGCTACATATGCCAGCACAACTACCTTTTTACATAGTAGCTTTTTAGAAAAGATACTGAAAAGGTTTATAAATGTTTTGAAAAAAATTTAAAGCCATACTGTTCTTCAATTCACTTTGAGCATATTCATTATGAAATATGCTCTACTTTGGGTCATTTATCACACAGCTCAATGACCTTCTACCTTCCTTTCTTCTACTGTGGAGTGTGAAAAGTTAAACACCTTTCTCCTTTGCATTTTCCATCTAGATGTAACCTGCAAAAATAATTCTGGCCATTGAATTGTAAGTACACATTTATGCTTTTAAATAAAAAGTCAAAGGCTTGCAATAAGAAAGGCTTGTAGCCCTTTCTTTCTTCTTGCAGTCTGGAATGGAGACATTAGGCTGGAGGTGAGATGGCCATCCTGCAGCCATGAGTGTAGAAGCATTAGGATAAAGGCTAGGAAAATAGAAGTCTGTTCCATTATGATATCCCTGAATGGGTGCACCAGACCTGGACTGCTTATCTACAGACTTACTGTTGAATGACAAAGATAAATGCCTTCTTTATTTAAGCTACTGTATTAGGCTGTTCATGTACTGCTATAAAGATGTATCTGAGACTGGGTAATTTACAAAGAAAGAAGGTGTGACTGGCTCACAGTTCTGCAGGCTTTACAGGAAGCACAGCGCTGCCATTTGCTCAGCTTCTGGGGAGGCCTCAGGAAGCCTACAAGCATGGTGGAAGGTGAAGGGGGGCAGGCACATCACATGGTCAGAGAGAGTGAGAGGCTGAGGTGTCACAGACTTCTTATTTTAATTATTTATTCTTTTGAGATAGAGTCTTACACTGCCACCAACGCTGCAGTGCGGTGGCGCTATATCAGCTCACTCCAACCTTCACCTCCCAGGTTCAAGCAATTCTCCTGCTTCAGCCTCCTGAGTAGCTGGGATTACAGGCACACACCAAGACACTCAGCTAATTTTTGTATTTTTAGTAGAAATGGGGTTTCACCACATTGGCCAGGCTGGTCTCAAACTCCTGACCTCAAGTGATCTACCAGCCTTGGCCTCCCAACATATTGGGATTACAGGCATGAAACACCATGCCAGGCCCCTGAGATGCCACAGACTTTTAAACGACATGATCTCATGACAACTCACTATTCTGAAGACAACACCAAACCATGAGGGATCTGCCTCAATGACCCAAACACCTTCCACCAAGACCCATCTTCAGCATTGGAGATTACCATTCAACATGAGATTTGGGAAGGAGCAAATATCCAAACTATTATCAGCTACTGTCTGTGAGTGTCTGCATTGTATCTTTGGCTTTCAAAACTAGTTCTAAATATCTCCTATATCTTGTCTATCTATTCATATTTATTAAAACACTAGATAAAAGGAAATAATCATTCCAGTCAAAGCCCTCACTTCTACTGAAAAACAAAATTAAAATAGAATAATAAGACATCTGGCTGTTTTTAATTTTCATCAGCTTTAAATATTTACTGCATATTCTAAGAGTTGAAAGAAGATCATTAGAATAAAGTTTGAGGTTTTAATGCTTTTTGAACATTTAGCACACAGCTTTTCATCATGGATGTTCTATTTCTGCTGCTTCTTGAGAATACAGAAAATAATTATGTTTCATTGTAGAATCACTCATGCTTTACCTCTGCATCTAAATTGTGAGCCACATAAAAGTTAATAATTTTTCCCACATTTTCTGGTGTGCAATTGCAAACAAAGTACACATTCAATAAATTATTAATCAATGAATACATTGAGTGAATATACTTAGTTGATCCATATATTAACTATATAAAAACAAATAATAAAATGCTCACAATTCATACTTGCAATAAATATATTTTGAGCCATGAGTTTCTATACTACACTCTTTTTTATACAACTTTAAATATATATATATATTGGCAAAAATATGTATACATTTGCATATTTTATACAACTTTAAAATATTTATATATATTTAAAAAATAAATATATAGATATTATTGCACTTTAGGTTCCAGGGTACATGTGCAGATCATGCAGGATTGTTGCTTGGGTATATACATGGCAATGTGGTTTGCTGCCTCCATCCCCCCATCACCTATATCTGGCATTTCTCCCCATGTTATCCCTCCCCAGCAGACTCTCATGCATGTGCTATAATTATAATACTACCATATAGAACCAATGGTCTTCTTTAACATTTGCTTATAAAAATTCAACTGTAGTATGTCAGATTAGGTTATTAAAATGACAAAAGTAAGTGTGATGATATTTTCATAGAATTTAATATATCATTCAATAATCAGTGGTGGCAGGTCATCCCAGCAGCTCCTTGAAAAAAGAATAAAGATTTTGTGGTAGGGTGTGGTGGTTCACTACTGTAATCCCAGCACTTTGGGAGCCCTAAGCGGTTGGTTCACTTGAGGTCATGGGTTCCAGACAAGCCTGGCCAGTGTGGTGAAGCCCCATCTCTACTAAAAATATAAAAATTAGCCAGGTGTGGTGGATGGTGCCTGTTATCCCACTTGGGAGGCTGAGGCAGGAGAATTGTTTGAACCCAGTAGGCTGAGGTTGCAGTGAGCTGAGGTCGTGCCATTGCACTACAGCCTGGGCAACAAGAGCAAAACTCCATCTCAAAAAAAAAAAAAAAAAAAAGAAAGAAAGAAAAAGAAAAAGAAAAGGAAGAAAAAAAAGAAAGAATAAAGATTTTGTTTACAATTTAACCACATTATCAATTTTTGTCCTGTCCAGTTTTATGAGCAGTGCAACTATACTTGAGATATTTTTAAAAAGATTTACTAATATAATTTACACACACGATTCTTTAAACCTATTTGAAATCAAGGAATCTATAATTTTATTTGAAAAGGAAAAATTTCAGTGGTTCAACAATATTTTTTTGTCTACATTTTACACAGAAGCAGATTTTGGTTTGTGAGACTTGGAGCTTATATAATTTTGAGAGTGGAGACACTTTAAACAAAAACGCAAAAATTATTTTTATATGTAAATTTTACAAAATCATATGACTCCTGTGAATATATTATTAAATTTCCATCCAGTAATGGCCCTGCAGTTTAAAACTTATAAGCTTTCAACTTAAATCTATAACACTACTACTAATAGTGTTTTTCATATTAGTCACTTTTCTCTGATATACCAAAGTTGCTGTATACTTTTATATTGGATTAAAAAAAGGTAATTGACTCCTAGAATTACAACCCTTGAAGCTTAAGGAAAAGCTGTTAATATTATTGAGTGGGAATACATTTACTGAACACCATGGTATGGGCATTATATACAGTACCTGTTAATCATCATTATCACCAAATAAAGTATAAGTATAAGGAATGTACAGCACAGTCAGTTTTGACTTCTGTTGTAATTGCCACTAAATTCACACTAGATTCATTCTTATTTGTGCTAAACATGTATATTTAAAATATCCATGAATGTTTTCTTGTCCACTAAGTTATCAATTTTCTATTCTCCAAAGTAGCTTTGTAATTGTGATTATTTTCCCTTATGATTGTTCAGTACAACTGACTTTTAAAAAGCATTACCTTTTTAGACTTGTAGGAAAAATAGGTTGTGGAAACAGAGTATTTCTCACTCCTGATTTGAATTTACATGATAGAAAACTAGGACGCATTTAGTTGTCATGACATTGACATTTGTCTAGTATTATGTTATTTTAACTCGATTTAAAATAAAAATGTAGCTCTTTAGTCCAGCATGTTTCAGCAACGAATACATTCTTTGTCTGTTCAGTTGGTGTAATCAGTTAAACTTGTCAGTTTACCTACTTCTGTTTCTGGGCTATATCTTATCATATATTACATTACACATATACATCACAGGGGATTTAGTGAACTTAGAGAATATTTGGTCCTATTTTGTCTTAGGTGTTTTTTATATTGTTAATATATTATCGTTAAGAGTTTCCAACTCTTAAGCTGAAAACAATCAAGTTAGCTGTTTTCAGTGGAATCTTTTAACTTATATTTCATACTTAGTCCCTAAAGAATGCTCCTAAGAATCATAATAGCAAGTATCCATTTATTGCCACTCTAAATCAATTGCTAATTAACTCCACAAGATACAGATGGATTTATCTTTAACATTATGTTTACTATGAAAGTTTTACCGGTTACAAACTGCCATGGTATTTACAGCAATCTTTTTCTCTATGGTAGTCTATTTCCTTTCTGTTCTCTAAAGGCCTACTAATGCATTCTATGTAAGGTAAGTGAATCATAAAAGCTTCTTAAATAAGAAATTAACAATATTGTTAAGAGAAAAAAATATGTTTCTGAGTTTTCCTGTTAAAATATTGATAATCTATTTTTTGTTATATTGGATAGTAGTTGAATATTATTAAATATTTATATTTATTGTCATTACATATTTGCAATGCTAATTAAAAATACGTTGTCATAACATGAAACTATGAATATACAAAATCATCATATATAGACTAAAAAATGATGACTTTTCTATTATACACAAAGACAGCATTTACACTTCTTATATAATTAGGGTTCTGAGACCTAGTTAATAAATGCTACAATTCTTTAAATTTTCTATTTTAAATAATGGCCGAATTCCCACTAGTTTATTATCAATGTGAAAAGACCATAAAAATTAAAACTCTTAGCATTCTTCAATTTTTATTATCTAGGTCTATCTTGAAATACTTTAACAGAGAATGACTAAGATATTATTAGAGCTTGACATTTCGTTAATTTTCCATTTTTGGCTTGTTTGATCAATTTAGAATTTATTTTAAATTTTTAGTGAAAATTTTTTTTCTGTTCCACTTGCTGTTTGCATTCATATGTACTAAAGAAATGTTATCAACTGAGATTGACATTTAAAAAACAAAACTAAAACTAAAATCCTGAAAGAAAGCCATGTGCCTATAACTGGTTTTCATAATCCCATTCCAAATTACAATGCTTGATGAGAAAAATGAATATTTAAATATTTAGTAAAATGTAACTATCTACCGAATTTGATGACACAAGGGGAATAGAGCATGTTTGACCATATGACTTTTATTTTATTTAAAAATGTTTTTATTCCTAAAAAAGGCCTTAATATAAGAATGTCCCCATCCTTCTTCTTTCCTAATGATAGCCACCAATTTTCTATCGATCAAAATATTATTTTCCGTGTATGTTTAAATACATACAAGTGAATACTGACAGACATAAGCAGTATGTCTTTTTAAATTTTTTTTAAATGATATCAAAAATATTTTATACAAACAGACTCATAACATGCACAGGTCCTGTGATTTTCCAACAAATTTTACCTTTATTCTTTTTTAAAAGAAAAGCTTTATTATTGTAAATGCTAGTAATTACATATGCTTTGTTCAGTATGCAACATTTTGTCAAGCTTTTTTTTAAATCACCAAGTAAGCATTGGATTTATATAAATTTAAAAATTCATAATCTCTATTACTACTTTTTTAACATGGCAGGTTATGATATCATTAAGAAACTTCAAATTATTTATTCTCATTCAATCACCTTTTCTCAAATATGATTCAGTGTAATGTTGATGATTAGAAAAAATGACTATATTATTATTTGAATGTGTTACTTATATGGTCTTTAAATAATTATTTACTAGGATACTAATCTATTTCTGAGACTATTGTGCTAAAGTGTTTTTATCATGAACTGAAAATTGCTCAAATATGGAATATTATCTTACTCTACTTTAAATTTAAATAGAAATTATTAAGTGTTTCATCCATTTCTTGTCACTAAGCAGGTTTCTATTTCCTGTATGGTCAGTAGATGGCAGGCTTGTATTATACAAAGTCTGAATTTAGTGTGGCATACTTAACTTGCTTTGGTAACATGAATATCTATCGGTATAGGTGTTTTTTTGTCTTTTTGATAATGAAATACAAGAAAATAGCTTGTATTTATTTTTAAAACAAAATAAAATTAATTGTTGAA
Source organism: Saimiri boliviensis (assembly GCF_048565385.1). NCBI lineage: Eukaryota > Metazoa > Chordata > Mammalia > Primates > Cebidae > Saimiri > Saimiri boliviensis. The sequence continues at coordinate 48,867,287 of NC_133464.1, read as the reverse complement.
TGAGCTATAGAGCTATATAATTTGAAATCATACTAATTATTGTCCTAATGATTTGGTTTACATTTTTAAAAAAATCACAAACAGACAAACACTATCTTTGGCAATTACAATAGGATTTTACTGAAATTCTAAAACTTGAAAAGTAAATATTAAGCAATTTAAGAAAAAAGTACATTAGAAAAATGAATCTACATGGAGCATATATTTTTTTCAAATTTAACATAAAATACATAAGAAAGTTTTCCTGAGCAAATATGTAATATGAATGCTCGTAATTTTTGAAAGATCTGTATGAAAGCTGTATGTTGCTACTGTTCATTCATTCAACCTGACAGTCCATATACAATGAGGTGGCTTGAGGGAAGGTGTTATTTGATGTCTATGTCATACAATAACATCATTTGATACGATATAGCACCTCACATGGCATGTTTCTTATCAGCATGACAAAAGTAATCTCTTCCACCAACTGCTGCATGTCTGAAAGACAGCAAATTATATCTGCCAAGATTAAATGCCTCTATACTAAAGCTTATTTTAAATAAAATTACTTCTCAAAAAATCGTTTCATTGCATAGGTTATGTTACTGTGAAAGAAGGTAAATTTAGTAACAACATCATGCCCTAAATGTAACTCAGGAAGTAGCAATATTCTGTATTTTTTCTTTCATTTCCCAACAAAATGAGTTACAAAGCTAGGTGGATGCCTGAGGACATGGGCACAGCTAGACGGATTTGCTGTGGACAATATTACTGTGATCTAATACATTCTTTTTGCAATTATTCTGGGTCAAGATAGTGGCCAAAGAGGAAGTTATAAAGCAGACTAGAAATTCTCCTAAGTATATCTCCAACAGAGTAAACAAGAGATTAGGAAACTTGTCCTTCATTCAATTACACCTGGTAAACTTTTCACATTTCCCATTCTATTTTTGCCTGTGTTATCTCAGTTGTATTACCTCTGCATAGACTTTAAGAAAAAATTTTCCTTTGTATTGCAAACTGACCTAACAATTATTAGTATAGAGTAAAGCAGAAAGGATTTCACAGTGCTGTTGGATCTTTTTATAACCTCTTTTGCTTGCTTGTTTGCTTATTTTGTGTGCTCTCCTGAAATTCAAAGTGCTTGCTGGAAAAAAACTACATATATTCACTCTCAGCAGACAGAGGCTCAGAATTCAGCAATCCTGGTGTAGTAATCATATTTGCCCTCTATTCACACAATACACATGTTATTATTACTATTGCTGTTACTGTTTTTTATGATGTTTGGCTCAAAATTCATTTTATGTTTACTTTTCTGAAAGCTAGTAAAGTTAATATTCCTCATTTCCAGTGAAAATCTTTAGTGACTTTTTCCTGCCTAGGACGTAAAACAACTATGAATTTTGCCAAGCTGGTTTACTCTTTTAACAACTATCGCTATTTTTCTCTGTCCCCAGCCAGGTGAATGGGAGTGGAGCAGTAAGAGATGCTGCTTCCTGTTTCTCAGTCTTTTAGTTTTCTGTTTCTCAATCCTTGCTATTCAAAGTATGGTCCACAGTCCAGCAGCTTTGGCATCACCTGGGAGCTTGATGGAAATGGAGAGAAATTCAAACTCCCACCACCAATCTAATGAATCAGAAACATCTGCACTTTAAGAAGATCCACTGGTGGTTATATATATATATAAAAGTTTGAGTAGTCCCACCACTCTATGCCAGCTTGGAAAATGAAAACAAGAAGAAATGAAACAAAGCCTTCAACTGTTTGGATTTTCTAAAGTGCACTAAATGTCAAGCTAAAGGAAAGGTAGTAGAAAATAAATTTCTCTTCAGCTAAGTCATTAGTATGGAATCATATACTCTCTTTTGAGGTGACACAAGCCAACACCAGCCACATTTTCAAAATCATCAGTTTCTGGGGAAATAAACTGACTTGCACAATTTAATAAATTTCAGTGAATAACAAGATTTACTCTCAGATACCAACATTTTCTAGCTTGCAAGACAGTAGTTATAGAAGGAAACTTATAGATATGGTTTAAAACACCTTCTAATGCAAAGTAGAAGATTTACAATCATGCATCCTCAGACTCCCATATCCTCCTTTTATCCAACAAAATACAAAGAATTCTCTTATTGGAATTTTCAGCTTCAGTGAAAATTCTGTGATGATCTCAAATGTCGCTGCAGAAAATGTATAATTAATGGAGTGAAGTGGTTTGTAAAGAAACATTTCATTACAACAAGTGAGGGTAAATGAACTAATAGAGTTAAATTCTATGCTTCAATTTCAAATATAATATGCAAATATCTATTCTTCAAAACCCTATAAAATGACTTTCTGAACTGTATTATCTTAGGTTTAATACAGTGATTAGACTGGGTCATCATTTCTGCATTGTCAGAAACTGTGCTGTTTTGCAGTATCTAATTGTTTTATTTCCTTTTTGATTATTTTATTCACTGTGTTATTATTTTAGCTTTGACATCAGACATATTCTTTGATATTAAAATTGCATTTGATTAGCTTTTAACTTTCTCAGACATATTAATACATGATGATGGGTTTTAAGTCAATGAATGTATTCTTCTCTGTTATGGCCTATTTCGTTGTTCTAATTCAAGTGTCAAAATTGCTGTTTATTTGATGACTATCATGATCAAATATTTCTGAATGTGAGTTGCTGTTATTCAAAGGAATAAGTCAACAGATACGTACATAACATGTAACAGTAAAAAGAAATTATTCATATTATAATGTTTTATGATGTTTGGCTTAGAAGACTTACTACAGATGTTATAGAAAAACAAAAAATACATGGTTAATGAAACAGGAACCTGATTACAGATAGGTGACATGACATTTTCAAGGTCTCAGAACAATTTTGAATGAACTAAGCCTCAACCATTGGTCAATTTCTTTAGTCTTTTTTTTTTTTAAACACTGAAATGAACCATGCTATTTCTAGCCCCCATTTTTTAAACTTGGATAATCAAAATGAGTTAATAAAAACTTGTCAACCAAATACTGCATTATGCATAATAACATGTATTTTGAAGGTTATAGTAAATGGAAAGATGAATGTGGAAAGCTAAGAGAATTAGAGGTCATGGCTCGATGTAAAATCACCATGGAAACAGCTTTCATGGCCAATTTGTGGGGAGATGTCAAAAGGCAGTAACCTGTGACTTATTTTTTCCAAAGCCCTGTCTATGAAGGTTACAGGTTCTATATCTCTTTTCATGATGACATTTGTCTATGTTTTTGTAGGATTCTATTCTGACAAGCACAAAACCCTGCACCAAGTTGAACCTGTCCTTTGTGATGAGGCTGTTGAACAGAAGAGCAGCATAGCAGTCGGTCTATTCTTGCTCCACATTCAGCTAAATGCCAACTCTGATCCCTTTGAGATGGTGAACAGGCTGAACCCAGGGATACTGTCATCCCTCAGTATCCAGACTTCTTCAGAGAATGATGTGGTGAAACTTCTTGAGTAAGGTCACGTTCTTAGTCTATAGCATCAAATTTTTTGTAAGCTAAAAGATACTTATGTCTCTCAGTATCTAAAAATCTATTTTAAAATAAATATACAGCTATGAATAATAATTCCTGCTTATGTTTCAAATTACAAAAATAATTTAAAAACAAATTATACAACTCAGATGTTTGTTTTGTATCATTATCTTATAGAGAGTACTTTTACATTGTAGCTTTTGTGACAAAACTGGATCTTTTCTTTGGCTTTATATAAATATATATATATCAAAGAAATCCTTATTTTTATTAGTGTGATATTATGTTTTACTATAAAATAACTATTTTTATCTATATTTCATCTATTGAATAGAATAGTTAATTGTATTTAAAAACTTAAATCATTGCAAGCCATCAGTTTGGGATGTTTTATGATCTTAGAGTAAGCAAGCATATATTAGTTTGTTCTCATCCTGCTATGAAGAAATACTCAAGACTGAGTAATTTATAAAGGAAAGAGGTTTAATTGACTCACAATTCCACATGGCTAGGGAGACCTCAGGAAACTTACAATCATGGCAGAAGGTGATGCAAACACATCATTCTTCACAACGTGGCAGGACAGAGAAGTGCCAAGCAAAGGGGGAAAAGCCCCTTATAAAACCATCAGACCTCATGAGAACTCACTATCATGAGCTGCATAGGGGACTGCCCCATGATCCAATCACCTCCCATAAGGTCCCTCCCTCAAAACGTGTGGATTACAATTCAAGATGAGATTTGAATGGGGATCCAAAGCCAGACCATATCAAAGCAAAAGTTTTATTCCCAGAAATTATTTATACATATAAGTATTTCTTTATTTAGAAAATTATTCATATTATGTGAATTTTTCAAAAGACTCTGGTATTCAGCTTTATAGATTTGGATAGAAAACCATGCATCCTAGGATGTTGTTACCTTCTTTGGGTCCATATGTACTCAAGAGAACATTTTGTTTTTACTAAAAAAAAGAAGCATACCTTGGCTTAAAACAGTCTAGTATTCATAAGAAAGAAGTAGCAAACACAAAGTTCTAATATATCAATGGAAAATTCTGTTGCTTTGTAAATAGATATTTAAATTTTAATATAATCAAATATAAAGGAGAGATTAGCAAGCAGCTAATAGTGAGATTTCCTGCTAAAGCATAAAGTTGCCTCATTGAATTACTGTATGTTTGAAAGGATTGTGACAATAACGGCTTCACATATTTAATAAGATCCATTGAAAAGCATTACATATTCTTTAAAAGGGTCATCAGTGGGGCAATAGTCACTTATTGTTGCTTTTTACTTAATATTTATTATCTACACAACCATCTGAATAAAAATTCATTTTGTAAACTATAACATGCATATAAAAAGTCTTAAAGTTTTTGAATGTGCTATATTTTATAAATTTGTCTTTAAAACTATACCCTATCTTTCGAAAGATTTTCATTTAATTAAATTTTGTAAAAGTAACTTCTATTGTTTTCCTTTTAGATGGAGTTTCCCTCTATCACCCAGGCTGGAATGCAGTTGGTGAGGTCTCGGCTCATTACAACTTCTGCCTCCCAGGTTCAAGTGATTCTCGATCCTCTGCCACCTTAGTACCTGAGATTACAGGTCCACATCACCACACCTGGCTAATTTTTGTATCTTTAGTAAAGATGGGATTCTGACATATTGACCAGGCTGGTCTTGAACTCCTGACCTAATGTGACCCACCTGCCTCAGCCTCCTGAAGTGCTGGGATGACAGGTATGAGCCACTGCACCTGGCCCAAAAATAACCTCTTCAGAAAAGTTACACAAATATACTGAGTTGATGGAATATTCCCGAATAAAGAGACTATTTCAAGTAACTTTACAATTTTACTTGGGTCTTTGGTGTGATTACCCTACAAATGGGAGCAGGGCTGTCTAAACTAATTTCGTTAATACATTGTTAGCGGTATTGTGGAATTATTTTTCTGAACTAGCAAATAAGTAATAATGCTGGAGTCTATTTAGTGTAAAAAGAAAAAAGATATTGATTACACATATGGTTCTGAATTTAAATTTTATTTTACACTTGAACTCCTAAGGTATTTTAAAACATAATACATATTTCTAGCATTAAAGAGTTCTAGAAAAATTGACCAAACCCAAAGCAGTAAGTACTACTAGAGTCCAATATTGTAGTATTTATATCATTACTCACTAAAGAAATCAAGAATTTTACATTTTATTTATGAGCATGAAGTGTACCAAACTGTCCTGGAACATCTATTCATATCAAATATAAGATATATAGAAGTTTACGAGGGTCATGTCAAAAGGATGCAGGAGCCAAACTGAATAGCTTATCACAGGCGAACGTTGAAAACATTTAAACATAAATTTGGAGAAAAAGTAATAGATTATAACACATAAAATGTTTAAATCCATGAAGTCATACTAGCACTGCAAAACAAACATATAAAGATAAAGAAAATGTGGTATGTGTACAACATGGAATATTATGTAGTCATGAAAAAGAACAAGATTATGTCCTTTGCAAGGATGTGGATGGGGAGGCCTTATCCTTAGCGTGCTAAGGAAGAAACAGAAAACCAAATATTGCATGTTGTCACTTATAAGTGGGAGCTAATGATGGTACCATGGACATTGGAAGAGGAACAACACACACTGGGGCATATAGGAGAATAGAGGGCAGGAGGACGGACGAAATAAGGAAAAAATAACTAATGGGTATTAGGATTAATACCTGGGTGGTGAAATAATCTTTCCAATAAAGCCCACAACACAAGTTTACTTATGTACCAAACTTATGTACCATCTTTCCACAACACAACTTTACTTATGTACCAAACCCTGAGTTTCAAATAAATGTCCAAAAAGAAAGAAGAAGAAAGAAAGAAAGAAAGAAAAAGAAAGAAAGAAAAGAAAGAAAGAAGAAAGAAAAAAAGAAAGAAAGAAAATATATGCTAAATATTTTATTTTATGTTGGAGGAGCTAAAATATATTTGCTCATTTCTAATGTTGATAATTAAAGAAATATTCTGCAATTAATAACTTTAAACTACCTGAGTAGATTAAAAACTCAATATATCTAATAAATTGGGGGACAATAAAACCATAGTTGCACACAACCCACCCACAAATCAAAAACAACTTATCTTTCAAAAATCATCCAAAAACATTTAAAGATAGGAATAAAAAGAAACACTAGATTAAAAAAGGTCAGTTACATCAATTAACATAAGAAAACACTTCTAATTAAAAATTAACCCTTTATTTGCTTTATTTGATATATAAGATTGTAGTTTTTTAAAGTAAACTTCTGTTAAAGAAAAATTTCAAAGAAGTTAAAATCATTTCTCTCATACAAATATAAAATGAACAAGTGTTAAAATTTCTATGTAACTCATTATTAATGAGAGATCAGTAAGATGTTACAACCATTTCAAATGAAAATCTTAAAACTGACATTTATAGATCAGGAATATTCGGACGCATTTAATTAAAAAAAATCCTGCTGCTTCTACAGTGAGTGAAGGAAGTCAACTGAATCTTTAGTTAACAGAATTTATCTGCACATTTATAGAAAATACTTATTTTTCAATTATATCAGTTATTTACAATGTAAGGCGCTGTAAAATATTTCAAAGTTAATGAAAAAGTGAAATCTCCAAAGGATCAGAATTGGATAACCCCTAGAGGGGTTTGCTCTTAAAAGTGAATACATAGCTGGGTGCAGTGGCTCATGCCTAGAATCTCAGCACTTTGGGAGGCTGAGGCAGGCAGATCACAAGGTCAGGAGTTCCAGACCAGCCTGGCCAATATGGTGAAACCCCGTCTCTACTAAAAATACAAAAATTATCCAGGCGTGGTGGCAGGCACCTGTAGCTCCAGCTCCTCGGGAGGCTGAGGCAGGAGAATTGCTTGAACCTGGGAGGCAGAGGTTGCAGTGAGCTGAGATTGTGCCACTGCACTCCAGCCTGGGCGACAGTAAGACTCCGTCTCAAAAAAAAAAGAAAGAAAGAAAAATTGCATACATTTCTCTAGAAGCAGAATTAGTTTTCTACACTGCTGAGAAACTCCTAAAAAGTAAAAATAATAATATTTATTTAACATTACTCTGTGCAACTACTCAAGTTGATTATTATGTATTAACACACTGATCCTCAGAGTAACTGTTTTTAGGTGGAGGGTCGGGGGAGAGAGGAGCTAACATTTTAGTATATTTCTAAGCATATTGAACCTAATATCTAAAAAGTAAATGTTAATGGTAAGAAATTAACTGTATCTTTAGAGTGAGATGTGATCTACCGATATAAATTTTGGAGTAAACTAGTTTTAGTGATTTCTTTATTTGGAAAATTTTGCTTAGAACGTCTTTCTTTGGTTTCACTATCTGGGCTGTCTCACTGACTTGTCTGCAGTGATAGGGAATGGGGAAGGCTCCCACCGGAAATCATGTAGCTGAGGTGTGTACTATTCATCTAAGTATCGACTGTCTTATCTTCCTTATGCACGTGACACACAGGGAAGAGCACTTAGGCAGAGAACTAAAAATGCTATCCTCTGTTCTCATAACCACATATAAATTTCATAGTTGTTTTTTTTATTTGCCATTTTCAGAGATTTGTTTTTGTCAAATATGGTCAAGAGTGACTAAACTCATCTTGTTCTATGGCAGTACTTAATATTCTCAGATCGTATTTGGCTTAACACACTAAGATTAAACTCAACCATGGATGAACTTTACCTAAGCTCAGGGTCCCCAGTAAACAATGTTGGTTAATCCCACCCCAAACTTTTATTTTTTGAAGTTTCTCCTCAACTTTTTATGCTGTGGGAAATGATTTGCTGCAAGGAACCAAGTTTCCTCTTACATCTTACAAAAGACTCATGGGTGACTTCCTTGACATAGACCCTCAATATTCCCATTTCTGATCTCATATATGTTTAGCTGAGCTGTTTTTGTTCCCCACTCTGAAACTAGTTAGAAACTGAGAAAATGAGTAACAAATAGATAATGGTCAGACTCCATACAAAATAGAATATCTGATCAACAATCTGTATACAACTAGCCTAGGAAGCCAATATACTATTCAGAGTAACTAGTCCAGGAAGACAATTTTAATCTATAAATCAGGTTTGTAGGAAGTCAGACTATCTCTAGCACCCAGTCAAGAATCTAAACGGAAACCTCTGTAATAATCAGTCCCACACAGCCAGGACTTGATTAGTAACTGACAGTTTCCCTAACTATTGCCCACCACTTCCAACCTAGGACCAGACAAGAGATAGTCAAATACATACCCCTAACCAATCATATAGGATGTTCCACTTTTAATTAGCCTGCTTGCACCTTCCCAATGCCAACAGCCTCCAGTCATGTCCTACCTGAAACTCTCCCTGTTTTCCATCATAATGTTTTCCCACTACCCTATCTACCTCGGAGTTTCTGCCAAATGCAAATGATGGTTGGTGGCTCACTCACTTGCTACAGCAATCTTTGAATAAATAGCCTTCCTTTATTCTTATTTAATTGGTCTTTGTTTATTTCCATAACAAAGAGATAAACATTTCTTGACTCAAATTCCCCCAATTTACAAAAAACATCTCAATTGTAAAATCACCCCATCTATAATTGCTACTCCTCTCTCTAAAAGTAAAGCAAAACCACCATACTGATACACTCTGATATTTTGGGTGGCTGAGCATCTGGGGTGCTCTTCTTATTGCAATAGCTTGAATAAAATAATTTTCTACTTTCTCATGAACAGTATATTCTTTCTATAACCTAAATTCGTATTTGCATAATGAATTGGAAACCATTTCTCCTTTAAAAAAGTCATGCCAACTTTATTTAAATGTTTAAACACACAAAGGAGGGGAGAAAAGAATAAAGAAAGTTAGAAAGGAGAAAAAGAAGCCAGGAGGGAGGGAAGAAACTGGGAGAAAATGGCAGGGAAATGATGTTCAATTCTCTAAAACAAGGAGTTCATAAGTGTCTAAACCAAAGATAGAAAAGAACATTGAATGTATAAATACCAATGATACACTCTGTAAGAATTCTTTCTCCAAGTAGAATTTTATCTGTATTTAAAGAATGTACAAGCAATAGCTTCTGTTTTCATTTTATTTTTGTGGCACAAATTAAAGTTGAATATTTTCTTCAAGAAGATATTAATTCAAGTGAGAATTCTGAATAAGTGGGTAGTTAACTCTAGGATCTTAGTACCAATCTATTACTCATTTTCCAAGTACAGAAAAAAAAAGAATTGAGGCTTTCATTGCCTACATTTACTACTGATTTATTCAATGTAGCCAATACACCATTTTTTTAAGCAATTACTTTGTGTCAGTCACTGTACTTGGAGCTAGAAATTTAAGATGAATCAGTTATAGCTACGTCTGTTCCCAATAAACTCATACTTCAGTTCTGGAGATGGACTTGGAAAAAATAACTTAAAAAACAGTGTACATTTCATTGTTTCTTATTTTAGAGTATTTTATGCTTTTTGATGTTACTTTCATTTTCTGTTGAAAATCTTTCTCTATTTTATCATTTTGTGAAGTTAAAATGAGTACTTTACCTCTACATATAGAACTACCAAGTCATATTTCAAAAGGATCACCAAAAGGGAAATGTTTTATACTAAAGAGAAAACTATTTTTATACAGTTGGAAGATTGTGGTTCATGCATTTATAAATTCATTAGGTTTATCATTCAGGCACAATGTTATCTTTTCAAAATTTGTAACATTCTCTTAACAATAACACTGGCATAAAATTCTCAAGTACATTAGTATTTCTCGTGTTTAAAACACTAACCTCCCTGCTAATAGTCTTGACTTTCGAGATTTGTTTCATTTAGGTTTGATGAACTTAACTGTTTTTTTTAAGATGATGTTTTTTTTCCTATCGGTAGTTCATATTAAATTTTCAACTACATTTTTTCAGGACTCTACTATCACTAGCAGCTCTTTCTACTGCTCAATGATTATAATCAGGTGATAAACTCTGTGTCACTCGCTCTGCAATGTTTCATCTCTTAAACAAAAATACAACATTTTTAGCAAGATGTATAAATAAATAACGTGTGCTAGTTATCCACAACAATGAAATTCTTAAGTAGTGTGCTTGATAAATACGGTCTTGACTACGAGAAACACAATCTAATTTTTTACAGCCTACTGAGAAAATGATTATTAGATATGGTGAAAATCTCTACCAAGCACTCAGTCAGAGCAATGAAAATCTATATTCCAGCAGTGAATACACTCCATTTAATATTTCTTTCCCCCTTCCTCCCCTCTATTTTCCTTAATCAAAAGGAAAAACACTTTTAAAAGTCATCAACAGTTTCTGTGAAACTTTCCAAGGAAAATTTGTTGAATTGCTTTTTGTTCAATTGCTCTCAGAAAGTAAACACTGGCACCTACTTCCAGTTACAGTAACATCATAATGACATTCTTATCCCTGCTAACTTCTTGGTGTATGTGTCTCTAACGGTCTAGTAGAGGGGAAAAAAGGAAAAAGAAAACTTCTCAATCTGGATCCATAGATAATTGGCAAATGGCAAAAGGGAGACTCAATTAACTCAAATTATTCACAAAGACATGCTGCATCTGGTCATGACTGAGTCTGTTTGTCCAGATATATCTATCAAATAAATGATTAAAATCAAGACCTGGCAGATGTGCATCCTTCCATACATGGCCCTGTTTCTCTAATGTAAGAAAATGTACTTAGTTTCATTTGAGAATTTTTTCTTCTTAATTATAGAACTCAAAGTCAAGATTTGGAAAATAGAAAATAACCTGGAAAAAGACATCTGTATATGTTCATTTAAGTTTCCCTCTTGCCTTTTGCCTTTGCTGCACTAAAATGATGTAGAATGAGAAACAATCTGTATTCTTGCCTTTTGCTTACAGCCCTGAAGGAATACCTGCTGGGATTGGCTGCAGATGGTTTCATTGCGAGAGAAGAATGTGCCTCCTTTTGGCTGACTGTTCTGTATGCATGATCAAGCCCCAGTCAATGCTTCATGTGCCTCATTAACTACGGGACAGGAAGAAGTATGATGCTCCCAAAATACATGCCCCTTTCTCCAGCTAAGGCCAATATTATTGAAAAGGAAACACCTCAGAAATTAGAAGATTATATGCTATTAAAAAATTTTTGTATAGCCAAACTCAGTCTCCCTTTATTGACTTAACAGCGAATAGCTGACAAAATGTTATTAAAGTGGCACAGCAGCTCACACTGACTTGTTTACTTCAAAGTGGATAATACTGGAAAGGGAAATGAACCATCATTTCTCAGCACCCTGAGCATGAAATACATAAGGTACTTGGACTGCACGATGTAAAGTCAGAAAGAGCAATTGTTTTGAGAAAACCAGAGTGTTAAATTATCTTAAAGCCTCTATTTGCACAGGGAAATTGTGCATTAAAATATTTTCTAAGTATAATTTTGCCACTTTAGGAGACCTAAAGCCAACCAAATTTGCTTAGACCTTCTGAACTTAAAGCATATTTTTAAATTATTTAAATGAAGATAACTAACATTAATTGAACTCTTACCACAAGCAGGTGTTTTACATTTATATATAACTTTATATCTCCAATAATATAGCAAAGTCATTATTATGAATCCATCATATAGTCAGAGCTTAAAAAAAAAAGTGTTAAGTACTTTGCTCAAGCTTCCTTCAATACAGTCAGGGATAAGTAAGCCAAGGCTTTCTCCTTCAGGTTGATAAAAATCGCCTTCTCTGATGCATCACAAGTTTGTGGAGGGTAGAGATAAAAGCAAGCTACAGAAGAGTTTGGGGCAAATGATTTCCAAGCATTCTTCTTCTTTATAGTAAAATTTTAATTTGAATATTTAGAATAATCATTTTGTTTAAGTGATAGGCCAAGGGCAAAGATAAATGATTATCCCTCACACTCAGGATTCAGAGCTTTGTTGCTAGATAAAATAATGTTCATGCTTTTATTATTTTTAATGATTTTTAATCAAAATGATATAACTAAAATAGAAAGTAAAACAGAAGAGCTTATGACTAAATGAAGTGGTCTACAACCCAGTTCCAGTCCCCAGAAGAAACCACTCTTAACTCATCCTCATGGTTTAGTTCCTTTGATCTATTAAATAATGCTTATAAATTTTATGTATTGATTTACTATTTTAGATAATATTTATATTCTTACTACTGAAATACAGGGTAAATTATGTAACACAGAATACTCCAAATCTCTTTTCCACTTCCTCCCAAAATGTTGATGGTTATTATCGCTATAATTTGCTCTACTGAAAAAGGTTTTTCTGTAATATCAATTGGTTCTCATGATATTGGTAAATAGGGAAATTATGTTAGTAATAATGTGGAAATTGTTCATACTTTTTTCCTAGGAAAGGGGAGACAGAAGAGAAGTAGAACTAAAATTTCAAGGAAAAAAGCACTCTGCTCTCTTCTATACAATCAAGTAGCCCTTTAAGCTCTATTTTGGGAAAATTATGTTGGAATATCTGTATGTAGCTATTTTCTTGGTTCCTCAAATCATGGCAGGTTGCTGTTCATGTATCCCAAACTCCCTTTCTGTCTTCATGCCTTTTGACCATGAAACAAGCATTTTCAATCTATTGCTTTTGTACATTTTTAAATAGCCCCCGAGGAAGCCTCCAGCCTGTACCGTTATTTCCCAAGGTACTGACCCTTGTTTTTTTTCTGTTTTTGGTTTTTTTTTTTTTTTAAGTTCCAGGGTAGTTGTATGATTTTGACTTCCCAGGGTCCTATTTTTTCCCCTCATAGCTTATCATTTTAAAAGAGTACAGTTTTGCAGAATGAAAGCTTATTTTCAAGAACACAGATATTGTGATATGGCAGAAAGTTCCACATTTTTAGTTGTGTTTTGCTTAACTTTCGTTGTGCTTAACAAATTTGAAAATTTAGCATTATACGTAACTTTCTCATTTTTGTTCTAACAAATGTCACCAGCATTCCCTCATCTTCTCTCCCTTTATTTGCTATTCTGCTCCCTTCCATTTTCCTCAAAATTACCTTTTTCCCGCATATGTTGTCTCTGATTTACCTTCTTGTGGTATAGGTAAATTTTATTTACTTCTCTATTTTTTGTCTATATGCAGATTCCATGCTTTGGAAACATTAATCTATTTGTATTATCATACAACCACACTCTGCTGCAAGCCTAAAGGAATCATTTAGGCTCTAATTACATTATTTTCTTTGTGGTTCCAAAGTTATGACCAGTTGGCACAAAAATGGGAATATTTCTGGTATAAAGTTCAAATGTATTGTCTTTTGTACATTCAATACATTCTTAAAGTCAGGACTGTTTATAGCTTGTGTCATATTTTGAACAAGGCTTTTCAGTTTTTTGTTTTGATCTTTTCCTTTTGTGTTTATTTCTGTTTGTATATACATTTCTTTCTAATTTCCAAATATTGGTTTCCCTTTTTTTTCTGTGGGTAGTTTGAATATTTTATTAGATTTTCCTTGAAATCACTTTTACTACTTTTTATTTTCTCATCTTTATTGATGTGTAACTGACAAAATTGTATATAAATTGTACAGAATGATGATTTGATATGTATATATATTGTAAAATAATTACCATAGTGAAATTTTTAAACATATTCCTTATCCCTCATAGTAACCATTTATATGTGTGTGTGTGTGTGTGTGTGTGTGTGTGTGTGTGTAGGAATGTTTAATACTACTGTCTTAGCAAATGTTAAAGTATACAAAACAGTATTATTATACATAGTTATGAGGCTGTATATTAGATCTACAGAACTTATTCATCGTATAACTGAATGTTAGTGTCCTTTGACCCACATCTCCTCATTTTCCCCACTCACTTCCCAGGCTCTGACAACCACTGTTTTCCTCTCTATTTCTATGAATTCGTTTTTTTTTTTTTTTAAGACTCCACATACAGGTGAGATCATTCAGTATTTGCCTTCCTCTAACTTGTTTTTCATTTAGCATAATGTCCCCAAGTTCATCCATGTTATTGCATGGCAGCATTTTCTCTTTTTTTAAGGCTGAATATTATTGAATTAAGTATGTGTATACACAGATACACAAACATAAGCACACTTGCTGACTTGATGATTGTGAATAATGATATCGTGAACATGAGACACAGGAGTACAGGTATCTCTTTGAGATACTGATTTCATTTCCTTTAGATATATATATCCAGAAGTCAAATCATATGGTAGTTCTATTTTTTGATTTTTGAGAAAACATCACATTGTTTTTCATAATGTTTGTGCCAATTTACATTTCCACTAACAGTGTACAAATGTTTCCTTTTCTCGTATTCCATCACTTTTTCTCCCTCTCCCTCTCTGTGAGACTCCATGATCAATCATAGCATTTTGCCTACTACATATTTTGTTCTTGTTGATACAGTACATTCTTATTTGATATATTACATCCTCTGAGATACTACTTTGAAAACAAATCTCCTCAGTCTTTATGTTTTTTTATGTATCTCATTATTTTTACATTTTATTTGGTATCTAGTTCCCACATTTCACAATTATTTTCTCTTAAAATGGTGATTCCTTGCTTTGTTGCTTTTTAGCATTCATTGTTGAGTAAAGCCAGATGATATTACATATGCTGATAACACTACACTGAAACATTTTTCCCTATATTCAACCCTGAATAGCATGTTAGTAAATCCAATGAGTATGTTTCAGTCTTCACCAGATTTGTATTACCAAACTTTTTTTTATTAAACCATCATCTTCTGTTGTGGTCTGTGGCACAATTCTCTCCTAGATTTCCTCATAGCAATCTACCAATTCCATCTATGCCTGCTTTATGAGTGATCCTCCCTAACGGATGAGGCAACCTTGCACATACAGAGTTATCACTGTGTGTATATATGTGTGTGTGTATACATATATATATTATTCATTGTATACATATCCACTATATATACTATTAATATAAATATCATATATACTGTCATATATTGTGCATAATACATAGCACATATATTACATATCTACTATATGTAATTTCCTATATATCTTATTTATACTATATATAGCATCCTATATATACACTATATATTATCATATATATAACATATATGTCGCAAACACACATATGTAACATATGTATATATATCACAAACATATATATCTAATTACTGCTAAATTTTACTGCCAATACTCTAGATTCATATATTTCTCAGCCTATTCTACGTCACCTCTTGGACATGTCAAAATAACCTCATATTAACCATGCCTAAAAGCTGAAGTCATTTTCTACACACACACACACACACACACACACACACTACACATGGTCTGTTGTACATTTAGTGTATGCTATCTCAAAGAATGATATTAAAATCCATCTAATTTCTTAAGCCAGACACTTAGAAAATATCCTTGACTCCTTTCTCTTACTTCCCTAATTTAATCTATGACAAAATTCTGTTGATTTTACCTCACAAATCTCACTCAAATGCTTCACATTTTGGCTATAGCTTTACCTTCTGGCTTAAGCTAACACAGTATCTCAATGGCCCCAACCTATTTGACTGTCTCCAATCTGTTCTTCATTTGATAACCAGAATTTATGATTAAAAAGCAGCACATGTGGCTGGTAGCCCATGCCTGTGATCCCAGCATTTTGGGAGGTAGGGCGGGTGTATCACGAGGTCAGGAGATCAAGAACAGCCTGGCCAACATGGTGAAATCTTTTCTTGTCTCTACTAAAAATACAAAAGTCAGATGGGTGTGGTGGCACACGCCTGTAATCACAGCTACTAGGGAGACTGAGACAGGAGAATTGCTTGAACCCAGGAGGCAGAGCTTGCAGTAAGCCAAGGTAGCACCACTACACTCTAGCCTGGGTGACAGAGCAAGACTCAGTCTCAAAAAAAAAATAAAAGTAATAATGTCACACCATCAGCTTAATATCTAAAAGTCTTCTTAGCACAAAAGCAAACTAACTACACCTTCCAGGTGCCACTGTAGTTGCCCAAGCTGCGGCTGCAGAACCAGGCATCCCTGCACTCTTAGGGTCTGGAGAAGCTCCTCCTGCCCCAGAAAGCTCAGAAGTGCTTGTTCCCCCTGCATGACCTCTCCCAGCTTCCAATGCCCATTCTAAACTAGGAGTATAGTTGAGGCCAAACCTGGGTGCTGTTACAATCTGGTCAGGTGTGTGCATGCTCAGAGCAGTGCTGACACGTGAGCACCCTGCTGCTTCAGTCTCCTCTGGACTTCAAGTGCTGACAGTATGGGAGGGAAGAGAAGTAGGGTTGAGGGCAGCTTGGCACAGGCCTGCAAACAGCCAGGGCAATGATGGCAGGAGGCAGGTAGCTCCTGGGAGGGAAGGGGAGATTCCCTAGTGAAACCCCATCTTAAGCTAGAGAGGGCCTGAAGACTGGGGACCAAGCTAATGGACCAGAATGGGAACTTATGATGCTTATTTTCAGGCCCGCCCATGGCCACCCATGAACCAATTAACACACAGGTCCTCCCCTCTGAAGCCCATAAAAATCTTGGATTCCTCCAGATTTGGAAAAATGAGGAACAACCTGCTTACAGAATAGAGCTACCAATTCCAGGGTCTCCTCTCTACTGAGAGCTGAACACTCCTCAGAATGACCTGCCTGCGGAGAGAAACTACTCACTGTGGGTCTACTCTGAGCTATTCTATCCCTCAATAAAGCTCCTCTTCACCTTTATCACTCTCAATTTGTCCACATACATTCTTCCTGGATGTGGGACAAGAACTTGGGACCCGCTGAATGGCGGGGCTGAAAGAGCTGTTAACACAAACAGGGCTGAGACATGCCCCTTGCATGGCAGGCTGCAGGTGACAAGAAGAAAAAAGTGGAGAGAAAAGTTGCAGTCCTTTGGAGAGCTCAGACCTAGGAGATCCCTGAGCAGGGCTGTGATGCCCTTTTTGAGGCTCTGTGGTTACTTGTCTCTCCAAACTTTTGGGTGTTACTGTATTCCACAGTGCTAGCCATGGAACCTGCTTGTAGGATGCCTGGTCCAATTGCAGCCTCATAGGGAGTTGGCACGCATGCCAGCACCTGGAGCTTCCTGCCGGTCTCTATGCTTGCTCACTTACATAGCCCTAACTGATTCGCTTGCCCTTGTCAGGCATAGGATCCCGGCCAGTAGTGTAAGCCAAGCACAGCCTGCCAGGCCGAGTGGGCCCAGCGGACCCAAGCAAAACTTGCGCAAAGGCACCACTGGCCATAGAGGTTTCCAGCTGTTGAAGCAGCACACCAAGGATCTTGTAAGACTCACATGAGCCCTACTAAACTCTGTATAATTTCTTTAATCGGTTCTCAAGACCTTCCCTTTCAGGATATTATTTATGAAGCTACTTCAATTATCTATAAATAATAATTCAGATAACTTTTATCTGTTTGGATAGAAATAAATAGTTTATCATTTCTATGTTTACAATGATAATTCCCAAGTGAAACTGACATAGCTTAAAGGATGTAGAACGGTGATTCATTGGATTAAAGAATTATTAGAGCTCTTATTTATATCAATTATAAATCTCAAGTACAAAATAAATTAAGTTGTAATAATATCTAATATATAGATTGATACCTCTCAGAAAGTGATGTGGTATTTGATTAGATTTACAAATAAGAGAAATATGAAAACTGGATAAATTAGCCAAATTTATTTAGTGGTGTGTGTGTGGAGAGGGGGGGATGTGTGTGCATGTGTGTGCCTTAAAAACTCCATTTAATAATCTCTACTACCTGATTAGGAATTCATTGTCCTCTCATACCCAGATATTATTAACAGAAAAGCACTAATATATTTCTTCTTCCTTAGACAATAATGAGAGAGCTTACATGGTTAAAGTACACATATATAAAAATACCTTTGCATATAAAATGTCAACCTAAGTGCACTGTAGGGAAAGTAAAATTTCTTGTTAGTATTGCTTAAATATCTTATGATTCTGACTAATTAGTCAAAGTTTCTAAAAATACTGATTTTGAGTTTGAACAAGTGATTTTGTTCAAAAAATTTAAAGTTTTAGGGAAACTAAAGGGATAATCACCTTCATTGCTAGCTCTAACTTTTAAATGTATACCTTTGTAAGTAACATTGATATGTAATAAGAAAATATGCTTTCTGATTTGTTAGATTTATAAATTATGTATCCAGTAAAAAGAAAACAAAAGAATAAAACAGCTCAATGATTTAGGCCAAAAGCATGGCCTTACATTGACTTTATTTGTAAAATGTTTGCTTTATGTAAGTCATTATTCCAGTCAAATTTAATCAAACTTCGTATACAAGATACATTGTGAATATGCCTCAGTATGTCAATATTAGGATTATTATTTTAAGCTAAGCAGAGATGTAACAAACTCACCAAAATAATTGCTTTACTTTTGCTACAAATTAATGTGCTAAGCTAAGTCACTGAACAAGTTTTAGAATACTATCCTCATCTTTAACTGAACTGGCCAAACTTTATTTTATAGACTGTATAAGCTCAATAGGAAAACAGAAGAAATTTTTTGTTGTTTTACTTTTAACTAGCCTAACTGAAATGAAATTGAAATGCACCTAATATTATTTCAATTTCTGGCTACATTATTTTAAAGCATGTATACCCTGAAATAGCATTAATTAATAAAGTGTTACTATATCCTTACTTTATTCTTTAGCAGTATATATTTTTTAAAAAAACACGCATTTTTCTTTAAATACTTACACATGGCTCCTATTTATTAGTGCAATAATTTAAACTCTACCAAATAACTATAAAATATTGATAAGAAGTTAGCTGTTTAAAATAAATTGGGTTATTCCATTCATGCAATTTTTATAGAAATCGATATTTTTTAAATTTCACAAGCATTACAATTAAAAAATGATAGACAATTTTTAAAAAATTGAGTAGAATTTTGAGTAATTTTTTATAAGTACAGCTCTCAGACCAGCTTTTTTTAAAAAAAACAGTATTTTTAAGCATTTAGATATATTTTTATTTTTATTATCACAATTTCTTAGTCATTGAGTTTATCATCTAAATAAATAGAGTTTCCAGAAGAAACAGAATTTTATCATGCACATGGATATTTGATCTGAATTCTCTTATTACTTGAGCCTTTAGGCAAAAATTGACACATAGTATCTTCTTGTACAACTTTAGGAATCTCTAAAATGTCCAAATCAAATGCTTGCCTTATTTTATTGTCCTGCTTTAGTCTATTGTAAGCCAGTGAGTCAACAATATTTGCTGTGTAAATCAAATTGAATAAAATTAACATAAATAAAAATATCTATTGCCCAAACACCCATAGGTGTTCATTTTTAATATTTCAGTGCCTATCCAGTACATATTTTTTAAAAAGATAACATAGAGTTAAAATGGTAAGGATTGCTTGTATTCCTAAATATCAACATATTACCTTGATGTTAAATTATTTTAGACAGCTATAATTAACATTATTATATGTATACTATATCTGCATATAGTAAATCAAATGTAATTATTTAACCACACAATATTTATGACTAGCACATTATAATATTTGTTATAAGAGTACTACTAGCTAAAAAAAATTATACATGTAATCATTATCATTTTAGAGATAAGGTAACTGAGACACAGACTAAACAACCTATTCAAGATACTGCCATCTCTAAAGTTTTTATTCTTGTTTAAATATTTAAATAACCCTATTTTCTTATTACAATTCCTCTACATGCTGATAATAACTTAATTACAATAAAAATTTGATTCTTAACCCTACCTGCTTGTGTCAAATTACTGTAAGAGTTTAGTATTAGCTTTGTACCACTGTATTTTTCTATTGATACTTTTCTTAGGCTATATTAGCAAAGGTAACATCAGTGAGATGATAGTATGAACTTCTTATAATTCTTACTAAATGTCACACTGCCAGACCTTAACACTCTATCAAATTTTACCTACAGTGCAGAAAAATAATGCCCTGATACAATAGTGCTATTTTTTAAAACATATTTTTTGACACGTCTAATAGATACAAATAACTTTTTACTGATACTAAATCTTAATTTCTTTATTTTAAATTTAGGCCTTTGTTCCTGACTTAGTAATTTTTGCCTGTTTTAAAATGAATTGGAGATTGGTCCAAGATGGTCAATTAGAAGCAGCTGCAGTCCGTGGCACTCACAGACATGAATGAAAAGGGTGAGTGAACTCAGCACATTCAACTGAAATATCCAGGTTCTCACATTGGGACTAACTAGGCAAACAACACAACCCACAGAGAATAAAGAAAAGCCAGGAGTTGGGGGTGACGGCCCACCCAGGAGTGTCGTAGAGCCAAAGAAAGCCCCACCCACAGCCAAGAGAACTGGTGAATGATTGTCTGACCCTGTCTGGAAAACCACATTTTCCTATGAATCTCTGAAACTCATAGATCAGGAGATCTCCTTATGAGCCCACACCATCTGGGCCTTGACTCTGAAACATGAAGCAATGTGGAGTGTCAGCAGAACAGCCACTCAGGCACACAGAGACCTAGGAGCTTTATACACTCTGACCCTAGGATGCCTGGCAAGATGGGGAATCTGTCCATACATATTCCTAGGAATGGGGCCAAATCCAGGGAGCCAAGAAGCATCATCTGTGGGCCCCCTTCCACAGTGCCTCACAATTTAAGACCCACTGGCTAGTAATCCCAGCTAACCAATGGCAGCAGGTTGAAGCCCACCTTTGATGAATCCAAGTTCCCTGGGGCACTCACCATCTCTGCGGTTTGGTTGACTCAGTCATTCCAGCCTGCTGGCTTTGGAGAATACAGGTGGTTCAGATGAGAAGGGTGTGGGACGAAGGTTGCCCAGGTACTAAGGCAAGAGTTCAAAGGCACAATCTGTCCCAGTATACTCAATAACTAATTACTTAGTTATAGCAATGATACCAAATATATTTAGAAACAATCATATAATCAATCTTATTAAATTATTCTTTATTATTAAATAATAATACTGGACTCCATACCTTGGTAGTAGTGGTCCCCAAGGCCCAACTGAATTCTTCTCTTATCTCTATGTCTTCTGTCTTTTTTTCCTGAGATCTATCATCTCCACATACAAAAGAACACCCACTAGACCCAGCGGGGCTGGACCCTGCAGAAGGGTCCCCACCAATGCAGCACAACTGTTCTACCAAAAAGCAGCCAGACTGCTTCTTTAGGAAACTTTCTGATCCTGTTCCTTCTAAATGAGACCTCCCAACAGGGGTCTCCATCCATCTCCTACTTGTGCATGTGGGCCAGTAACAGGTCAGTCCCCCTCTGGGACAAAGCTTCCAGAGGAAGGAGCTGGTTGCCATCTTTGCTGTTCTGCAGTCTTCACTTGTGATATACCTCCAGATATGGGAGTAGCCAAGGCAACTAGAGTCTGGAATGAATCTCCAGAAAACTGCAGCAGCCCTACGGTGAAGTGGCATGACTGTGAAAAAATGAACAAACAAACAAACAGAAAACAATAACCAAGAAAAAAGACCCCACAAAAACCTCATTCAAAGGTCATCAACCTTGAAGATTGAAGGGAGACAAGTCCATAAAGAGGAAAAAGAATCAACACAAAAATGCTGAAAACTCAAAAAGTCAGAATGCCTCTTCTCCTCCAAATGATGGTAACATCTCTCCAGCAAGGGCACTAAAATGGGCTGAGGCTGAGATGGCTGAATTAACAGAAGTAGGCTTCAGAAGGTGGATAATAATGAACTTCACTGAGAAAAAGGACCATGCTGTAACCCAATTCAAATAAGCTAAGAATCGTGATAAAACAATACAGGAGATGATAGCCAGAATAGTCAGTTTAGAGAGAAACATAACCAAGCTGATGGAGCTGAAAAATGCAACAGGAGAACTTCACAATGCAATCACAAATATCAATAGCAGAACAGACCAAGTAGAGGAAAGAATCTTAGAGCTTGAAGACTATCTTTCTGAAATAAGACAGGAAGACAAAAATAGAGAAAGAAGAATAAAAAAGAATGAACAAAACCTCCAAGGAATATAGGATTATGCAAGGAGACGGAACCTACGAATGACTAGGGTAGCTGAAAGAGACAGGGAGAATAGAACCAAGTTAAAAAAACATACTTCAGGATATCATCTGAAGGAATTTCCTCAATCCAGCATTCAAATTCAGGATATGTCAAGAACCCCAGGAAGATACTCCTTGAAGAAGAGCAACCCCAAGACACATAATCATCAGATTCTTGAAATGAAAAGAAAAAAAAATGGTAAGGGAAGCCAGAGAAAAAGGTCAGATCACCTACCATGGAAAACCATCACACTAACAGGGGACTTCTCAGTGGAAACCCTACAAGCTAAAAGAGATTGCAGGCCAATGTTAAACATTCTTAAGGAATTTCCAACACAGAATTTCATATCTGGCCCAACTAAACTTCATAAGCGAAGGAGAAATAAGATCCTTTTCAGACAAGCAAATGCTCAATGAATTTGTCACCAACAGGCATTTCTTGCAAGAACTCCTAAAAGACACTAAATATGAAAAGGAAAAACTGTTACCAGCCACTACGAAAACACACTGTAAGGCCAGTGACACTATGAAGCAACCACATAAATAAGTCTGAAAATAATCAGCTACCTTCATGATGACAGGATCAAATTTGCACAATACTAACCTTAAATGTAAGTAGGCTAAATGCCCTAATTAAATGACACAGAATAGCAATCAGGATATAGAGCCAAGGCCCATCAGTATGCTGTTTCAAGAGACTCTTCTCATGGGCAAAGACACATAGGCTCAAAATAAGGGGATGGAGGAAAATTTACCAAGCAAATGGAAAACAAGGAAAGGGAAGGTTACCCAGGCACAGTGGCTAATACCTATAATCCCAAAACTTTGGGAGATTGAGTTGGATGGATCACCTCAGGTCAGGAGTTCAAGACCAGCCTGGCCAATATGGCAAAACCCTGTCTCTACTAGAAATATAAAAATTAGCCAGGTGTGGTGGTACATGCCTTTAACTCTAGCTACTCAGGAGGCTGAGGCAGGAGCATAGCTTGAACCCAGGAGGCAGAGGTTGCAGTGAGTTGAGATCATGCCACCATAGTCCAGTCCAGCCTGGATGACAGGGCAAGACTCCATCTTAAAAAAAAAAAAAAAAAAAAAAAAAAAAAGCAGGGGTTGCAATTCTAGTTTCTGACAAAATCAGGCTTTAAACCAATAAACGTAAAAAAAGAAAAAGAAGGGCATTAATTAATGTTAAAGGATTCAATTCAACAAGGAGAGTTAACTCTTCTAAATATATATGCACCCAATATGAGAGCACCCAGGTTCATAAAGGAAGTTCGTAGAGACCTTCAAAGATACTTAGACTCCCACACAATAATACTGGGAGACTTTAACACCCCATCAACAATATTAGACAGCTTACAGAGACAGAAAATTAACAAAGATATTCAGGACTTGAACTCAGCTCTAGATTAAGGGGACCTGATAGATAGCTACAAAACTCTCCACCTAAATGCAACAGAATACACATTCTTCTCACTATCACTTAGCATGTACTCTAAAATTGATCACATAATCAGAGTACAACACTCCTCAGCAAATGTAAAAGGCCATGTTCCAATCAAACTATAACTCAAGATTAAGAAATTCACTCAAAGCTACATAACTACAAGAAATTGAACAACCTGCTCTTGGATGACTTTTAGAGAAATAAGAAAATTTAGGCAGAAATCAAGACATTCTTTGAAATTAATGAGAACAAAAAGAAAATGTGCCAAAATCTCAGCGAAAGCAATTTTAAGAGAGAAATGTATAGCACTAAACGTCCACATCAAAAAGACAAAAAGATCTCAAGTTAACAACCTAACATCTCAACCAAAAAGAAATGGAGAACCAAGAACACACAAATCCCAAAGCTAGCAGAAGGCAAGATATAACCAAAATCAGAGCTGAACTGAAGGAGACAAGAGACACACACAAAAAAATCAGTGAATTCAGGGCCTGTTTTTTTTTAATAGATGTTAGACTAATAAAGAAGAAAATAAAGAATAATCAAATAAACATAATCAGAATTGATACAGAGGATATCACCACTGTCTTCACAAAAATGAAAACATCAGGGGATAATATAAATGCGTGTATGCATATGAACTACAAAATTGAAAAAAAAATGGAAAAATTTCTAGACACAAATATCCTCCTAAGACCATAACAGGAAGAAAGTGAATCCCTGAATAGACCAATAAGAAATTTTGAAAATTAGCCAGTAATAAATAGCCTACCAACAAAAAAAAGTCCAATGCCAGACAGATTCACAGCTGAACTCTATCAGAGGTACAAAGAAGAGCTAGCACCATTTCTACTGAAACTATTCAAAAAATTGAAAAGGAGAGACTCCTTCCTAAATCATTCTATGAGATCAGCATTATCCTGATACCAAAACCTGTCAGAAATATAATAAATAAATAGGAAAACTTTAGGCCAATATTATTGATAAACATTGATGCAAATATCCTCAATAAAATATTCACAAACTGAATCCAGCAGCACATCAAAAAGCTTAACTACCATCATCAAGTTGGCTTTATCCCCAGAATGCAAGGTTGGTTCAACATACACAAATTAATAAATACGATTCATCACATAAACAGAACTAAAGACAAAAACCACATGCTTACCCAATAGATGCAGAAAAGGCCTCTGAAAAATTTAACATCCCTTCATGTTAAAAACTCTCAAGACACTAGATATTGAAGGAACACACCTCAAAATAATAGCAGACGTATATGACAAACCCACAGCTAATATACTGAACTGTCAAAAGCTGGAAGCATTCCCATTGAAAACTGGCACAGAATGCCCTCTCTCACCACTGCTGTTCAATATAGCATTGAAAGTTCCGGTTAAAACAATCAGGCATGACAAAGACATAATGGTCTCCAAATAGGAAGAGGGGAAGCCAAACTTTCTTTTTTTCGGATGATGTGTTCCTATATCTAGCAAACTCCATTGTCTTAGCCCAAAATCTTCTTAAGCTGATAAGCAACTTCAGACATCTCATATAAAATTAATGTGCAAAAATCTCTAGCATTCCTATACACCAAAAACAGGCAAGCAGATAGCCAAATCATAAATGAACTTACATTCAGAATTGCTGCAAATAGAATAAAATACCTAGGAATATAGCTAACAAATGAAGTGAAGTAACTCCTTAAGAACTAAAAACCACTGCTCAAAGAAATCAGAGAGGGCACAAACAAATGAAGAAAGATTCCATTCTCATGGATAGGAAGAATCGGTATCATGAAAATGTCCATACTATCCAAAGTAATCTATAGATTCAATGCTATTCCCATTAACCTACCATTGACATTCTTCACAGAATTAGAAAAAAACTAATTTAAAATTCATATAAACCAAAACAGAATTTGAATAGTCAAGACAATCCTAAGCAAAAAGAACAAAGCTGGAGGCATCATGCTGCCCAGCTTCAAACTGTACTACAAGGCCACCGCAGCCAAAACAGCATGACACTGGTACAAGAAGAGACACTTAGATCAATGGCACAGAATAGAGAACTCAGAAATAAGACCACACACCCACAATCACCCGATCTTTGATGAACTTGACAAAAACAAGTGATGGGGAAAGGACTCCCTGTTAACAAATGGTGATGGAGGTTCTGACTAGCCATATGCAGACAATTGAAACCATACCCTTTACTTATGCCATATGCAAAAATTAAGTCAAGATGGATTAAGGTCTTAAATGTAAAACCCAACATTATAAAAACTCTAGAAGAAAATCTAGGCAATACTATTAAGGACATATGCATGGGCAAAGATTTCGTGATGAAAACACCAAAAGCAATTGCAACAAAAGAAATGATCGACAAATAGAATATAATTAAACTCAAGAGTTTCTGCAGAGTTAAAGAATCTATTATCAGCGTAAACAGACAACCTACAGAATTGGAGAAAATTTTCTAATCTATCAATCTGACAAAAGCCTAATATCCTACAAGAAGCAGAAACAAATTTGTAAGAAAAAGGCAAACAACCTTGTTAAAAAGCAGACAAAGGACATGAACAGACACTTATAAAAAGAAGACATTCATGCAGCCAACGAACATATGAAAAAGCTCAATATCATGATCATTAGAGAAATGCAAATCAAAACCACAATATGATACCATCTCGTGCCAGTCGGAATGGCTTTTATAAAAAGTCAAAAAACAATAGATGCTGGTGAGGTTGCAGAGAAAAAGGAACACTTCTATACTGTTGGTGGGAGTGTAAATTAGTTCACCCACCATGGAAGACGATGTGTCAATTGCTCAAAGGCACAGAGGCAAAAATAACATTTGATCCAGCAATCCCATTACTGGGCATACACCCAATGGAATATAAATGATTCAATTATAGAGATACATGCATGAGTATGTTCACTGCATCACTATTCACAGTACCAAAAACAAACATGGAATCAACATAAATGCCCATCAATGATAGACTGGAAAAAGAAATGCTCTCTCTCTCTCTCTCTCTCTCTCTATCTCTCTCTCTCTATATATATATATGTGTGTGTGTGTGTGTGTATACACACACACACATATGAGATCATGTCCTTTGGAGGGAAATGGATGGAATTGGAAGCCATTTTCCTTAGCAAACTAACGCAGGAACAGAAAACAAAACACTGCATGCTCTCACTTATAAGTGGGAGCTGAAATGATAACACATGGTGGGCAACAACACACACTGGCCTCTGTAAGGGTTGAGGGTGGCACAGGTAAATCATCAGGAAGAATGACTAATGGATGCTGGGCTTCATACCAAGTGATGGGATATATGTAGCAAACTACCATGATACATAGGTTTGTTATCTATGTAACAAACCTGCATATCCTGTGCATGTACTCCTAAACTTAAAAGTTGAAGAAAAAAAAAATTAAATGAAGTTTTCAGATCCTGGCATGTCATCCTTTTTTTGAACATTTTGATTAACCTTTCATACCTCTGTGAAAATTATTACACTTCTCATTTTTTTCAAAATGTTTAAAAGTTTTGCTTGTAATAATTATTCAGTAATTGACATTTTCGATAATTATCTAACATGTATAATAAATATTTATACCGAGGTTAGTTTTCATAATGATACTTATTTCCCCTGTTCTGTAGTTTTTAAATGATCCCACAATTTTACTTTTTTACTCATCCTAGGTGAGGAGTTACCCCATTCATTTTTTTTCTACAGAGTGTGCCGAGTTTGTCCTTTAAGCCATCTTTTACCTCCTATATGTTGGCTTTTTATAGAAACAGCAGGATGGGTCACAAATGGATGTAGAAAGCCTCTTTCTCTGTTCACAAAATGCCATAATTAGTCATGGATAACTACACTTCGGCCTTTTAATGAAATTCAATTTTTTGCTTTTGGCCCACGAGTGTGCATTTTCCACACAGAAGCCAGAAGGAACTTTTCATTTCATGTATTCTTTTCTCAGGACTCCAGATGCAGTTCACACTTTTACAAGGCCCTGCATAACCTGGCCCTTGCCACTTATGTGTCTTTGTTTTATACCCAATACTCTATTTAATTATGCCATTAATATATTGGTCTTCTTTTTTTTAATAACCAGTATGTTGAGCAAACCAATTTCCCAAGGAAATCAAAGAACTACTCATTTCTCCCACCTTCACCTAATCACCTGCTTAAATCTCCTTCAGCAGATTTTTTGAAAATTACCCTTTAATTCCACAGTGACCTCTGTGGCTTGTAAACTCAACAACTCTTCCCATAGAATTATTCTTGTCTAGCTACTATGATTCATAAAGTTCTTACAGTGGATACTGAGAGTCAAGATTAGTGAAATTTGTCCTCAGAAACTTCCTCTAAAAATGCAAATATGTCTTAGACAGACTTTTGTATTTACTGTAATACAGCTCAATGAAAATGGAAGTATGCATAGCCCCATTTAAACAGTCTGTTACCTATGTGAAAATGTACCATATTCATTCCTGTACCAGGGCATGTGCATTTGCTATATTTCTGCCTGGAATATCCTGCTTGCTATTTATATCTGAGCTTCATGTTCTCTACTTAGACTTTCCTGGATTATCCTATATCAAGAAGTCATTTAACTTTTCTTCTAGTCACCTTCTAAATTCAGTAACCATTCTTTGATATCTTAACAGTATTTAATGATATCACTTATTATTTTTGTACATATGTTTATTACTAACCACATCACCCATCACCCCACTGAAATGGTTTATGAAGGCAGATATTTTTGCCTACTTTATTGTTCTTTCTCCCAATTCATATATAATGGTTTCTGCACTTGTCCAAAGGCACCGCTCATTATTTGTTGAATAGATGAATCAATTCTCAGTGTCTAATTGGCTTTCAAAAAAGTATTTCTTCTCAACTTAAAAGCTCTTAATAGTTGTAAGGAAATATGGCCACCCCAAGTTTTACTTTTTTACAGTTTTCTCATACTCTCAATGATTTACATTTTGTGAAAATACTAAGTTAAAATACAATATCCCATTTTTAGTGTCCTCCTCAAATCATTACCCCATCCTCTGTCCTCATCAAGCTCTTTCCTTCTTGCATGTAAGCAATTTCTGGCCAGATATAGAAATAGCAGCTTTACAGTGTGGCAATAAGACCTTAGCTTTGCCAGCTGCATAGTTACAATGGTTAGCTTATATCAACAGTGTGTGTGTGTGTTAAGTATTTCTATTTTAATTGGGGAACACGCAGTTTAGAATGGTAAAGTAGTTTATTCTCAATTTCCACATGGAGTGGTTTTGCTTTATTTAGAATAGTACAATTAGGCCACCTAATAGTTTGATCGGTTTTGCATTACTTTGAATTTTTTCATAGATTATTCCCATAGATCATAGTCATGTATTCTTGGGTATGGGGAGACCATAATTTGAAGATGAGTGGTTTTATAAGTATGTTAATGAGAGTTGGGAGATTAGAAATCAAGGCTGCTCTAAGATAATTGCTTAAATAAGCCTATCCTCAATTTCTTTAATCCTTTTTACTTCGTACTTACATACATTATACTTCTTCACACTTTATACTGCCCCCCTAAGTCACATAATTATTGAAGAGTAGAGTTGGTTATATAATTCATGCCTACATACTCTAAGTCTGGTGTTCTTGCCCACGGCAAGCAGTTACCTCCCAAGAAATTATTAATGGAGATATGTTAATAATAAAACTGAAAACCATCAAACTCAATTAATGTAATGATTGGAACCTCACAGAATAAAAGTAATGGAAACAAACATAAATACTTACTTACTACTTTAATTTTATTAAGTTCCCATTATAAATAAAATTAATTCATCACTAGTACTATATCAACCCAAATTTGAATGAAGTTAAATCATGGCACGAAACCATATTTTTAAAAAAAAAACTGTTAGAAATAAATACGCACAAGTTATGCTCTTAAATTCAAAGAATAAGATAAAGAAAACTTTTGTTTAATATATTAATAGGCAAGCTTATTAGAAGACAAAGAATAAATTCACTTAAATGATTGTATCTTTCTTGGCAAAGATTGCAGGTATTGTTCCTGAAAGAAGTGTTTGTTCTCATCTTATTTTTTTTTCTATAGAGATTGATGAAAGAAAGCTCCCAGATGTGTGAATTCTGCTTTGAAAAATAAGTTCTATATATATTGGAGATACATAATTGCAAACATCCAATGGCATAGCCACAATTAACTAAATAAACATATTTCAGATGGGGAAAAGACATTGAATATAAAGATAGGCAATGAGTTAATGAACTCCCTCTGCTTCACTCATACACAATAAGAAGTAAATGTAACAAATTGGGAAGACATTAAAATGAGTAACAATAGTAATCCTATAAATTATAGCCAACAGCAGCTGCATTTCCCCATCACCCATATCCTTTCTCCAGCTGTTTTTCATGGCTTTTTTTTCCTCTCAGTTATATTTACAGACCTTAAACATTTCAGAAGAGCAAGATGTATTTGGATATTAAAAACATGTAGCCTTACCTCCATATACCTTCCCAAACAATTAAAAACATCACATTATACATATAAACAAAAATATTTCAGGTAAAATTCACAACATTATTTGGAAATATAGCATGTATTTTTTTCTGAATATTTTTTGAGCATTGACTGAAAATGAAAAATTATAAATTAAGTATTTTAGATTGTAAAGAAGACACATAAAAAGAATTTTAATATTACTATTAAAAGACAAAAGGCAGACAAACTGAAAGTTCCTACCTTTCTTTGGGTACATCAGAGAGCTGAGTTTACAGGGCAATCAACTATTCCACAATTCAAAGAAAGGGAAGCACCTGCAAAGCAACAGGATTGAAAGCACTTAATTACCTAGGACAGATTTAGCTGGACAACAATAAGAAGATTTAGATAGATTAAGTGAGAGAAATTGTGTGGAGGCCCTGGGAACAAGTTTGGACTTTCAAAAGAGAGTTTATTAAACTGAATAAAAATGCAAGATCCAACTGTGTATATAAACAAGAAAAAGTATAAGGACTTTTGTTTAAGTCTTTTGAGCAGATTTTTATATTAGGTGTGACATAAATGTCATTTTTAATTCTGCATGTGGATTTCCAGTTTTCCCAACACTATTTATTGAAGAGACTGTCTCTTTTCCATTATGAGTTCTTGGCATCTTTGTCAAAAATAAATTGATTATAAGTGTAGGTGAATTTCTAAGCTCTTTTTCTTATCCCAATGGTGAACCTGTTTATTTTGATGTCGGCACCACACTGTTTTGATTATTATGGCTTTGTAATATATTTTGAAATCTAACAGTGTAATATCTTCAGTTTTGCTCTCTTTGCTCACGATTTATTTGGCTATTCAGGGGCATTAGTGGCTCCATATAAATTATAGAATTTTAAAAAACTTTCGTTGAAGAATGATGCTGGAATTTTAAAAAAGACTGCATTAATTCTGTGATTTACTTTTGGTAGTATGGGGCACTTTAGTAATATTAATTCCATCAATCCATAGATACAATATGTATTTCCATTTCTTTGTGTAATCTTCAATTTCTTTTATTAATATTTTATAGTTTTCTGTTTATAGATCTTTCATTTTCATTAAATTTATTCCTGTTTCATATGATTGTAAATGGAATTATTTTAATTCCTTTTTCAGATAGTTTGCTGTTAACATATACAAATAATACTGATTCTTGTAAGTTGATATTGTAACCTGAAACTTTACTGAATTAGTTTATCAGTTCTAACAGTTTTTTGGTGATGAATTTTGGTTTTTTATATATAAAATGATGTCACCATCAAACAAGTAATTTCATGTCTTCCTTTCTTATTTAGGTAATTTTCATTTATTTTTTCTTGTCTAATTGTTTTGTCTAGGACTTCCTGAACTATGTAGAAAAAAAGTGTTGGAAGAAGGCATCCTTGGGTTGTTCTTGAACTTAGAAGAAAAGTCTTCAACTTTTTACTACTTAATATAATGTCAGCTGGAAGCTTGCCATACATGGACTTTATTGTGTTGAGAGCTAGACCTTCTATACTTAATTTACTAGGAGCTGTTATCATGAAAGGATTTGGGTTTTTTAATCAATTTTTTTTCCTGCATCTATTGAGATGGTCATACGCTTACTGCCCCTTGTTCTGTTAATACAGTGGATCAAATTTAAAAACTTACATTTAAGACCTAAAGAAAACAGGGAAAAAGCTACTGGACATTGGTCAGGACAGTGATCTCTTGAATATGACTCTAAAAGAAAAGGCAATAAAGCAAAAATAGACAAGTGAGATTATATTAAGTCTCATGAAATAAAATAGCTTCTCTACAGCAAAGGAAACAAAAGGGTGAAGAGACAACCTATGGAGTGGTAGAAAATATTTACAATCTATATATCTGATAAAAAGCTAATATCCCAAATATACAAGGATTTAAGCTACTTGGTAACAAGAAAATGAATAAACTTATTTTTAAAATGAGCAAATGATCTGAATAGACATGTCTCAAAAAAATACAAATGGCCAATAGATATATGAAAAAATACTCAACATCAGTAATCATCAAAAAAATGTAAATTAATAAACTGCTGTAAGATAACATCTCACTACTGTTAAATTGACTATTATCAAAAGGATGAAACATAAGAAAAGTTGGTAATGACGTGGAAAAATGTAACCCATGTTGACTGTTGGTGATATTGTAAACTAGTACACTCATTTTGGAAAATAGTATGGAGGGTTCTCAAAAAATTAATAAAAGAGTTACTGTACAGTCTAGCAGTTCTACCTCTGGATATATAACCAAAAGAATTAAGTGTATCAAAGAGATGTCTGTGATCCCATGGTTATTGCAGCACTCTTCACAATAGCCAAAATGTGGAAACAACTGAATTGCCCATCAAGGGATAAGTGGATTTTTTTAGGGTAAATGTGGTACAGATACACAATGGAATCCTTTTCAGGCTTGAAAATTCAGTATCACTTGTGACAGTGATAAATCTGGAGGACATTATGCTAAGTGAAGGAAGCCAGGCACAAAATAAAAAAATACTACATGATCTCACTTATATGTGGAACCTAAAAAGAGTTTAACTCACGACTTTGAGAGTAGAATGATCATTACCAGAAGTGAAGGGAGGAAGTGGATGAAGAAAGGGGAGATTTTGGTGAAATAGTAAAATTTTCAGTTACACAGGTGTAATCAATTCTGTTGATGTCCTGTACAGCATGGCAACTGTATTTAATAATAAGGAATTATATATTTCAAAACAGCTGAAAGATCCAATTTGAATGTCCTTGCCACAAAAAATGATAAGTATTTGAGGTGATGAATATGTTAATTAGCTGAATTTGATCATTCTACAATGTATACCTATATCAAAACATCACATTGTACCTCATATATATATATACAATTATTATCTGCTATTTAAGAATAATATTAAGTTTAAGAAGTATCATAACTAGTAAATACTGAAGCTAGGAAAAAACTAAAATCACAATCTAGACATATCTATATCTATATCTATATAAATAGAAATATGTCAAAAAGATGGTTAACCAAAAATGAAAGAATAAAATATACATGCAAGGTTTAATCAAAACCAAGCTAGAGTAGTTTTATTAATGTTAATCACAGTACACTTAACAATAAGAAATACAGTCACAGTGAAGATGGACATTTCATAATAAGGAGGCCAATTTTTGAAAAAATTGTATCAATTCTAAATATTTATGCACCTAATATAAAGCAAACACTGAAAAGAATACAGTGAGAAACAAATCCCATTCATAGTTTGGATTTCAATTATTTTTCCTACATAATTAATGGAACAAATAAGCACTAATAGGACAAGTAATCCATAAAAATAGAGCAACTGGAAAATCAGAAATTATATAAAACACGTACGTGACCCTATCAATCAACTGGACCTAACTGATTTTTTTTAAAAACACCAACCGGGCCAGGCGCGGTGGCTCAAGCCTGTAATCCCAGCACTTTGGGAAGCTGAGGCGGGTGGATCACGAGGCCAAGAGATCGAGACCATCCTGGTCAACATGGTGAAACCCCATCTCTACTAAAAGTACAAAAAATTAGCTGGGCATGGTGGCACGTGCCTGTAATCCCAGCTACTCAGGAGGCTGAGGCAGGAGAATTGCCTGAACCCAGGAGGCGGAGGTTATGGTGAGCCGAGATCGTGCCATTGCACTCCAGCCTGGGTAACAAGAGCGAAACTCCATCTCAAAAAAAAAAAACAAAAAAAAAAAAAACACCAACCGGGACAAAAGTAGAATACATACAAAAGTAGAATACATTGTTTTCAAAGACACATGAACAAAGCATATATAGAATACAGACCACATTCTGGGCTACAACACAATGAAAATTATATAAAATATATTTCTGGACTACAATAAATTTAAACTAGATATTGATGACAGAAAAAATTAGAAAATTTATACAATTTAAAGAAATAATATATTTTAAAATAACATTTCAAAGAAGAAGTCTCATATAGATAATTAAACATATCTTGTAGAAAATAAAAGCAAAGAATACACCAAAATTTGTGGCATTCAGGTAAAAAATCAAATAAATTTATGGTACTAAATTAGTATATTGGAAATAGAGAAATTTCTTAAACCAATTAGATAAGTTTCCAATTTAAAACCTACATGAGGAAGAGCAAATTATAGCAAAAGCAAGAAGAGAATGAGAGTAGACCAACATGGCCAAAGAGCGCAGCGGTAATTGTCCCCATGTAGGAACCCCAAATCAAAGACAGCACATTCATAAGAACCAAAATATCAGGGGAGCAATCACAGTACCTTTGTTACTGGAAAAGGAGTTCTCAGACTCTGAGTGTGGGTGCTTCGATCTCATGTGAGAAATAACTCAAGGCAGGTCTCAGAATATAGTAGTTGAAACAGTTGATTAAAAATTACTCTGTTACAGAGTACAGCATCCTCAAAAAGCAAAAACAGGAATGCCCCTACCTTAAACATAATGCTTGCTTATATAGGCTAAAAATAGTGTACTTTATTATAAAAGCTTGTGATCAGCTTATGATAGGTTAATAGTAGTTATTTTCCAACGTAACTACCGATTTTAGCAATAATGTATGAATGTACTATTTAAAGCAAAACTTACTCAACTAAAAATCTCTTTGTTCTTGAAATACTGGGACATTTTCATAAGTTCTGGGTTTTTATTACTTAACATTACCAACTCATTTGCTCAACCATAAATATTTTGTGACCAATAGTGCCTAACTTTCTGAGAATATAACCCAATCGATTTGGCATTATTCTGCCTTTAATCAAGATGGAATCACTCTGGTTAGGATGCCTCTGACACCCTGTTTTAGCCTAACAAGGAAAGACACACTGAATAGGGTAGGAAGGACAATTTAGCATTGTCTACACTACCCCTTTCCTAATCCCAGGCAGTGCAAGGCAGAAAGAGAATATGTGTGCTTTGCGGGTAGGGCAAAGTGGGTGTGAGACTTTGTATTGGAATGCAGTGCTGCCCTGTTGTGGCAGAACCCAACACAAGGCAGAATTTTGCCAGTGTCTACAAAGGGAGCTTTTAGATCAGCCCTGGGGTAGAGGGCAATCTTCTGCCCTAGCACGGGGCTCCAAAGTCCAGGCTGGATTCACAATCAGGTGATTAAAGTAAACTGTGCCCCAAAATAAATTTAAGTGGTGATCAGGATACAAGGACTGTAGTCATTGGGCAACCACTGGTGCTGTGCTGGTCTCTGAACCAATGTATTTGGATGGTGAACCAGTGCAACACCAGCTGTAAAAGCTGTGAGAATGTCTGTGTTACCCACCCTCCAACTCCAGGCAGTGCAGCTTGGGGAAGACACTCTTTCCACTTTGTAGAAGGACAGGCAAGAATACAGAGGACTTTTTCCTACAACTTGGGTACAAGTTCAACCACAGAAAAATAAAGCGCCAAACAGACTCTTAAAGCCACTAATTCCAGGCCTTGGCTCCTGCTAGCATTTCTGGACATACCCTTGACCAAAAGGGAATCTGCTGCTCTGATGGGATGGGCCCAGTCCCAGCAAGATTCACTATCTGATAATGGTGGCTTTGGACCTTGAATAAACAGCAGCAGCAACCAGGCAGTAGTAACCATGAGCCTTGGGTGAGCCCCAACACTGTGCTTTTCTGGAAAGCTATGGTCTGCAAGTGACACCACGCCTGGTGATAGCTGTGGTGGCCATGGGAATGCCTGCCTCACCCCTTACCCAAGTCCAGGCAGCCTAGAGTGGAAAAAGCCTCCTTCTGATTGAGAAAAAAAGGAGGAAGAGAGTGAGAGACTTTGCCTGGTAACCAAGGGAATTCTCTCCCCCAACTCCACCAGGACTGTGTATCTAGGAGTCTGCAAGCATCACAGCATTCCTGGGCTTAGAGTGCACCCTAGTGCTAAAATGAGTGCAGTGACTACAGGCTTAGGTCGCAACAGTCAATCCCGCTTTAATTTATTGGAATATCCTCTCAAGAAGGATGGGGACAAACAAGCCAGGACTGTGAAGGCTGGCATAAATACCTAACTTCTCAGCAGCAACATAACAGGCTAGGAGCTAGTAGAGTGACATATTCAGAGTGCTGAAGGGAAAAATACTTTTCACCTAGAATTTTATATCCAGCAAAATTATTCTTCAAACATGAAGGAGAAATAAAGACTTTCACAGAGAGACAAGAGCTGAGGAATTTTGTCAACACCAGAGTTATCTTACTATAAATGCCAGAGAAGAGTTCTTTAAAGTGAAAGAAACAGAAATTAACGCAACAAGTAATTCTCTGAAAGTATAAAATTCATGGGTAATAATAAGTAGCAGACAAATAAAGAATATTCTAACACTCTAATTGCAATGTCTAAACCACTCACATTTTAGAAGGAATAAAAACGTCAAATCTATCAAATAATAACTAAGACAATTTTACTGAAGATTCTTGTCAGTGTTATCAAGCAAACAGTAAATGAACTACATCCACACTGGAAAGAAGGAAGTCAAACTGTCTGTATCCACTGATAATATGACTGTCTGTGCATAATATCACATGTTGAGAATAGAATCTATTTTACAATCATTTGTATTTCTATGTGCTAGTAATAAACAATTGGTATAAAAAATTATGTACTGTTTACAACAGTATCAATACTGTGAAATAATTACAGATATGTTTAAATAATTTATACATTAAAAACTATAAAACTGGTAAATTCTAAAAT